>NW_024081027.1:526176-600435 GCF_003009895.1 Hyaena hyaena | reverse complement strand
CTGGTGCGAGCGGTCCTCCCTCGTGCGAGCGGTCCCCCCTCGTGCGAGCGGTCCCCCTCGTGCGAGTCATCCTCCCTGGTGCGAGTGATCCTCCCTCGTGCGAGTGGTCCTCCCTCGTGCGAGTGGTCCTCCCTGGTGTGAGCGGTCCCCCTTGTGCGAGTGGTCCTCCCTGGTGCGAGTGGTCCCCCTCGTGCGAGTAGTCCTCCCTCTTGTGAGCGGTCCTCCCTGCTGAGGCTGAGTGGTCCTCCTTGGTGGGAGTAGTCCTCCCTGGTGTCCACGTTTTGTGTGATGGACACTTAGACTGCTTGTGCCTTTGGTCTCTGAGCACGGATGTACAGGCGTCTCCTACAGACGTTTTTCTCGACAAACTCTATCTCGGAACGGTTTGAGGTGCACAGAAAGGTGCAGAGATGGTGAGGAGACTTCCTGAATCCCGTGCACGCAGCTTTCCCTAAACAAACGTTAGCTACCACTTTACAAAAACGTTCCTTGCTTTTGAAGTGAATGGCGGGTGTTGGGCATCCGTCCAAATCAGCAGAAAGACATCTCCTAGCACAGGGCTGATTTGCATATTGTCCCCACGAGTGCAGGCTGGTCACCTGGCCCTTCAGTGCCCCTCAGCTTCCTTCCCTGTCCCAAAGTGGGGAGAGTTACAGCACCCACTTCCTGGATGGAAATGTGGTGAGCCCTTCAGTACGTGTGAGAAGGGGCCAGCAGCATAGCGCATCTGCACTGATTTGGGGTCTCCTGGCGGGCTCAGTTGGAAGAGCATGGGACTCTTCATTTTGAGGTTTTGAGTTCAAGCCCCACATTGGGTGTACAGATAATTAAAATTAGGGGCGCTCAGGCGGTAGAGAGTTGACTCAGTAGAGAATGTGACTCTTGATCTCAGGATTGTGAGCTTGAGCCCCACGTTGGGTATAGAGATTACCTAAAAATCAAATCTTTAGGGGGCGCCCAGGTGGCTCAGTTGGTTAAGCATCTGACTTCAGCTCAGGTCATGACCTCGTAGTTCATGGGTACGAGCCCCACGTCGGGCTCTGTGCTGACAGCTCAGAGCCTGGAGCCTGTTTTCAATTCTGTGTCTCCCTCTCTCTCTGCTCCTCCCCCACTCACTCTCTTTCTCTCTCTCTCTGCAAAAATAAATAAACAATAAAAATTTATGGAAGTAAATAAAATCTCTAGGGGCACCTGGATGGCTCAGTTGGTTAAGCATCAGACTCTTGATTTCAGCTCAGGTCACGATCTCACAGTTTATGGGTTCGATCCCCACATCAGGCTCTGGGCTTATGGTGCAGAGCCTGCTTGAGAATCTCTGTCTCTCTCCCTCTCTCTCTGCCTGCTCTCTCTCTCTCCTTCTCAAAATAAATAAATAAACTTAAAAATTTTTTATTAAATAAACTTAAAAAAATAAATAAACTGCTTTATTAGCCAGTCTTGACGTGCCTCTTCCCACATGGCACCAAAGCAGGGTCCCCCTTTTGTGGAAGGGCCACTGTTTTTATTTCACTGGCCTTTGATTGACAGGCGTTTAAGTTTGGCTGCAACAAATGGCACAGCCTGGGGGGCGCCTGGGTGGCGCCTGGGTGGCTTAGTCGGTTAAGCGTCCGGCTTTCGCTTAGGTCATGATCTCACGGGTCGTGGGTTCAAGCCCCACGTCGGGCTCTGTGCTGACTGCCAGCTCAGAGCCTGGAGTCTGTTTCAGAGTCTGTGACTCCCTCTCTCTCTGACCCTCCCCTGCTCACGCTGTCTCTCTCTCTCTCCTAGAAATAAATAAAACATTAAAAAAAAAAATGACACAGCCTGGAATCACCTCGCGTGAACTCCCTCGCGTCCAGGTTGGTGTGCAGCATGTATTCCCCAAAAGGCTTGTGCCTTTCCCAGGTTTTCGGCTGGAGCCTAACTGCCTTCCTCCTCCAGGGCTGTTCCCAGGGGCCGGCGGGGCTGGGTCTCCTGCAGCCGTCTTTGCAAACTTTGCTCCTTGATATTAGAGAGGACAATGAGGGGACATGACCTTGAGGCAGGTAAAGGAGGAGGCACTAGCCTGGGGACAGACAAGTGTCCAGTGTGCTTGAGAAACGGGAACCGTGTGTGCGTGGCGCACAGCTCTTAAGACCATGAGGCACCCCCCAACCCCCGCCCCGCCTCTGTCTCTGTCAGTGCAGAGCCTACTTCAGATCCTGTCTCCCTGTCCCTCTGCCCTTTCCCCCATCAACAATTAAAAAAAAAAAAAAAAAAGACCACAAGGAAGAAATGAGCAAATCATCCCAAAGGCCTGCAAGTGCAGCTCTAGAAAGGCTTTGTGTCTCTGTGAGCGTGTGTAGGGCTGTCGGAAAGCCTCCCGGATCAGGGGTTCTAAACAGGGACCAGCGATGTTATCGGAGCCTCAAAGCCGTCTCTCTCTGGCTGCCTGGTGGTGGGCACGGGAGAGGGGGCTGAGTCAGAAGCACCAGGGACAAAGCTGGCTCAAACCTGGGAACAGATGTCAAGTGTCTGAAGCCTCAGGGGCTGCGAGCTCCCTGGGGCAGGGGCCCCGTCTGTCCTGGCCACTGCTCTAGAGCCTGGGCCATCTGTTGACGGAGCAGATGAGAGCGCGCAGCGGGGTGGGGCCTCTGAGAAATATTGAGGAGATAAACCCACCAGAGCTGGATGGTCTGCAGGCGATGCGGGAGAAGGCGGCGTCCGGCGTGACCGCAGGCCCTTCCCTGGATGGATGGGCCATGCTGAAGATGTGATCCGGGTAAACGTCTGGGAAGCGGGTGGACCCCATCATCTGGGGCTCCCTGAGAAGCCCGTGCCGCAGCCAGAGACCAGAGGGAGACGGAAGGCACAGGATGGATGTGATGAGCCAGGACCGGGGGACAGACAGTGAGGGGCTGCCGTGGGGGACAGGTGCAGAGATTCAGGGGAAAGGTGTGCGGGGTGACAAGGGGAAAGGGTATATTCCCCGAGCCTCTTTCTGTTCTGTGTTTTCTGGTGCTTTGCCATCCTGGGGCCTCCCTGATCCCAGAGACACTGTCCCCTCCCAGGATTAGCTCATTCCTGGAGGGGAGGGCGCAAAACTCCCACGGAGCTCACCTTATGAAATCAGCCAGTGCAAAACCCCAGATCCCTCCCTTGTCAGGCTCTGCCCTCGGGCCACTGTCCCCCCCCCACACCCCCGCCCCATCACCCGTAACTGAGGACACCTACACTCTAGTCCACTGAAATTATTCAAACTGGCAAGTCCTAAATCGTACCCTGCCCCGACTTGCTTTTCCCTAGAAACCACAGTAAAGGCTCTCTCTCCTGGTTTCCCCTCACTCCCCCTGCCCCTGCCTGAGCCTGAGGCTTCCCATGGGGCCCCTGGGGGGCCGTGCCCTGCCTCCTGCCCCTACGGTTAAAACAAATCTGGGTACACAGTAAAACCAAAGGATTTCAGAGAGGCCAGGTGCTGCGGGAAGCCCAGGCAGCTGAGCCTGGCTGGTGACTGCGGGAACCCGGGGTCCCGGGTGATGGCACGCGCAGGGCAGTCTCCGCTGTGGCTGGGAAGCGAGCCGGGAAGGGCTGTGGACCCGGCTGCTGTTCACTTTGGGTCTCCAGTGTCAGAGGTGGTGAGATTTGAGGCGGGGGCAGCGAGGTGAGCAAAGGGGAGAAGAGCTGCTGAGGGACCAGCCTTGGAGCAGCCATGGGGCCGCTGGCCTAATGGAGGCAGGAAGGGCGGGGCCAGGGAGAGTGCAGGGAAGGGGAGGTGGGAAGGGATGGGCAGAGGGGTCGCGGGGTGGGGGGTCACGGAGGCCGGACTGAGCAATGAGGAGAGGAGTCCCGTGAGCTGCCGCGGATGAGCTGAGAGCACAGGGCTTGTGGGCAGAGAGGAGGGGGGCGGGGATGGCGAGGTTCACCTTTAGGGAAGCTGTGCTGTGGGCCAAGCTCTGGGCCCAGCGCCTTGTGATCATTTACAACCCTCCTAACCGGTTAGGCTCTACCCGAGGCCGCCTACCCAACTTGCAGGCCCCAGTGGAATATGAAAATGTGGGGTCCTTTGTTAAAAATACAAACAGAAGGGGGATCTGGGGAGCTCAGTCAGTTAAGCATCTGATATCCTCCGCTCAGGTCTTGATCTCTAAGTTCATGGGTTCGAGCCCCGCGTCGGGCTCTGTGCTGACAGCTGGGAGCCTGGAGCCTGCTTCAGATTCTGTGTCTCCCTGTCTCTCTGCCCCTCCTCGCTTGAGTTCTGTGTCTCGCTCTCTTAAGAGTAAACATTAAAAATTAAGAAAGGAAATACAAAGCTTTCCCCTTTTTCCCTTGCCTCTCTCCCTCGATTTATGGTATCTGGCATTTCCCATGCCATTCTAAGTAACAAGCAATCAAAATGTTAAATTCCTTTTTTTTTTTTCATGTTTATTTATTTTTGAGAGAGACAGAGCGTGAGCAAGGGAGGAGCAGAGAGAGAGGGAAACATAGAATCCGAAGCAGGCTGCAGGCTCCAAGCAGTCAGCACATACCCCGAGGCGGGGCTCAAACTCACAAACCGTGAGATCATGACCTGAGCTGAAGTCAGATGCTCAACCCACTGAGCCACCCAGGCGCCCCCAAAATGTTAAATTCTTAGCACAGATTCTATCACTCATCTTTCGTAGCCCAGTAGCGACATAATTAATTTTAAACGCAAATATAAGAAAGCATGTTGGTGAAATCCCCTACGCTACAGAGTTGGGCTCCCAGACAGAGGAAGGGTGCCCATGGTGCCTTCTACCTCGTTCTGACCGGGACCGTGGGAACTGCCGTTGGCCAGTCCCCACAGCCTGCAGGGGCCCCTTCTGCCCACACACGTCCCGCCTTGGCTCTCCTTGGCTCGCTGGGGAGGGATCCAGGCCCGGCTGAGGGGAGCCTTGCTTGCCCTCTCTTCTGTACTCCTGTGTCATCATGCAAGTCGCTGGCTAAACACTGCTACGCCGGTGACGAAAGAAAGTCACCTTAGGGTTTCTTGCTCGGAACACCGGTGCTTGCTTTCAGAGTCAGAGCCTGGTTCCGGTTCACAGGCAAGGTGTTGAGCTGGAGGCTGGAGCACCTCCCCTTACTCAAGCCTGGACCCTTGACCTCACCTTGAATGTCGCTGAGCTGCACACGGGGCAGGTGCACCAGAATTCTGTAATCCCGGCCGGGGCGGGGGAGGGTCACTAGCATCTGCCGCACTTTCAAAGCGCAAGTTCAAAAGTAAAATGATTAAGATAATTTCTAGATGGAGGCGTTATGCTAAGTGGAATAAGTCAGAGACAGACAAATACTGGATGATCTCACTTACACATGGAATCTAAAAAGGTCAGAAAAGGGGCACCTGGGTGGCTCAGTCAGTTAAATGTGGGAGTCTTGATTGTGGCTCAGGCCATAATCTCCAGGGTCAGGAGATGGAGCCCCCTTGTCGGGCTCTGCGCTGAGAGTTGTGGAGCCTGCTTGGGATTCTCTCTCTCTGCTCCTCCCCCATTCGTCTCTCATGCTCTCTCTCTCTCTCTCTCTCTCAAAATAAGTAAATAAACATTAAAAAAAAAAGTCAGGTCAGAAAGAACTAGAGGGAGAGTGTGATTACCAGAGGCTGGGAGTGGAGAAACTGAGATATTGGTCAAAGGCTAGAAACTTCCAGTTATACATTTAAAAGCTTGGAGGATCTGTGGGCACCTGGGTGGCTCAGTTGGTTAAAGCATCCGACTTTGGCTCAGGCCATGATCTAGCAGTCTGTGAGTTCGAGCCCCGCATCCGGCTCTGTGCTGACAGCTCAGAGCCTGGAGCCTGCTTCAAGTTCTGTGTCTCCCTCTCTCTCTGCCCCTCCCCTGCTCACCCTCTGTCTCTAACTTTCAAAAATAAATAGCCACTAAAAAACATGAAACAAAGAAATAAAAGCGTGAGGGATCTAATGGACAGCCTGTGATTATAGCTAACAATCCTGTATCATATTCTCGAATGTTGCTAAAGAGTAGATCTTCAAGTTCTCACCACAAAAAAAGAAATGGTAACTTTGTGTCACAGGGGAGGTGGCTGTAATGTTTTGCAATTTATAAGTGTATCAAATCGACACATTGCACACCTGAAACTTACACACCTGAAACTTACCCGATGTTACGTGCTCAGTAGAGCGTGGGGAGGGTGTGGGGGGGGGGAGTTCCCAGATGCCAACTACTGAGCCTCAAGCCGAGTGCAGGTCCTGATGGCAGAGCTCTGAGCAGCCATGCAGATTGTGGGGGCCAAGCCCTCTCAGGGGCTGCAGTTCACAGAGGATGAAACAAGGCACAGCTTGCCTGAGCGCGCCCAGCCGGGAAGCCGCAGTCACCGCCACCTCCGTCTCATGGGGCACAGCTGGGCTGCATCTGCTGCATCTGAGAGGCTGGAAGGAAGTCTCGCAGGCCCATCTGGCCTTCCAGTCCCTGCCCCAGCTTCTCCTCCTCATGCGTCCTTTGTTTGGAAATTAGAAAGGCCTGTTTGCATTGATGGGGAGAGGGTGGGTGTCCAGAGAATCCAGAAGCGTTGGTTCACACGTGTTTTCTTTCTAGCACTTTTGTGCAATTAAAGGGAAGTCTGGGGGGGGTCCCCTGGGGAGGGTTCAGTCGGTTAAGCATCGGCTTAACTTGGCTTCCGCTCAGGTCATGATCTCACGGTTTGTGAGTTTGAGCCCCACATCCGGCTTCGGCTGAGTGTGGAGCCAGCTTGAGAGTCTCTCCCTCTTCTCTGCCCCTCTCCCTCTCAATCTCTCTCTAAATAAATAAATAAGTAAACAAACAAACTTAAAAAATATATAATAAAGGCGTCTGGGTGGATCAGTCAGTTAAGCATCTGACTTCCACTCAGGTCATGATCTTGTAGTTCATGAGTTTGAGCCCCGCGTCCGGATCTGTGCTGACAGCTCGGAGCCTGGAGCCTGCTTCAGATTCTGTGTCTCCCTCTCTCTCTGCCCCTCCCCTGCTCATGCTCTGTCTCTCAAAATATCAATAAACATTTAAAATATATAATGATAATATAAGAAAAAAAAAACTAGGGACACCCAGGTGGCTCAGTCAGTTGAGTGTCCAACTTTGATTTCACCTTAGGTCAGGATCCCAGGGGCACGGGATTGAGGATTGAGCCCCGCATCGGGCTCTGCACTGACTGTGGAGCCTGTGCGGGACACTCTCTCTCTCTCTCTCTCTCCATCTCCCCCTCTGCCCCTCAGCCCCTCTCCCCCTCTCATGCACTCTCTCTCTCTCTGTAAACTAAAAAGAAAGAAAGAAAGAAAGAAAGAAAGAAAGAAAGAAAGAAAGAAAGAAAGAGAAAGAAAGAGAAAGAAAGAAACTAAAGAGCTATGAAAATATCTGCTTTCAGGGCAAGTAGCATCTGGCTTCTGCACCTGGGTTTGTGGAGGGCTTGCTCTGTGACTAGGTTTACGGCTGGGGTCTTTGGGGTCCTTAGCTGGCTTCTGTGGCTGGGTTTTGTGGTGGGTTCCATGGCTGATTTCACGGCTGCATTCTGTGGCTCCGTTCAGTGGCTCCGTTCTGTGGCTGACTTGGGGCTTGAGGGACTTCTCTGCCTTCTGGCCTCTTGCCTGGCGAAGTTTGAAGGTGAGGACACTACAAAGACATTTTGCCCTAGTTTGAAGCAATAACTTAATGAAGACATCCACAGGCTGGATCAGATTTAAACTGGGTTAAAAGTGGCCTCTCTTCAAAGCCAAAGCCTTCGTCTCACAGGACGAATGTTAGTGCTCTGGGCACAAAGTGCTTTGTTGTTCTGCCCTCAACCCCATTTCCTCCCAATTCTTTCTATTATTAAATATAATATTAGTTTACATGTAACATATGTATTGTAATTTATCTCCTATTATAATGTAAGGAATATGTCATATTATATAAATGTATAGTTCATATCCTGTTATTTTTTGAATGTGAGCTTTTGGGGGGGCGGTGCCTGGGGGCTCAGTTGGTTAAGCATCTGACTTTGTCTCAGGCCATGATTTCACAGTTCATGAGTTCGAGCCCCGCATCGGGCTCTGTGCTGACAGCTCAGAGCCTAGAACCTGCTACAAGTTCTGTGTCTCCCTCTCTCTCTCTCTCTCTCTCTCTGCCCCTCCCTTGATCATGCTCTCTCTCTCTCTCTCTGTCTCCACAATAAATAAATAAATAAATAAATAAATAAACATTACAATTTTTTTTTAATGTTGATTTATTTTTGAGAGACAGAGCATGAGCAGGGAAGGGGCAGAGGGAGACCAGAATCCAAAACAGGCTCCAAGCTCTGAGCTGTCAGCACAGAGCCCGACGCGGGGCTCGAACTCTCGAACCTTGAGATCATGACCTGAGCCGAAGTTGGCCTCTTAACCGACGGAGCCACCCAGGCACTCCAATAAATAAACATTTTTAAAAAAGAATTAGAGTACATCCCAAAAACATCTATTGAAAAAAAAAAATCAAAATAACTGTGAGCTCTCGGAACACAGGATTTTTCCAGAATGTTTCGGGAGAAGCACTGGCTGGTGGCCCGCAGTGTGAGCCAGGCACTGTCTAGGCTGAGGACACAGCAGTGAACAATCAGAACAGGACCCGGTGCTCTTGGGGGCGGCGCTCCAGCGGGGATGGGACAGACTGTACCCCCCAAACGGCCGTAACAATCTCTACCATGTTACTTGCTCTTCCTCAGTGTGAACTTGACACTCGTGGCCAAGCGCTGAGGTCTGGGTCTGCTCCTTGAAGCTGGGCGGAACGTTGTGTCCTCCTTAACCAAGAGAGCATGGTGGGAAATGACACCACACCACGAGGCTGGGTCACACCCAGTGCTGCGGCTCCCAGCCGGGTCCCTCCGGAACCAGCCGCCATGATGTGAGGAAGCCCCAGCTCCAAGCCACAGGGAGAGGCCACGGGGGTGGGGGGAGGGGAGGGGAGAGCCCCAGCCGAGCCCCCAGCCGGCAGCCAGCACCCATCGCCACACAGGTGAGCCAGGAAGCCTGGAAATGACTCCAGCCCCAGCCTGACTGTGACCCGAGAGCTGAACCCAGCCACCCCTCTAAATTGTGAGAGACGGTAATAAGCCTCAGGGTGACTTATTATGAAGTAACAACGGGTAACCAGAACCAGGAGAGACAGTTATCAAACAAGCAAACAAGGAAATTTCAGCCAGTGATGTGGAGATGCTAAAACCGAGTGATGTGACTGGACTGTTGGGGGCATCAGGAGGCCCTTTTAAAAATTTTTAGATGTCTTTTATTTATTGTTTTAGGAGAGAGAGAGACTAAGCAGGGGAGGGGCAGAGAGAGGGGGACAGAGGATCCGAAGCAGGCTCTGCGCTGACAGGTTGACAGCAGTGAGCCAGATGTGGGGCTCAAACTCAAATACTGCAAGATGGTGACCTGAGCTGAAGCCGGATGCTCAACTGACTAAGCCTCCCAAGCGCCCGAGGGAGGACTTTTTAGAGGAGGTGACATTTGAGCTGAGACCTGAAGGATGAGAAAGAGTCAACTATGATAAGAACTAGGAAACAGGGTTCCAAGCAGAAGGAAGTGGACGTGCAAAGGCCCTGAGGCAGCAGTGATGTTTGGTGTCTGAGGCACAGCAAGGAAGTTCTGGCTGTTGGAATAGAGAGACATAGGGGTGAATAGGTGATGGGGTCTTGTTGGCTGTGGTCACTGAGTGTGCTGGGAAGCTGCATGAGAGGGTTCAGCAGGGGTGGGATAAGACCCAGTCTCCCTAATGGGATGGGGTGACAGGTGGGGCTAGGAGGAGAGCACCAGTGTGGCAGTAAAACTTCTGTGGATCGTAGGCACTTTTTACATCCAAGAGCCTCTTCCTTTATTTAAAAAATGCAGCAAATCATAATTAGAACTACATTGGTATAAAAATTCATGTGATCCGGGGCGCCTGGGTGGCTTAGTCGGTTAAGCGTCCGACTTTCGCTTAGGTCATGATCTCGCGGTTCGTGGGTTCGAGCCCCGCGTCGGGCTCTGTGCTGACTGCCAGCTCAGAGCCTGGAGCCTGTTTCAGTCTGTGACTCCCTCTCTCTCTGACCCTCCCCTGCTCACGCTGTCTCTCTCTCTCTCCTAGAAATAAATAAAAACATTTAAAAAAAAAAAAATTCATGTGATCCCAACCAGATTCATTCTTATGTGTCCATTATTTTCTATTCACTTCTTTCTTTTTTTTTTTAAGTTTATTTATTTATTTAATTTGAGAGTGAGAGAGCGAGAGTGAGAGAGAGAGAGTGGGGGAGGGGAGGGGGAGAGAATGAGTGGGGGAGGGGCGGGAAGAGGGGGGAGAGGATGAGTGGGGGAGGTGCAGAGAGAGGGAGGGAGAGAATCCCAAGCAGGGGCTCAATCCCACGAACCACGGGACCATAACCCGAGATGAAACCAACAGGCGGGCGCTTAACCAACTGAGCCGCCCAGGTGCCCCCGTCCTTCCCTCTTTTGTTTCTGATCTTAGAAAAAAAAATGCATTTCAAACATTTTTATGAGCCCCTAAAAGTGTCGTGGGCCCTGGGCACAGTGCCCAAAGGACAGGCCAGCCCTGCAAAGCCATCCAGGTGACTGAGAAGCACGTTGTGCCCGAGTCTGTGTCCCTTGGGGGCCCCGTGGCTGGGCACAGACCCGGACCGGATGGGCAGTCAGCCGACCTGCCGACAGTCACAATCCTCAGGGGATCCCAGGTCCTGCCAGACGCTCCCCCTGATGGATGGCTTGATGGAATGATCCAGACTCAGCCAGCTCAAGGGAGGACACCAGCGGCAGACAGCCCTCCCGCGTATACACTGTTGGAAAAAGTCCCAGGGGAGCCTGTTGAGAGAGAGAGAGAGAGAGAGAGGGAGAGAGACGACCTCTCCATCACTGGCCTCCTGGCTGTCAGCTCCGGGGAGCAGGGCCCTCATCCGTCCCGTTCACGGCTCAATCCCTGGCCAGGCGCCTCGCACAGAGTAGCTGTTCAATTAATCTCAGTTGATGCCCCGAATGGATGGATTCGGTGCTTCCTGTTCAGGACTTGGGCAAAGCTGTGTGTAGAATGAAGGGGACAAGCTGAGGGACTATAGAAATGTTAATGAGTTTAGGGGCGCCTGGGGGCTCAGTCGGTTAAGCAGTTAAGCAGTTAAGCTTCTGACTTCGGCTCAGGTCATGATCTCACAGTTTGTGGGTTCGAGCCCTGCATCAGGCTCTGTGCTGACAGCTCAGAGCCTGGAGCCTGCTTCGGATTCTGTGTCTCCCTCTCTCTGCCCTACCCCTGCTCATGCTGTCTCTTGCTCTCTCTCAGAAATGAATAAAACATTTAAAAAATTAAAAAAGAAATGTTCATGGGTTTAGGTCACAGGAAGTGGGATACTGAACTTGAATGAAGCCGCCTGGTGGGGCTGAGGGTGGAGGGTCTCTCTGCAGGGGCGGTGGCTCTGGCCATTGCCACCCACGTAACAGGTTTCTACCTTCTGGCTCCTGACATTTCTCTCTGCCCGGAACATTCTGAATTTCTGCGGGTCTCTGGGAGTGCTGGCCACAATACAGGGGGCAGAGGCACAGAGGGGGTTCACAGGAATTACTCTTTCTGGGAGTTCAGCAGCCTCCCATCACTGGCTGAAGCTGTTGGCCACCCCTTGAGTCGACTCTAGGTGGAAATAGTGCCCTTTTGGGGGGCACCAAGAACCCCATAAGGAAGCAGGACCATGGAGGAGTTCCAACAGCCTGCAGAGCTGGGAGTCCAAGTTTGAATCCCATGTCCAGCCCTTTATTAGCTCCATGACACTGGACAACTTGGGGACCTCAGTGTTCTCATCTGTGAAATGGGGAAAAAAAATAGTACCTACTCCCAGTGAGGATTATATAAATTCAGCCAGATAGCTGTGGTAGTCGGGGTAACCCTGACTAACCACAGCGACTGGCATTGTCCAGCGCAGACCCTATAAATAGTCTAGAAAATAAATCCAGTGAGACCAAGCTGACCTGCACCAAACCTAAAAAGCTGCCCTTTACTACCAGACTCGGACTTAAAATATTGTGGGAGAGACGTGGGGAGATTGACACATCAACTCAAAAGTTCCCGAGAAGGATCAAGAGGTAAAGATAATTGAAGGGAAAAAAAGGAGGCAGGAAGCCTTTCCTTCACAACCTAAGGCAAGAACAGTGAAAACAACGTTGCTCTTGCAGTAAGATTGGAGACCAAATCCCAGGACCAAAGTTGTGCGTGCGTGTGTGCGTGCCGCGTGCGTGTGTGTGTGCCGCGTGCGTGTGTGCGGGCTGCGTGCGTGCGTGAGTTTTGCATAAGGGAGGTGGTATCACAGATCAGTAAATGGTGATAAAACAGTTAACTACTTGGGCGGAAAAAACGATGCTTATCCCTTACGACATCAGAACCACTCTGGAATTTCTTGTCACTATACATGACAAAAAGAAAAAAAAATCTAAGTGGCTGAAACAGAGAGGGAGAAATTTGCTGTTCCTCATAGAAGGAGGTCAAGCCTGGAAGGAGGAGAGCCCAGCACCGCTATGGTGGTTCCGTGATGCCTGCTGGGACCTGGGCTCCTTGTCTTTTTCCATCATCATCTGTATTACATTATATTATGTTATGTTATATTAATGTATTTATTTTTAATATTTTTATTTACTTTTAAGAGAGTGCAAGTGGGGGAGAGGCAGAGAGAGGGGATGAGAGGATCTGGCGTGGGCTGGGCAGTGACAGCAGCGAGCCCGGGGTGGGGCTTGAACTCCTGAGTAGTGAGATCATGACCTGAGCCCAAGTCGCACGCTCAACCAGCTGAGGCACCCAGGCGCCCCTCCGTCATCATCTTTAGCCGTGTGGCTTTTGTCTTCTTTGCTTCAAGGCGGCTGCTGTGCTTCCAGGCATCACGACCGTTTTCCCAGGCAGCAAGAAAAGGGAAGGATTATGTGTAAAATAAACAAACAAAAGTAGGGATTGCAGAGTCTTCCCCTTCCAATCAGAAAACAAAGAGCTTTCCAGAAGCCCTCTCATCACGTGCATCTCATTGGCCACAAACGGATCCTGTGGCCACTTCTAGCTATAAGGGAATCTGGGGACATTGTGTTTTGTGTTTTTTGTTTTTTTTTAATGTTTTATTTATTTCTAGGAGAGAGAGAGAGACAGCGTGAGCAGGGGAGGGTCAGAGAGAGAGGGAGACACAGACTCTGAAATAGGCTCCAGGCTCTGAGCTGGCAGTCAGCACAGAGCCCGACGCGGGGCTCGAACCCACGAACCGCGAGATCATGACCTAAGCGAAAGTCAGATGCTTAACCGACTAAACCACCCAGGCGCCCCGGGACATTTGTGTTTTAAACTGATCTATTGCTCTCCCAGACAAAAATCAATGGGTTTTTTTGTTTGTTTTTGATTTTTTTAGTAATGAAGATGGGAAATGAATAGGCAAGCAACCAAGCCTCTTTGGGAAGATACCTGCAAACCTCAGGCACGTGGGGGTCAGCCTCCAACAAGGCCCCCTGGGATTTGGGTCACCTCCTGATGTTCGAGTCCCTCCCATTTTAGATCACAGGTGGGGTAACTTGTGTGATGAGTGGATTTCTGTGGAAGAACAGTAGGTGAGTTCGAAGGCTGGGTCATAAAAGTCACTGCAGCCTCTGCCTTGGTCATTTGCAGGGCTGGGCAAGTTTTTCCTGTACAGAGCTTGATGGTAAAAAAAAAAAAAAAAAATTAAGAAAGCTTTTTTTTCGGGGGGGGGGTGCCTGGGTGGCTTTGTTGGTTAAGCATCCGACTCTTGATTTCGGCTCAGGTCATGATCTCACAGCTCCTGAGTTGCAGCCCCACATTGGGCTCCGGGCTGACAGAGCAGAGCCTGCTTGGGAGTCTCTCTCTCTCCCTCTCTCTGCCCCTCCCTCGCTTTTGCACACGCTCTCTCCCTTTCTCTCTCAAAACAAGTAAAGAAACATTTAAAAAAGTAAAGCCTTTTTTAAAGTTTATTAATTTATTTTGAGAGAGAGAGAGCATATGCACGCACGCATGAGTCAGGGAGGGACAGAGGGAGAGAGAAGGGGGGGGGAGAGAGAGAGTGAGAGAGAGAGAGAGAGAGGGAGGGAGGGAATCCCAAGCAGGCTCCTCACTGTCAGTGCAGAGCCTGATGCAGGGATTGAAGCCAGGAACCATGAGATCATGACCTGAGCCAACTGAGCCGCCCAGGCCGCGCAGACAGTAAATCTTTTCTGTGGAGTGAGCCATATAATCTTTGTCACAGTGACTCGACTTGCTGTTGTGTCACTCTCGCAGGTGCGCCAGCAGCCACAGGCCACAGGGAAACCCAGGGGCGTAGCAGTGTGACAATCGGCGTTTATTTATAAAAACAGGCAGGGAAGGGTTTTGACCCACGGGCTTACTTCTGGCCACTCTGGTGTTTTGGATTGCTCAGTCAGTTCAAGCAGCCCTCAGCCTTCCCGCCAACAGCCAGCGCCAACTTTGCCAGCCCTGTGACTGAGCCACCTTCAAAACGAATCCCGTCAAGCCTTTGGGTGACAACAACCCCGAGTGACATCTGACACTAAGCTCCTGAGACTCCCCTTGCCAGGACCACCCAGCGGAACTGCTCCTAAATTCCCGATCCACAGGAAACTGGGAAGATCATAAATATTTGTTACTCTTTTCAGCCACTGTGTTTTGGGGTAATTAGTTAGGCAACAATAGCTGATAAATACAAGGTGGCATCAAGAATTAAATATCGAAGGGGCGCCTGGGGGGCTCAGTCGGTTGAGCGCCTGACTTCAGTTTTAGAGTTCAAGCCCCGCATCGGGATCTCTGCTGTCAGCACAGGGCCTGCTTCGGATCCTCTGTCCTCTGCCCACCCCCCCCCCCCCGCCGCTCCCCCACTCACACTCTCTCTCTCTCAAAAATAAAACTAAAACATTAAAAAATTAAATATCTCCCAGGGGCGCCTGGGTGGCTTAGTCGGTTAAGCGCCCGACTTTCACTGAGGGCATGATCTCGCGGTTCGTGGGTTCGAGCCCTGCGTCGGGCTCTGTGCTGACTGCCAGCTCAGAGCCTGGAGCCTGTTTTGGAGTCTGTGACTCCCTCTCTCTCTGACCCTCCCCTGCTCATGCTGTCTCTCTCTCCTAGAAATAAATAAAACATTTTTAAAAAATTTAAAAAATTAAATATCTCCCAAACAAATAACCCGGTGAAGGAATGGGCACAAGACATGAATAGATACTTTTCCAAAGAAGACATCCAGATGGCCAACAGACACATGACAAAAGACACATGATGACAACACCACTCATCATCAGGGAAATGCAAATCAAAACCACAAGGAGATACCACCTCACACCTGTCAGAATGGCTAACATCAACACCTCAGGCAACAACAGATGTTGGTGAGGATGTGGAGAGAGAGCATCTCTTTTGCATGCTGGTGGGAATGCAAACTGGTGCAGCCACTCTGGAAAACAGTATGGAGGTTCCTCAAAAATTTAAAAACAGAACTACCCTAGGACCCAGCAGTTGTACCACTAGGTATTTATCAAAGGGATACAGGTGTGCTGTTCTGAAGGGGCACACGCACCCCAATGTTTATAGCAGCGCTATGGACAATAGCCAAAGTATAGAAAGAGCCCAAATGTCCATCGATGGATGAAGGGATGAAGAAGATGTGGTCTATATATACAATGGAGTATTACTTGGCAATCAAAAAGAATGAAATCTTGCCATTTGCAACAACATGGATGGAACCAGAGTGTATTATGCTAAGTGAAATAAGTCAGAGAAAGACAAATATCATATGGTTTCACTCATATGTGGAATTAAGATACAAAGCGGACAAACATAGGGGAAGGGAAGCAAAAATGATATAAAAACAGAGAGGGGAACAAAACATAAGAGACTCTTAATTTTTTTTTTTTAATGTTTTATTTATTTCTAGGAGAGAGAGAGACAGCGTGAGCAGGGGAGGGTCAGAGAGAGAGGGAGTCACAGACTGAAACAGGCTCCAGGCTCTGAGCTGGCAGTCAGCACAGAGCCCGACGCGGGGCCCGAACCCACGAACCGCAAGATCATGACCTAAGTGAAAGTCGGACGCTTAACCGACTAAGCCACCCAGGCGCCCCAAGAGACTCAAATATAGAGGACAAACTGAGGGTTGGTGGAGGGGCTGTGGGTGGGGGGCTGGGCTAAATGGGTGAAGGGCATTAAGGAGGACACTAGTTGGGATGAGCACTGGGTGATATATGTAGGGAATGAATCACTGGATTTTACTCCTGAAATCATCATTGCACTATATGCAAACTAACTTGGATATAAATTAAAAATAAATTGAAAAAAAAGTATCTAGGGACTCCTGGGTGGCTCAGTCACTTAAACGTCCAACTCTTTTTTTTTTTTTAATGTTTTATTTATTTCTAGGAGAGAGAGAGAGAGACAGCGTGAGCAGGGGAGGGTCAGAGAGAGAGGGAGACACAGACTCTGAAATAGGCTCCAGGCTCTGAGCTGGCAGTCAGCACAGAGCCCGACGCGGGGCTCGAACCCACGAACCGCGATATCATGACCTAAGCGAAAGTCGGACGCTCAACCGACTAAGCCACCCAGGCGACCCTTAAACGTCCAACTCTTAATTTCAGCTCAGGTCATGATCTCATGGTTAGGGAGTTCGAGCTCTGTGTCAGCCTCTGTGCACACAGCCTGCTTGGGATTCTCTCTCCCTCTCTCTCTTGGCTCTTCCCCATCTTGCTCTCTCTCTCTCTCTCTCAAAATAAATAAACATTTAAATTTAAAAAAATTAAATTTCTAAAAATCAAACTACACCTTCCATGTACCTAGAAGGAAATAAAAGTACATGGATTTCAAAGCTCTGAGATTTCTAAGCTTAAGAGCAGTGGGAGAAATAAGGCAGGAATGTACCGGGCTGTCTCTTTAAAACTGAAAGCACTTCCACGAATCGATTCTTATTAATATTCCAGCCAGGAGATGGAAAAGAGCACAAGCAGAGAAGTGGCAAACAGCCGTGAAACAAGCGAGAAAGGAAACCACATCCAAGCCCTGAATTCTCAGAGACACTCACTGCTGGTGAAAAAGGAGACATTTTGTTGTCCGTTTGAATAGCGACTTTTTTTTAATGTTTTATTTATTTCTGAGAGAGAGAGAGCGTGAGCAGGGGAGGGTCAGAGAGAGAGGGAGACACAGAATCTGAAACAGGCTCCAGGCTCTGAGCTGTCAGCACAGAGCCCGATGCGGGGCTCGAACCCATTAACCATGAGATCGTGACCTGAGCTGAAGTCAGACGCTTAACTGACTGAGCCACCCAGACACCCCGTCAACTTTTTTTTTTTTAATTACTGAATCTCGCTCTGGCTTGCTGCTGTCAGCAAAAACTGCAGCCTTCTGGAGAGCGTTTGGCAACGTGTACCAAGAATCATAAAATGTTTGCCTCTTTCAAGCCAGTATTTCCACTTCTGAGAATTCGCTCTGCAGAAATATGAGACGTAGGCAAACATTTGCCCACAACAACACTCGCCGTAGCATTACTTCGATACTCAGGTAACGCAAACCCGAAGTACACAGTTAGGTCCGCAACCAGCGCATGATGATTCACGCCTGAAACGGATATAACAGTGCCTGTTGGCCACGCTGGAATTTAAAAAAAAAAAAAGTCTATTTAAAAAATAAAAATAAAATTTAAAATTACAAGAGTGGGGTCCTGAGTGGCTCAGTTGGTTAAGTGTCTGACTCTTTTTTTTTTAATAATAATTTTTTAAAGTTTATTTATTTAGTTTGAGAGAGAGAGAGAGAGAGAGAGAGAGAGAAGTGGAGGGGCAGAGAGAGGGAGAGAGGATCCCAAGCAGGCTCCGCTCTGGCAGCACAGAGCCCGATGCAGGGGTCGATCCCATGAATTACAAGATCATAACCTAAGCCAAAACCAAGAGTCAATGCTCAATCAACTGAGGACCCCTGGGCACCCTTAAACATCTGACTCTTGATTTCATTTCAGGTCATGATCTCGCAATCATGAGATCAAGCCCTGCATGAGGCTCTGCTGAGTGTGGGTCCTGCTTGGAATTCTTTCTTTCCCTTTCTTTCTCTGCCCCTCTTAAGTCACGCTGTCTCTCTCTCGCTCTCTCTCTCTCTCAAAAAATAAATAAACATTAAAAAAATGAGGTGATGAAATCTATAATGCAGTCATCAAAAATGTTTTGAACATTTTTAACAATATGGGAAGGGTTTTCATATAAAATTCTAAGAAAAAGCTGCATATAGATGGAACCCAACTTTTGTCTAGATTTTTCTGTAATTAAAAATCTCATTGCCAGGGCCGCCTGGATGACTCAGTTGGTTAAGCTAAGTTGATCAAGCTGACTCTTGGTTTCAGCGAGGGCACAACCTCATGGTTTGTGGGTTCAAGCCCTGAATGGGGCTCCATGCTACTGGTGTGGAATCTGCTTGGGATTCTCTCTCTCTGTCCCTCCCTGGCTCGTGGACATGCCCTTGCTCTCTCTCCCTCTCTCTCAAAATACATAAATAAACTTGGAGTGCCTGGATGGCTCAGTCGGCTAAGTGTCTGACTTGGGCTCAGGTCATGATTTCAAGGTTCATGAATTCGAGCCCATCTGTACTGACAGCTCAGAGCCTGGAACCTGCTTTGGATTCGGTGTCTCCCTCTCTCTCTGCCCCTTCGCCACTCGCCCTCTGTCTCCCTCTCTCAAAAATAAATATTTAAAAATAATAAAAAATAGGGGCGCCTGAGTGGCTCACTTGGTTAAGTGGCGATTTCAGCTCAGGTCATGATCTCATGGCTCGTGGGTTCAAGTCCTGAATCAGGCTCTGTGCTGACAGCTCGGAGCCTGGAGCCTGCTTCCGTTTCGGTGTCTTCCTCTCCCTCTGCCTCTCCCCCTCTCGTGCTGTTTCTCTCTCTCAAAAATAAATAAATGTTAAAAAAAATAATGCATTTTTTAAAATAATAAATAAATAAACAAACAAACTTTAAAAGACCCCATTGCCAGGGCACCCAGCTGGCGCTGTCATTCGAGCATGGGACTCTTGGTCTGGGAGTTGTGAGTTCAAGTCCCAAGTTGGGCATAGAAATTACTTACAAATAAAAAATCTTTAAAAGGAAATTTTGTTGCCTGTGGAGGAAGGGAACCCCTACCCACTGCTGGTGGGGGTGCCAAAGGATGCAGCCAATCTGGGAGACATTTGAGTCTGCAACAAAACTAAACATACTCTCACCATAGGATCCAGCAATTGCCCTCCTTGGTATTTACCCAAAGGTGTTGAAAGCCATGTCCACACAGAAACCTGCACACAAATGTTTATAACAGCCTTATTCATAACGGCCAGACCTTGGAAGCAACCATGAGGTCCGGCAGTTGGCAGACGGGTAAGTAAAGCATGGGACACCCGTACAAGAGCACATGAGTCAGTGCTAAAAAGACACAAGCCATTGAGCCATGAAAAGACACAGAGGAACCTTACATGCGCTCGGCCAAGTGCAAGGAGCCCGTCTGCAAAGGCTCCGGGCCGCTCGCGACTCTGCGACATTCCGGAAAAGGCAGGAATAGAGAGACGGTAAGAAGGTCAGTGGTGCCAGTGGCTTGGGGGGAGGGAGGGATGAGCGGGCAGAGCGCAGGGCACTTTTAGGGCGGTGACACTGTTCTGTATGATGTGACAACGGCAGATCCATCAGCACACGTTTGTCCAAACCCACAGAACGTTTGCTGCCAAGAGTGCGCCGTAAGCCAGGGATCTGGGTGCTAATCGTGTGTCCCTACAGGTTTCTCCACGGTGACAAAGGTGCCCTCTCTCTGCCAGGTTGGTAGTGGTACAGTCTCTGCATGTGCGGGCCTAAGGCTCATGGAGATAGAGTCCCTGTCCTTTCCACTCAGAGTTGCTGTGAGCCCGATACAGTCCGTTAAAAAAAGAAAATAAAACCCCGCCGTCCTGGGGCTGAATGAGAGAAGCCAGCCTGGAAAAGCTACGCTCCGTGTGTTTCCGTTTATACAACAGTCTCAGAAAAGGCCCATCTGTCATGGCAGAGAATGGGCCGGTGATGGCGGGGTGGGGGTGGGGGAGACTATCGGGGGGCGGGGAATATGGGGTTGATGCAAGTCTTCTGTGCCCCGCCTGCATCTGTGCACCTGTTACAAATCACACAGCTGCGTGACAAAGGGAAAAAGGTGAAGTTTACTTTACGGTATTTTTCTTTAATTTTTTTAAGATCTTCCAGGTCAGATCTTCAGCCACTCTCGGCTGGCCCACAGACCCTTGTGCTTATTCATTTTCAGAGAGAGAGAGAGAGAGAGCGAGTGCACACACGGGAGGGGCTCAGAGGGAGGGAGAGAGAATCCCAAGCAGGATCTGCACCGCCAGCTCAAAGCCTGATGCGGGGCTCGAACCCATGAACCGTGAGATCATGACTGGAGCCGAACTCAAGAGTCACCCAGGCGCCCCGACCTCAAGAGGTGGTAGTTCTGGGGGGCGCCTGGGTGGCTTAGTTGGTTAAGCGTCCGACTTTCGCTTAGGTCATGATCTCGCGGTTCGTGGGTTCGAGCCCCGCGTCGGGCTCTGTGCTGACTGCCAGCTCAGAGCCTGGAGTCTGTTTCTGTCTGTGACTCCCTCTCTCTCTGACCCTTCCCTGTTCACGCTGTCTCTCTCTCTCTCTCCTAGAAATAAATAAAAAACATTTAAAAAAAAAAAAAAAGAGGTCGTAGTTCTGGACCTGCTACAGGCTCCAGACACTCCGGAACATGCACAAGGGGCGCCTGGCTCGCTCAGTCAGAGGAGCACACAACTTGTGATCCTGGGGTCGTGAGTTCGAGCCCCACGTAGGGTGTAGAGATTACTTAAATAAATAAACTTAAATGTGGGGCACCTGAATGGCTCAGTCAGTTGAGCATTTGACTCTTGATTTCGGTTCAGGTCATGATCCCAGGGTCATGGGATCAAGCCCTGTGTCAGGCTCCGGGCTGAGTATGGAGCCTGCATAAGAGTCTCTCTCTCTCGGGGTGCCTGGGTGGCTAAAGTCGGTTAAGCGTCTTGATTTAGGCTTAGGTCATGATCTCACAATTTTGTGAGTTCAAGCCCTGCACCAGGCTCTGTGCTGACA
Organism: Hyaena hyaena; assembly: GCF_003009895.1. Classification (NCBI taxonomy): domain Eukaryota; kingdom Metazoa; phylum Chordata; class Mammalia; order Carnivora; family Hyaenidae; genus Hyaena; species Hyaena hyaena. Next base: position 579,417 of record NW_024081027.1, on the reverse strand, counting down.
GTGCATTGCCTGCTTGGGACTCTCTCTCTCCTTCTCTCTCTGCCTCTCCCCTGCTCACACTGTCTCTGTTTCTCTCTAAATAAATACATAAACTTAAAAAAAAAAAAAAAGATTCTCTCTCCCTCTGCCTCTCTTCTCCACTATGCTCTCTCTCTAAAAGAATTTTTTTGATGCAAAAAAAGAGAGAAAGAAATAGGGGTGCCTGGGTAGCTCAGTCCACTGGGTGGCCAACTCTTGATTTCAGGTTGGGTCATGATCTCACAGTCATGAGATCAAGCCCCGTGTCAGGCTCTGAGCTGGGCGTGGATCCTGCTTGGGACCGTCTCCCTCTCTCTCTCTCTCTCTATCTCTCTCTCTCAAAAAAGAAAAGAGAAAGAAAAAGAAAAGAAAAGAAGAGAAGAGAAAAGAAAAGAAAAAAGAAAAGAAAAGGAAAATGCCCAAACCTCCCTATCTTGCAGACGATTTCCGAAGTCTGCAGCTGACTCAGGGGTCCTTCCCTTTGGAGCTCCATATTGTCTGTGGGGCCGCAGGACAAATTCTGGTGACTCCTCAGATCCACCAGCACCTCCCTCACCCGTGGCTCCTCCTAGGATCCCGCCTCAGCAATGGCCAAATCAGTCAACCCTGACACTTAGTCCCAGAGATTAGGGCATCATTCTCCATTCCTGACTCTCCCTCTCCTTCACTGAGCCTCCTAGATCTATTGACCTTACCTCCTGAATGCCGCCCAAAACCTCTTCCAAAATATTTGCTGTAAGAATATCTGACAACAGACTCGTGTTCAGCATATATAAAGAGCTCCTGCAAATCAACAAGAAAAAGGCAGAAACCCCCAGGAAAAACGGGCCCTTCACAAAAGGTCATTTCCAAATGGCCAATAAAATGGGACCATTTCCTGCAGAGGCAGTAAGAAAAGTGGACAATGGGTTTTGAAAAAGAAATAACTTCTGAGAGGTGCCAAGGAGCCAGGTATAAGGACTTCCTTGCAGTGAAGTGAAGAGATGGAATATCACACAGGAGTGAAGAAGGAATGAATAGTCCCCCTCTCTATCTCCATCTCAATACAAATGTATCTCAAAAATCTACTGAGTGAAAAAAAAAAAAAGTTGTGTGATGATAATAGAGTGTGAAACTATTTATATACATTAAATAACACACACACACACACACACACACACACACATACTAGCCCCATATGTTGTATATGGCTTTCTCTCTTCTTGGTAAAGTAGATACAGATTATGGAAGTGGTTTTCCCTGTGGGGAGAGCAGTGATTTCGTTCTGGGTATTTACATCTTTCAGGTGTATCTCCCTGCAGTGGCCGGAAAATCAGGTCACTGCAGATTGATGGCCACTGGAGTCTGGTGGCCAGAGTGGAGTGTGGCCTGACGGTCAGCGCAGCCAGGGGGCATGAGTGTGATGGAGGTGACCAGAAGGTCCAGAGGGACCAGAGAGACTATAATGAAGGTGGCCCTGATGCCCCCGTATGACCAGCATATATAAAGAGTTCTTATAGACCAGTAAGAGAAAGGCAGAAATTTCAAAGGAAAAATGGGTTCTTCACAAAAAGTGATCTCCAAATGGCCAATGGGCAAAAATATGCTTGCCATCATGAGTCGTCAGGAAGAGGTCAATTAAAACATGACAGAGATGACACCCCACACCTACCAGAATGGATCATGTGAGAGGCAATACCTCACGTTCCCACACTGCTTCGGAAAGCTATACTATCCATAAAGTGAATACACACCTCCCCAACGACTCGTGGGAATAAACTCACTGGAAATGCTTGTGTTCCTAAGACCTCTGCTTGTAATAGTCCCAAACTGGAAACCATCTAAATGCCCAACAAATTGTGGTGGCTTTACAAAATGGAAAAGCATACAACCATGTTCCTCCTCCGGCGCGATTCTTTACCCCTAAGGAAACATTTGGCCATGTTGAGGGACATTTCTGGGATGTCCCTACAGTGTGGAGGGCTGTGCTGCTGTCATCTCGAGGGAGAAGCCAGGGACGCTACTCCCTCTCGCAGGGTGGGACACCGCAAAGAATTCTTCAGCCCCAAGCATATACAACGCGGACTGTGAACAGAGCCCACAGCCAAGAACAATACGGAGGAATACAGCCTAACGCTGCATAAAAGAAGCCTGACAGAGAGCCCGTGCCTGCTTCTGCTTATATGAAGTCGGAAGGGCAGGCAAAATGACTGTATGCCGTTCAAAGTCAAGTTAGGGTTTACCCTGGGTGGGAGAGCAGGAAGGAGGGGTTCTAGGGGATGCTGGTATTCTCTCCTAGATTTGCGTTCTGGCTACTTAAAAAATTTTTTTTAAATCTTTATTTATCTTTGAAAAAGAGAGATGACAAAGTGCGAGCAGGGGAGGGGCACAGAGAGAAGGAGACACAGAATCCAAAGCAGGTTCCAGGCTCTGAGCCCAACGCGGGGCTTGAACTTACAAACTGCTAGATCATGACCCGAGCCAAAGTCGGACGCCTAACCGACTGAGCCCCCCAGGCGCCCCTCAAAATAAATAAATAAACTTTAAAAAAAGGGTTCTGTTCAGGCCTCATCAACTCCTCACAGGGCAACCGGCCCGACCTCTGACCTCTCCCCAGCCCGCCTCCAGAGTACTGGAGGCTGTGTCCCTCCCTGCTCTAAACCCTTCTATGGCTCCCTAATGCCCCCCAAGATCAGCTCCAAATCTGTAAAGGACTTTCTTGGCTGCCGTCCTGCTTCTTTACAGCCTCAGCTCTGCCTACTGTCTCTGCTCTTTGCACCATCAAATTAACCTTCAGCCCCAAACGCTGCTTCAACCCTCCAGGCCTGGCACCTGCTTCCTCTTTACCAGACTGCTTGGCTGGTGTGACACCCTCTTGGCCTCCGAGCCTCACCTTCAAGGCCCTCTGGGTTTTGCACAATAAGGGAGAAGGCTGGGAGTAATATGCAAAAGCTTAGCGGCTCAGGCTCACCCCGGGGTCCTTTCCTCCAGGGAAAGCCCCTGCCTCTGAGCCGCGCAGGGGCCTCCTGGGCTGGGAAGATCTGAGAAGCCCCAGCCTCTGCCCAAATACTGCTCCCTCCCTGCTGTGGGGGAGGACGAGGCTGGGGAGCACTGCCCCTCTTCCTTCCCAGCAGCCCCACATCTCCAGCCCCCTACCCAGCTCGGCTGGCCCTCCAGCCTCGGATTTCTTCCTCTCTCCTCCTATTTCCGGAGGACTCCCCGCCCCCCCCCTCGCAACCCCGCCCCAGCGGGCAGCTTTCCGAAGGGGAAGTGAGGGGGAGGGGGGGCTGGCGGAGAAAGTCCCAGGGAGGCGGGGTGAGGTCAGCCCCGCCCGCCACCACCCCCACGCCTGCAGACCTTTGGCTACCCAGCCAAGCCTGTCTCCTGCTCCCCTGCCCGCCTTCACCCCTTCCACCCCCCTCCCGCTTCAGCCCCTGTCCTCACCAGAACGAGTGCTGTCACACAGGGGACCTAGCTTTGCACGGACACCAGTGACTCGCTGGCTCCCAGTCCCAGCTCCGGTGCTCACAGGCTGTGTGACCTCGGGCCAGTGCCCTAACGTCTCTGTGCCTCAGTTTCCTCCCTTGCCCAAAAGAGATAAGAGTACCCACAGCGCTGTAGAAAGATCAGATGAGTTCATTTAAAGTAACGCCTGGCACATAAGCACCTGGTGACGGGGTTTGAGGCTGTCATTACTTGTAATAGACAAGTCGCCAGGACACACCCTGAATTTGGAAAACTGTCAGGAAACTTAATTTTCCCTCCCACTCCTCCTCTCTGAATGTCTCCGTACTGCTTTTGCCCCAGAATGGTCGAGAGGCCAAGTTCAAGGTGTGAATTGATCCGTCAGCTGCCCCACGTGTCTAGCAGCGCTGCGCACTGGCCTCCGCTGCCTGGATGTGGAGGGCGGAGGTAGGACAGGTCCGGGCCAGGGCCCCCCCCTTACAGTTCAGCCCAGCCTCTGCGTGTGCCCCCTCCTCTATAGCTCTCACCCACAGGGACTGTCACCCATCCCCAGAGGTAGGCCATCCCACGCCTCTCCCGGTGCGCACACCAGGGTCTTGGCGTCCCCGGGGCAGACCCACATGGCCAGCCGCCAGGGCGTGCCTCTCTCATCCGCCAGCACTGTCCCTCAAGTCTGCTGTTGCCCCGTAACCCCGACTCGGGGTCACCTACCTGGCCACCCCGCCAGAGAGGGCCATCGTGCTGGGCACAGTCCAGACCCACCCACGAGACCTCGCTGCCACCTCCCTCTCCCTCCTTCCCCCTGGTCCCACAAGCCTCCAGACACCCTCCGCTGGGAATCCAGGTTCCCGTTTCTCTGTCCTCTCCATGCGCCTCTCACGCTGCAGGCCCTGTGACCTCTCCAGGGCACAACACCCTCCTATGGAAACCCAGTGGTGGCTCCGTGGAGAGTGAGCCCTGGGCCGGAATGGACAGTCTCTCTCATGCTGCTCCCCACTTAGCTCACACTGGGCTTTTGTTTCCAGGGGCCCTCATCTTCCCCGCGCCCCACCCCTGCGTCCCTGCCCACCTGCCCCTTCAGCTGAGGGACATTCTGTCCTTGGGAACGTCACCCAGCCTCCCCCTCCCCACCCCCAGCAGGCTGACCTGGAATTACCAAGGGGCCCCTTCATCAGCTTTGGCTCAGGGTCCCAGAGAAAAGCCCCTCCAATTAACACTGGCACCAAAAGGCCAGAGCGAGAAACAAAAGGGTTGATTGGAAGGGACTGTTCCTTTTGAAAACAGAGCAAATCATGACAAGGAATTCATTCTCCTTGATAGTAAGCAAGATATGAGCTACGATCGAAACTACTGGCTAATTCTTGAAACAACAACAAAATAAAAGAAATTAAATCATTGGGGGATTTTTTTGGAAGGGCATTCCCCCCCCACAAACTGTATTCAATGATTCACATTTAATATTTCTTTTTCTTTTTTTTTTTTTTTTTACAAATAGTTTATTGTCAAGTTGGTTTCCATATAACACCCGGTGCTCACCCCACAAGTGCCCTCCTCCATGCCCATCTCCCCCCTCCCCCCCACACCCATCAGTCCTCAGTTTGTTCTCAGCATTCAAGAGTCTCTCATGGTTTGCCTCTCTCCCCTCCCCCACTATTTACCCCCTTCTTCTCCCCCACGGTCCTCCGTTAAGTTCCTCCTAATCCTCCTATACGTGCAAACAACACATTTAATATTTCAATAGGACTCTGAAGTCATTTGGGGGGAAATACACACACACACACACACACACACACACACACACACAGAATATAAAACAAAACAAAAATGCTATTGTGGGTTGAATCTTGTCCCCCAGAAAGATAATGTCACGGTACCTGGGAACATGACCTTATTTGGAAATTGGATCTGTGCAGATGCAATCAAATTAAGATGAGGTCATCCGGAGTAGAGGGAGGCCTCTAAGCCAATGTCTTCATATGAGAAGTTGGGAGACACAGAGAAATGGACACACACAAAGGGAAGATAGCCACGTGTGGAAATTGGAATGACATGTCCATGAGCCAAGCAGTGCCAAGGATTGCCCGCAGCCCTGGGAAGCTGGAAGAGGCTGGAAAGATCCTTCCCTGGGGCCATCGGAGGGAGCACAGCCCCGTGGACACCTTGATTTCAGACACTGAACTTTCAGAACTGTGAGAATTACTCCTCTGTTGTGCGAGCTGGCCAGTTTGTGGTACTTTGTCGAGGTGGCCCCAGCAAACCCAACACAGATCTGCATCTGAGTGTCTGAGCCACTCTCCCAGAGCAGCCTGCCAGCCTCCACCAACAGCCGCTTTCTCCACGTCTGGTCATTCCTTAGACACCAACCACCGATTCCTTTTCCGGCAATAACTTACCCACATTTTTTTGGCCCCTGTCCACAGCCACTGTCTGCCACCACACGAAATCACATGAGGTTGCAAGATTGGCTGTGTCATTTTGCAATAGACTTGCATTGTTGCGTTACTTGGTTTAGGGAGACTTCGTTACAGCATCCCACAACCAGAGCACGATTGACTGATATAAAAAAAAAATCGTGTTCCGTGGGTGCAGTTTGTTGCTGAAATAACCCTGAAGGTTTGGAGGGAGTCTGATTTCCTAAGTCATCAATTTAGTAGTAAACAGATTTCATATTGTGACAACTTTAGCTTCCCTCCAAGCCTTACAGCTACCCCCCCTTGCAGATGGGACAGTCCTAGTGGGCTCCCCAAAGTGCACATCGAAAACATGGATGGCAGGGCGCCTGGTGGCTAAAGTTGGTTGGGCGTCAGACTCCGGCTCAGGTCATGATCTTGCAGTTCTTGGGTTCAAGCCCCATGTCGGGCTCTGTGCTGACAGCTTGGAGCCTGGAGCTGCTTCAGATTCTGTGTCTCCCTCTCTCTCTGACCCTCCCCAACTCACACTCTGTATCTCTCTCTCTCTCAAAGATAAATAAACATTAAAGAAATTTTTAAAAAAGAAAAGAAAAGAAAAGAAAAGAAAAGAAAAGAAAAGAAAAGAAAAGAAAAGAAAAGAAAAGAAAAGAAAATACAGATGATACAGGGAATGCATTTGGGAGAATTGGGAGAACAAAATTGGATCCCTACCTCATACCTTACCTTGATATAAATTCCTGATGGGTCAATGTTTTGCACAGGAAAAAGAAAATCATAAAAGTGCTAGGGGAAAAAAAACACATGGGGGAGACCTTTTAGAAATAGTAATTTGAGGGGTGCCTGGGTGGCTCAGTTGGTTAAGTGTCTGACTTCAGCTCAGGTTATGATCTCGCGGTTCGTGAGTTCGAGCCCTGCATCAGGCTCAGCACCGACAGCTCAGAGCCTGGAGCCTGCTTTGGAATCTGTCTCCCTCTGTCTCTGCCCCTACTCCGTTCACACTGTCTCTCTCTCTCTCTCACTCTCAAATATAAATAAACATTAAAAAAATTTTAAAAATAGTAACTTGAGAATAGGTAAGGTCTTTCTATGGAAAATAATTATACACAAAAGCTGCAAAAGTAAAAGTTGAGTCCAACTTTCTAAAAATCCTTACAGGTGCATGGAAAGAAAAGATTATAAACAAGCTAAAAATATAAAAAACTGAAAAAAATGTTTAATTTTTTAATGTTTTTATTTATTTCTGAGACAGGAGAGAGAGACAGCATGAGCAGCGGGGGGTCAGAGAGAGAGGGAGACACAGGATCCGAAGCAGATTCCAGGCTCTGAGCTGTCAGCACAGAGCCCGACGTGGGGTTTGCACCCACAAACCATGAGATCATGACCTAAGCTGAAGTCGGACGCTTAACCTACTGAACCACCCAGATGCCCCTGAAAAAAAATTTTTTAAATACAAGTGCAACAAACTGGGAAGGCAAGGGGGAATATTGTAGCTTGTATCAGAGAGTAAGAAGTAGTTTCCTTAATATAAAAAAGAACGTTGGGGCGCCTGGCTGGCTCGGTTAGGGGAGCATGCAACTCTTGATCTCAGGGCCATGAATTCAAGTTGGCTTACTTAAAAAATAAAAATAAATGGGGCACCTGGGTGGCTCAGTCAGTTAAGTGTCCTATGTGTGATCCCAGCTCAGGTCTTTATCTCAGGGATGTGAGTTCAAGCCCTGCATTGAGCTCTGCACTGAGCATGAACACTACTTAAAAAAAAAAAAAAAAAAAAAAAAGAACAAGGTAGAAATAGCTCACACCCTGTGACTATCTTAAAAACCCTCGACTTGAGGGGTGCCCAGGTGGCTCAATCGGTTAAACGTCCAACTTCAGCTCAGGTCATGATCTCCCGGTTTGTGAGTTTGAGCCCCGTGTCAGGTTCTGTGCTGACAGCTCAGAGCCTGGAGCCTCCTTCAGATTCTGTGTCTCTCCCTCTGTCTGCCCCTCCCCTGCTCATGATCTGTCTCTCTCTGTCTCATAATAATGAATAAAAATGTTTTTTAAAAATACCCTCAACTTGAACACTATAAATTGGGAAATTGAAAGGCATATGAGTTACAGCTCTACAACTATTACCTAAATAAATAAATAAATAAATAAATAAAATACCCCCACCTTTCAAGAGAGAGAGCTCTTTATGTATTGGTATCAAAGAGCGCAAGGAATTGTGTGTGTGTGTGTGTGTGTGTGTGTGTGTGTGTGTGTGACAGAGAGAGAGAGAGAGAGAGAGAGCACAAGCAGGGGAGAGGGACAGAGGAAGAGAGGCAGGGGGAGAGAGAGAGAGAATCCAAAGTAGGCTCTGAACTGAGTGTGGAGGCTTGATTCCACAACTCTGGGACCGTGACCTGAGCCAAAATCAAGAGTCAGATGCTCAACTGACCGAACCATTCAGGCACCTCCGCTCCCAGGAATATTAAGTTAAAAAACAAGGTTCAGTTTCTTCAAAAAGTTAAACCTAGAATTATCATATGAGCCAGCGATTCCTCTTCTGGATATCCCTGGAAAGCAGGGACTCCAGGAGATATTTGTACAGCCATATTCGCAGCAGCATAATTCACAATGGCCAGCAGGGTTGGAAACAACCCAAGTGTCCATTAAAGGATGAATGAATAGATAATGTGGTCCATTTGGGCAACGGAATATTACTCGGCCATTAAAAAGAATAAAGTTCTGAAACATGGATAAGCCTTGAAAGCATTATGCTAAATGAACTAAGCCAGACTCAGAAGGACAAATACTGGGGCGCCATGGTGGCTTAGTCTGCTAAGCATCTGACTCTTTTTTTTTTTTTAATGTTTTATTTATTTCTAGGAGAAAGAGAGACAGCGTGAGCAGGGAAGGGTCAGAGAGAGAGGGAGTCACAGACTGAAACAGGCTCCAGGCTCTGAGCTGGCAGTCAGCACAGAGCCCGACGCGGGTCCCGAACCCACGAACCGCGAGATCATGACCTAAGCGAAAGTCGGACGCTTAACCGACTAAGCCACCCGGGCGCCCCAACTAAGCATCTGACTCTTGATTTTGGCTCAGGTCATGATCCCAGGGTCATGGCACTGAGCCCCAAGTCGGGCTTAGCCCTGAGCAGGAAGTCTGCTTAAGATTCACTCTCCCCCCTTCCCCTATCCCATTCACTCTGTCTCTCTCTCTCAAAAAGATTAAAAAAACAAAATGTTTTTTTATTTTTATTTTTTTAACTTTCTTTTTACATGTATTTATTTTTGGAGACAGAGTAAGACAGACTGTGAGCAGGGGAAGGGCAGAGAGAGGAGACACAGAATCCTAAACAGGCTCCGGGCTCTGAGCAAGCATTCAGCACAGAGCCCGATGCGGGGCTCGAACCCACGAACCGTGAGATCATGATCTGAGCTGAAGTCGGATGCTCAACTGACTGAGCCACTCAGGCGCCCCATCAAAATGTTTTTTAAAAAAGGACAAACACTGTATGATTCCACTTATATAAGACACCTCAAATGGGTAAATTCATAGAGACAGAGTGTAGATGGCAGGTGCCAGGGGCTGGGATACGGGTTTAAGGAGTCAGTGTTTAGTGGGGACAGAATCTCAAGTCTGGAAAGATGAGAAAGTTCTGGAGATGGATGGTGGGGGGGGTGGCACAATCATGTGACTATACTTAGTGCCACTGAGCTGTGCACTTAAAAATGGTTACAATAGGGGGTGCCTGGCTGGCTCAGTCAGTGGAGTGTGAGTCTCGATCTCGGGATTGTGGGTTCAAGCCCCAAGTTGGGTGTGGAGATTATTTTTAAAAAATAAAAGAGGGGTGCCTCATCTTTCGGTCAAGCGTCTGACCTCGCCTCAGGTCATGATCTCACAGTTTGTGGGTTTGAGCCCCGTGTCGGGCTCTGTGCTGACAGCTAGCTCAGAGCCTGGATCCTGCTTTGGATTCTGTGTCTCCCTCTCTCTCTGCCCCTCTCCTTTTTTTTTTTTTTACAAATAGTTTATTGTCAAGTTGGTTTCCATATCTCTGCCTCTCTCTTGCTCACACTGTCTCTCTCTCAAAAATAAAATTTTAAAAACATAAAAAATAAAAAATTTTAATGAAAATATTTTTAACAAAAGAAAAGAAAAAGAAGGTGCTTATTTAGGCACAAAAACTATTTCAGGAGACTGAACCAACTTACTGAGGTTCTAGGGGGCAGAGCGGGGGCTGGGACTCAGACCGGGCGGGAGAACTCTTGCGACCATCGCAAATCCCTGTGCCGCTTTTAATGTGATGTATTAACTGATCCAAAGGACAAACATTTTAATCACATCAGAGACTGTCATCTCCTATTTTATTTTTCTCAAACGTGTCTTCACTTATTTTGAGAGAGAGCAGGGGGAGGGGCCGGGAGAGAGAAAGAGAGAGAATCCCAAGCAGGTTCTGAGCTGTCAGCGCAGAGCCCGACGTAGGGCTGAACCCCACGGAACCGGGAGGCCACGACCTGAGCCAAGATCAAGCGTCAGACGCTTAACGGACTGAGCCACTCAGGTGCCCCCCGGCCTCTCCTGTTTTAAAGAGTTTTCTAAAACAGGACTCTGCTTCCCCTAATCAAATCGGAGAGGGGCTGGTGTCAGACTGGCAGGTGGTGGCCTGAAGGTTCCTGATCCGGCTGCGTCCCCCAGGAAGATGAGCGACCACCACGGTTGGCTCAGGCCCTCAGGCCCTGGAAGCCCCGTGCCGCAGGCGAAGCGACAGCAGGTCACAGCACCTCGGGGCCCAGGCTGTTGTATCTGCTGGATCGGGCAGCCCCTGTGGGCACGCAGATTGGGAGGAATGAGGCAACTGACCTGTGGGGTGTCAGGTGGAAGGCAGGAATCAAGGAGCCAGGATCCAGTTTCTAGGAACAGAAAGGTGGGGATGGGTGCACAGTGGGTGCGGGGGCCCTTTACCATCGCCTGCAGGGGGCCAGGGCACCCCTGCTGGGAGGGAGGGAGAGAACGAGCCCGGGGAATACGTGAGTAGGGACATCAGGCGTGAGCGATGGGAGTCTTCCAGGGCTGAGGAAGGTGGGGGGTGAGGGTCCTCTGTGACCCTACTCCAGCGCCCCCCAGAAACCAGCAAAAGGAAAGAAAGTGGGGGCTGACAAAGAATAAGAGGTCAAGAGAAGCTGAGTTCAAAGTTGCTGCCTCTCTGGCTGTGTGGCCTTGGGCAGCTAACTGCACCACTCTGGTGTCTCCATCTGAAAAATGGGATTTTTTTTTTTAATGTTTATTTTAGTTTTGAGAGCAAGAGAGAGCATGCGCTCGCGCAAGTGGGGGAGGGGCAGAGAGAGGGAGACAGAATCTGAAGCAGGTTCCACGGTCTGAGCTGTCAGCACAGAGCCCGACGCGGGGTTCAAACTCACGAACCCTGAGATCATGATCTGAGCGGAAGTCGGATATTTAACCGAGTCCCCCAGTCCCCTGAAATGAGACTTTTTAATGCACTTGCTTCACAGCTGGGGTTGGGTACATTCGTCTCTGAAAGCTCCTAGCAAGGGAGCCTTGTCACACTGTCCCCTGTCCGGCTGCTGCATCACCAGCTCAAGTGGCTCATCCCGTCGACACTGGGGAGCTGGGGGCGGGGGGGTGAGGGGGAGGCCTTTCGGAGGCAGCAGCAGGACTGGTAGGAGGCAGAGCCACCCCAGGGAGAGCAGCTCAGTATCCCCCCTCCCACCACCCCCCCACTGTGGCCAGGAAGTCGAAGCTGCATGTGTCCCCACTCAGATGCTAACGCACAGACACCCCAGAAACACGGAGACACCTCCGCAGATACACACACACACACACACACACACACACACACACAGAAACACAGAGACCCGGATGGACCTGGAGACACACAGACAGGGAGGCGGGCAGACTCACAGACATACCCAGCAGGCCCTCTTCTGATACTTTCTTGGAAAACTTCATTTCCCACCTTGCCTCGCCCCATTCTCTGTGCCCTTAAGGAACATCTGTGAAACACCCATTGTGTACTGGCCCCTCTGCTTCAGGCATTCGGGTAACTGGGGGATCAAGATGGGACCCCCCCACCCCCAGCCTTGAGGGATGGACATTTCCCAGGCAGAGGCTGTCAGGCACAGGGAGGAGGGCTGGGGAGATGGGGGCGGGATCAGGCAGAGGGGACAGGATGGGTGGGCAGTGTGAACCATCAACTAAAGGCCCAAGGGGTGGAGGGAGGGGACCACGTGGCCTTGCAAGAAGAAAGAAGAGCGTTCCAGGCAGAGGGAACAGACAGTGCAAAGGCTTCTCCACCCACCACATCCCACCTGTCCCCACCCTCCCCCGCCCTGACTTAGGCCACTTGGACGGGACAGCATGGAGACAGGGGCCCCTTCATGTATCTGCCCCCCAGATGGTCTGGTTCTCTTCCATTCCACAGATGAGGACACCATGGGGCTCAGAGCGCCTGTGTCACGCACGCGAGTTCACGCAGCACAAACATGAGCCCGGGACTGTCTGAACTGGGGGCTCCTGCCTTCGGAGAGAGGAGCCCCCCACTCAGGACGGAAGTCTTGATCGGCAAAGGCTGGGCCAGGGAGGACAGTCAGACACAGGCCTGGGACAGCAGGGCACGGAGAGGCAGTGACAGACGGGCTCGTGGGAGTTCAGTGCCCACCCAGGGCTGGAACAGCAGCACCCACAGGGGTGGGCGCTGGGGTGCACAGTGCAGGGCTTGTGGTCTGACCCCGATGGGGCCCAGGCTGCCGATTTGGAAGCTGAGTCCAGATATGGGGGAGGGGTTCCGGGAGTCCAAGCAGGACCCTGGGTGGGAGGCTGGGGGTCTCTGGGAGTCTCCTCTCGCTGCCCCAACGAGTCATCACACACTTGGTGGCTTAAAACAACACATGGTTGGGGCGCCTGGGTGGCTTAGTCAGTTAAGCGTCCGACTTTCGCTTAGGTTGTGATCTCGCGGTTCGTGGGTTCGAGCCCCGCGTCGGGCTCTGTGCTGACTGCCAGCTCAGAGCCTGGAGCCTGTTTCAGTCTGTGACTCCCTCTCTCTCTGACCCTCCCCTGCTCACGCTGTCTCTCTCTCTCCTAGAAATAAATAAAAAATTTAAAAAAAATAAAAAAATAAAATAAAATGCAAGACAATATGCATAATAATATAGCAAATATACCCTAAAAAGCCAATTCTAAGGACTGATTTTATGTATGACTCATTGTATTTTGTTTCTGCATATTATATTCAGTAGTTTCTAATGTATTCCTTATAATCAAAATGAACTATGCATGGAAAAATAACCTCAGCAAAATGGCAGATTAGGCAGCTCAAAGGTCCTGTCCTCTCAAAGAAACACTGGGAGGGGCGCCTGGGTGGCTTATTTGGTTAAGCGTCCGACTTTCGCTTAGGTCTTGATCTCTCTGTTCGTGGGTTCTAGCCCCGCGTCTGGCTCTGTGCTGACTGCCAGCTCAGAGCCTGGATCCTTTTTCAGAGTCTGTGTCTCCATCTCTCTCTGACCCTCCCCTGCTCACGCTGTCTCTCTCTCTCTCTCTCCTAGAAATAAATAAAAATATTAAAAAAAAAAAAAAAGAAAACCACATGGTTATCTGATCGTTCTGGAGGTCAGAAGTCCAAAATGGGTCTCCCTGGGCTGAAATCCAGGCGTCCACAGGGCCACATTCCTTCTGGAAGCTCTTGGGGAGAAGGTGTTTCCGGCTTCTAGAAGCATCTGCATTCCTTGGCTCATGCCCCTTCTCCATATTCAGAATCAATAGTACAGCATCTTTCCCTGGGTCCCGCATTCAAGCCCAAAAGGTGGGAAAACCCGGAGGGGAGAGGGGCAAGGAGATTCCCCCTCTGCCTCAGGCTCCAGCTTTGGGCCTCCCCAGAAACCGTACACTGGGCTCACCAGCTTAGAAACTCCCCCCAACCAGGTCCTGGCCTCCCCTGGCGCCCAGAGCCCTGTCTGCACCCCCTCGACCAGGCCCGGGCAGGCCCCGCTGCAGAGTCTGATTTGCAGTCTGGTCGAGCCCGCCCTGGGAGAGCCCAGGAGGGCCTTGGTGGCTGGTCCCACCCTTCTGCCCTCTCTTCACTCACCTCTGGACTCTAACTCCACTTAATGCCCCCATTAAGAGGAGAACTCCACCTCTCCCAGGGTTCAGACATCATCTCCTCCAGGAAGCCTGTCCTGAATACTCCCTGCTCACACAGGGGTGGGGGCAGGAGAAGGAAGGCACAGGGGAGCCACGAAGCAGCCCAGCTGTGGGAAGCCCCTCCTGCATCTCCAGCCACCCCGCCTCTGTCCATGTAGCACCTCCCACCTGAAGCCTCTCCCTGACCCTGGCCCACCCAAACCCTCTCTCAGGGGCCTCACCCTCTACTTCCCCAGGCATCCGCTGCTTCATCCCTGGGGCCTGGACTCCCCCATTCTGCAATGTCTCCAGTTACTATCAGTACAAATGACGCCCTATTCCGAGCCCTCGCCACCCCCCGCCCCCAGGTGCAAAGCGAGGAAATCGCAGCTCCTGGGCGCTGCAGCTGCGAAAGCGGCTGTATGGTCCTTCCTCTCTCCCATGCGCAAAGGAGCGGCTTTTGGGGGGCACAGGTGGGGGGTGGATGCGCACATTTGAAAAGAGAAAAAAATAGTGGAGGAAACAGCAAGTGCAAAGAGCAGAAGCCGGGTGGGAGGCGCGGGCTCTCGGTCCCCTCTTCCTTCCCATGTGTGGAAATCAAATCTCAGGGATGTGAAACAACTTGCTTAGGGCCCCACATCCAGGGCGGTGGGGCGCCCCCCTACCTCGCCCTGGAGGTGCTTCAAGGAGAGGTTTATTGTTGAAAGGTGAAGCCACTTGATGACAGGCGGTTGGCCAGCAGCTCCGGGACCCCCTTCCCTTGGGCTGGGGGAGGCTGGACCATGAGTCTCCCCGCCCCCCCCCCCGCGACCCCGGGTGCGACCCAGGTCCTCCCAGACCAGCTGTGCCTCATCCAGGGCTGTCCTGCATTCAAGGCTTGCCCGGGCTCCCTGCCCCTGCGCACTGCTGACTCCGGGTCACCTTCGCTTCCACCCGGCAAGAGAGGGCTAGTGGTGGTACCCACGCCGGCCTGTCTCCCCTGCTCTGCCTCCTGACCCCTGCACCCCACCAAATCGCAGCCTCTGCCTGGCTGCCCTCCACGACTTCCAACCTCCCCTCTGGGCCGCTGGCTTCTGCGCGCGCTGCCGCCCCACGCCTCCGAACTGGGGCGGCTTGGTCTCCGAGCTGGGACGAGCGGGGAACCCGAAGTGGCCTCTGAGGCCTCAGACAGTCCGGGCCTCCCCAGCAATCAATGCCCGGCCGGCCGCGTGCTCCAGCGATCCGGGCACACGCGGTGTGTGTGCAGATGCGCGGGGCAGGGCGGGGCCAGAAGAGGGGACCGGGCAGGAGGGGATCGGGCGGACGTGCAAAGAACAGAACAGAACCAGGAGCCAGATTGAGCGCCGAAGGTGCTAGGTTCAAAGGAGACAGAGATAAGGCGCAGGCCGGAGACCTGCCGCTGGACCTCGGCCAGGCGCGCCTCCCGACAGGCCTGCGGGCGGGCCGGGGGGCAGGCCCGGGGGCGGAGCCAGGCCCGGCCCGGCGGCGCGGGGCGGGGGTCCAGGAAGCGGTCCAGTCCGCCTAGGGGGCCGAGAGCCGCCGGGACCCCGCGCCCCCGCAGGGCCCCGCCCCTCAAGGCCCCGCCCCCCGCCCCCCAGCCTACCTCCCCGGCCCTGGGCGGAGGCGGCGCTGGGAGCAGAGTCCCGCTGCCGCGTGCGGGCTGCGCGTGCTCCTTCCTCTCCGCCGCCGCCCCGCTGCGCCCCGCCGCCTGCGCCCCCAGGTAAGCGCGCGCCCCGCGCCCCGAACTCCGCCCGGAACGCCACCCTCGCAGCGAGCCCCGGCCCCGCCTCCGCGGCCATGACGGCCCCGGTCCCCATCACCGCGCCCCGGGGCGGCCTCTCGGCCCTTCCCATCCGGTCCCAGGCCCCGGCCGCCGCCCCGAGAGAGCCCCGCTCCCCCGAGGGTCGCGGCGCCGCGAGCGCCGGGGACGCGGCCGCGGAGCGGGCCGGAGAGCGGGGGCGAGCCCGGCACGGCGACTCGGGGGAATCCGGACGTGTGAGTGCGAGCAGCGCCCCGGGCGTGCGGGTCTGACACCGGGGGACCCAGCCCGCGCGCCTGCTGGGGGCCACCGACGTGCCCGCGCTGGGGGTGCGGCCGGGGCCCCGGCCTCGCAGCCGGGCCGCGTAGACGGCTGGCCACCGCGTAAACAGCCTTGGATCGCGCCAGCCGGCCGCTGAGCACCCCGGGGAGATGGGGTAAGGGGTCGCGGACGGATTGTCGGAGAAGGTGTCATCCGGGCCGAGGGGACCCGCCAGCGAGGGCTTCTGAGGCCCAGGAGGCACCGAGGTTCTGAGGCCGGGCCCTGCCCGGTGTGTCTGAGGGCAGAAAAGAGGCCAGCGTGGCTGGAGCGCGGTGAGGGAGGCTTGGAGGTGGGGAGAGTTTGGCCCGAGCCTCGAAGATGGCGGGGAGCGAGTGAATTCCATTCTCAAGTCCGGGGGGGGGGGCGGGGGGGGCACGGGAGGCTTAGAGCCAAGTGAGTTACCCGTCCGCGTTGTGCCTTAGGAAGATCCCCTGCTGCGGGCGGGAGGGATGGGAGGAGGCTGCTGGTGTGGACCCCTCTAGAAGGAGAGGAGGAAAGCGGGTGACCGGGGGCGGGGGCTGCATTCTGGCAGAAGACGTCCTCTGCATCCCCTCCCTGCTTAGAAGTGGGGCGTGAAGTAACACGCAGGAGGAGGGTTCTGGCACCGGCGACTGGGGGCGCGCAGGGGCCTTTCTTGCTGCGATGGGGAAACTGAGGGAGAAGCAGGTGGGGCTGGGCTGTTGGGACTGAGTCTGACTTGCAAAACCCGTGAAATGCCACCGGCTGGGGTGGGGGGAGGCTCCTGGAGGCCAACTCCATACCCAGGGGAGGGGTCCAGTGGCCCCGGGTGCAGGGGCAGAGCTGGCCCCCGAGGGTGACCTGGATCTCTTTTTAGGGAGGCTGCCTGGGAAAGAAATTCTGGAGTATGGGGTTGCCTTTGAAGCTCCAGGCTCAACTCAGCCCCCTTCCAAGAGCAGCTGCTGTGAATAAACATGGCTGGCGTAGGAGTGCCAGGAGCCTCATACGCACACCTGAGTCCCACACCTGAGTCCCGGCAGGCTGACCCAGGATGTTCCATGCCTTTCCAGCTCACTCACTCCCAGTGGAGGGGGAGGAAGAGGCGGGAGTGAGCTGGGAGACTGGGTCACTGAGATGGCCTTGTGACCGCAGGGAAGTTTTTCTGAGTTTCTGTTTGCCCATCTGTGAAATGGGTCAGTAGTACCTATCCCTGGGAGCGTTGTTCTGATCAAAGGAAGCCTGGGCCAGGAAAGGGCTTGGCTGATCCCAGCAGCAGCCTCACACCTGCGGGGGTGGGGGAGCGCTCCAGCGCCCTTGGGAGTTCACAGCCTGATGAGCCCCATTCCCGCCGGCTCTGAGAATTGGGAGTACAGTGTAATTGCGCCCACCAGGGCCTTCTGCAGATTGAGCCGGTCAGGCGTGTCAAGTGTTTGGTTGGCCCGGCGCCTGGCTTGGGGTGGGCTCCTGTATTTGGCAGGGAGGGGGAGCAGGAACGGGCTAGCACCCTCGGGATGTCCACAGGAAAGCAGGCACCGGGGGGACATGGCCCTCTCTTATCTGGGCACCGCAGGCTGTCTTCTTTCCGGCTGTCTGGAGGCAGCCTCTGACCTTGTCCTGCCTGTTTGAGTTCAGTGCCCTCAGGCTAGTGACTTCACCTCCTTCAGTTTCTTCACCTGTAAAATGGGAATAATAGCAGCCATCACCTCAGAGGTGAGCACAGAGCCCAGCTGCTAATAAGCACCTAGTAAAACAGCAGATGCCTGGATGTCTGGAGGGAGGGAGCCCAGAGGAGCGGCCTGATTCACCCTGGGGAAGGGTCAGGGAAGGCTTCTCGGAGGAGGTGACTATTGGTGGGTTACAGAGGATGATTAAGAGTTAACAGGGCAGAGAGACCAGTGAACAGAGATCTGGAGGAGACAGACTGGGTGGGGGGTGGTCACAAGCAGGACGGAAGGAGCAGAGCTGGTCCAGATCACAATGGAGCTGAGAGAGAAGCACCTGGATCCTGGAGAGATTTGAAGCGGGGGATGGGCGGAGGGGAGCAGCCACTGACGGGGAACAGATTCAGGTACAAGTTCAAGAACTGTTTCCAGCATCTGCAAATGGTGTCGCTGTTCCACAACGGGGTTGGAGGTGGGCTTTGAAGAAGCAAGCCCAGAGCCTGGGAGAGGTCCCCAAACGGGGGCTGGGGGGGAGGGGGGCAGAGAGCAGGCAGGATGAAATGGAGTAGGTGGCAAACCAGAAGCCAAGGGGTGGGGGTGGGGAGGAGGAAGGGCACCAGGGTGGCTCAATTGGTTAACCGTCCACACTTGATCTCTACTCTTGATCTCAGGCTCCGGTCATGATCTCGGGGTTGGTGGGATTGAGCCCCTCATTGGGCTCTGTGCTAATAGTGCAGAGCCTGCTTGGGATTCTCTCTCTGCCTCTGATCTGCGTGTCCGCATATGCTCGCTCGCTCTGTCTCTCTCTGTCAATAAATAAATAAACATTTTTTTTTTAAAGGGAGGAAATAGTCAGCCCAGCTGCATTTCTGAATCCTCTGCATGAATAATTCAATGGCAGGGCTCTTACTCCCTTACTTGACTGCCCTCCCCTCCCCCTCCACCAAGCCATTCAGATGGGCTCTTTTTTTTTTTTTAAAGTTTATTTATTTATTTTTGAGAGAGAGAGAGTGAGTGGGTTGTGCCAGCACATGAGCAAGGGAGGGATAGATAAAGAGAGAATCCCAAGCAGGCTCAGCACGGAGCCTGATGCAGGGCTCGAACTCATGTACAGCAAGATCATGACCTGAAGCCAAAATCAAGAGTCTGACGCTCAACCACCTGAGCCACCCAGATGCCCCCGATGGGCTCTTCTTCGCCACACTTGAATAGGCTCTGACCAGAGTGGCATCTGGGAGCTCTTTCTCCTCCTTCAATCTTGACTTTATGCCTTTGTTAATATGACACTGTCACACCAGTTCCCCACCATGAATGGCCAGGGGCTTGTTCTCTCCGCACCCCGTCTTGGGCTCCCAAACCCATATTTTGGGATTCCCTGGATCCCCTGACCATGTATCTGAGGAGGGGGGCCAAGCGCCTGCCAGCCACACTGTGGAGAATCCCTCTGTCCTGTGCTGGGCCCCACCTCCCGTCCACCCTCATGTCTGTCACTTATTCACCCAGCACACATTTATGAAGTGCCTGCGCTGGGAGCCGGCGGGGACTCGCTGTGAACAAAATGAAGCTTCCTTCCTGCACGCTACTTCGTGGAGCTAATGACCATGTATCTGAGGAGGGGGGCCAAGCGCCTGCCAGCCACACTGTGGAGAATCCCTCTGTCCTGTGCTGGGCCCCACCTCCCGTCCACCCTCATGTCTGTCACTTATTCACCNGGGGGGGCGGGTATCAAATCTGAAGGATGAGTGAGGGCCAGCCATCTGGAGGAAGAGCATCCCAAGCAGAGGGCCCAGCATGTGCAAAAGTCCTAAGGCAGGACAAGGAGGCGGGGGCGGGGGGCTCGAGCAGAAGGAGTAAGGTGGAGAGTGGGCGGAGGGGCAGATGAAGAGACTGAAGGTCTCAGCACTCCCCGGTCCAATAACAGCAGACCCTGGGAGGGTCCTCACTTGAAAGGTGAGAGGCGGTTGAGCCCTACTGCCTGCGGTTTGCAGGGGTGTCACTTTGCTACTTTGTCCCCTACGCTCGTGGTCATTCCTGGGACCCTGGTGGCCGAGGAGGCTCTGGAAGGAGGCAGAAAGCAAATCTACCCCCTTTCCCGGGGGGCAAATCTCTCACCTCCCCCCTGCTAATGGTGGGGCTCAGCTGACCCGGGAGACTTCTTGAAGCACCAGAGTAGCCAGGGAGAGGGCACAGAGCGGGGGGTGGGGGGGCGGCGGCAGTGACTGGCTGGGCGGGTCAGGCAGGGCACCCTCAGAGGGGGGACAGGGATGCCCGGATGACGGTCAGCACAAACCACAGCAGAGGGTGGCCCCCACCGTCAGCCTGCTGTCGCTCCCTTTCCAGGTGGAAGGGAAAGGACTCTCCGCCCCCTCCCTGCCCCTCCCTGTAACGCAGGTGGACAGGGGCCTGGCCGCCTAGAGCCAGTTACCCTTCCCACCCCCACTACTGAGCCAGGCATGCCCCAAACCCTAGCCTCTCAGAGGCTTTAATGAGAGGATTCAGACCCTTGGACCCTGGAACCTCGGTTGGTTGGAGCCGGGACCCTGTGGCCACCACTGTCCTCCCCACCCCCCTCCCTCTCCACACTGGGGATGGGCGTGCCTAAGGGCAGCTCCCTTTGGCCCTGGCTCAGATATGACGAGGATCTTGATCCCAGCAGGCGCTGAGGAGTCACCAGTGGAGCAAGGGAGCCTCACTAAACTATTAGGAGATGGCAGGAGACCAGGACAGTGACAGAAAGGGAGAGCAAGCGGGAGCTCTGGAAACATCTGGGTCTGATCTCCTTTTTCCATCGGGGATGTTGGTGAGGCCGGGTTGTAGTATAAGGCTGTCACCCCCACATACCCTTCTGTTCTAGCCCTCTGGGCTTCCTCTCTGTGCCTTGAAGCTACTGCACATGGCCCGACCCCAGGACCTTTGCACAGCCTTTCCCCTTTGCCAAGAATGCTCTATCCCTATGGCTTCCTCATATCTTCTTAGGAGACCATCCTGACCTTCCTGTTTAAAATTGCAGCCCCCACTGCCCAATTCCTGATCTCTTTTCCTGCCCTATTTTGCTCTCCACTATTCAGAATAATGAAACAAATTCATAATAAAACATATAGCATTTGCCGCCCCCAATCCTCTCCGTCCAGGAATTCAGCTCCATGATGGCTGGGACCCTCATCTGGTGTGTTTCCTGCTACGACCCCAGCCCCCTAGCACACAAGGAATGGGGGGAGGGGGTGGCTAGCCAGAAACTGGAAGCAGCTGAGGGCAATTTAGACCCAAGTCAGGACACTTGGAACTTTACCACATATTCCTAGAATTTTCCAGAAATGTATTGAGAGTAAGGCGCTGGGAGGCAGAGCCTCTCTGAGGAAGTCATTTATCCCCCTCTAGATGAATTTTGAATCTTTCATTTTTGTATCTTTTTTAATGTTGGTTTATTTTTGAGAGAGAGCACGAGCAGGGGAGGGGCAGAGAGAGGGGGGGAGACATAGAATCCCAAGCAGGTTCTGTGCCGTCCGCACAAAACCCAACCTGGGGCTCGAACCCACAAACGGGGAGATCACGACCCTGAGCCGAAGTCAAGAGTCGGATGCTTAACCAACTGAGCCACCCAGGCGCCCCTGAATCTTTCACTTTTGAATAAAAAGAAAAATTTGTTAATGGGCCGTTCTCCAGGACAAATGCCATGACCCTTCACGATGTACGTTATCAGCGCTGTTTTGCAAAGGGCTCATTTCTGGCAATAAAGTCGTGTCTCCGCTGCCATGTCACGCTTTCACGTGCATGGAAGTCCAGAGGTTTTCTGAGGACGTGTTGGATTGTACCCATGCACCTGCTTCCTCTCCTATGGTTCTTCTCGGCAAAGGAGTAATTTTTTTTTTAATGTTTTTTATTCTAGGAGAGAGAGAGAGAGACAGCGTGAGCAGGGGAGGGTCAGAGAGAGAGGGAGTCACAGATTCTGACACAGGCTCCAGGCTCTGAGCTGGCAGTCAGCACAGAGCCCGACGCGGGTCCCGAACCCACGAACTGCGAGATCATGACCTAAGCGAAAGTCGGACGCTTAACTGACTAAGCCACCCAGGCGCCCCAGTAATTTTGTATTTTGAAGCTGTAACCTTCTTACACGATGAAATTCACACCTCTCCGCAGAGACGGGGAGATTTATGGATGAGGACGTTGTTGTCTTGTTTGTTAAATCTTAGGAGCCCCCGGGACTAGCCTGGGACAAAGCCTCTTACTTACATGCCTGAGGGGTGGGTCCTACATTTTGGTGAAGTTGGCTCTGGGGGTTGCGGATTTTCGGAACACTTTCCGGGGGGGGGGGGGGACAGCAAGAGCGATGGCACGTGCATTGACAGCATTTCAAAGATGCCTGTGGTAACTTCTGGATCGAGACGGGAGTGAGTGAAAAGGCAGATGGCTGCTCACCTGTTTCAACCTTGGACAGTATTCCTCCAGGACTCAGGGAACATAACTGATTGAAATCCTGGAAATAGGTCGCACCTTGGGACCTTGGGAAATCCGCAGGCACACAAGTCATTTGCATGCCGCGAGCTCAAATATTGCCTAGAGATCGAGCACAGAATATTGAGAAACCAGAACTACATGGATATTTGCAGCCACTGACTTTTCCACTTAGGGCTGTTCTCTCCTGCTTGGACAGTCACAGAGACTGGCTGCCTCTATTGTTACTGAAATATTTTGTAAGCACCACCCTTTGTAAATTTTGGCTACATCGTATTTGTAGCCTGCTGAGGTGTTCGCTGCGGCCTCACTAGCGCTGATGGAACTCAGGATCTTCCGAGGGGGTAATATGGGAACTGGGGCCTGAGTTGGAGCTGGCAGTGGACACAGACAGGAATCGAACCCTGTTCTTGGAGAGCTTCCCACCCCAGTCATTGGGGAGGTAGACAAGGCAAAATAATGTAGACCAAACCCAGGACCACAGGCTCCCTGATGTGTCCTGGAAGGCTTCCTGGAAGCAGCAATAGGCAAGCTGCTTACTTGAAGGCCTGGAGGCATGGTGACTAGTGACTTGGGCCAAGGGGACATCCAGGTATTGCACTGGAGAAGGATTTCTGAAATTTGATCAGACCCTGGGAGTCCGGGTATGGACTCTGGCTGAGAACCATGTGTGGGAATGGGGGCTGTCCTCAGGGTGCCGGGCGGGGGAGGGAAGGGACAGGCTTGTACTTTGAGCTGTGCTCTGCTGAGGGCTGGGTGGGGAGAAGCGGTCTGCCCTGCACTCCCCAGCCGCCCTCCATCCCTCAGCACTGCCTCGCCCGCCCGCATAAGTGCACAGCCCTGCATCTGTGTGCATCCCCTATGGGAGGAGGGGCTGCTCAACCGTCATCTGGGAGGAAGTGCCGCTTGGCCTCTAGTTACGCAAGCACCTCTGGTCCTTAAAGGGCCCGCGGCCAGCCTGACATTTGGGCTGGGGACCCCCAACCTGCTCCGCCCGGTGCCCCAGCCCCTGCGCTGCCTAGAGAGGATGGCGGAGGGTGGCCCACGCTCACATGAGCCCTGCACAGGCTCCCTGTCCTTCCTGGGCAGGCTGGCAAGATGGTGACAGTTCATAGGAGCATAGGAAGTGCTGCTCACCCAGGACCCCCCGCAGGAGCAGGTCTGCCCCGGCCCGTGGACTCTGATGGTCACGGTTGGCCACCACCTGACCCGGAACCTGGACAGGTGTGCGGGCCCACATTCCCGTGCACGGAGGTCGGGGCCTGGAGGCGGAGCCCGGGGGTGCTGCGGCTCCAGAGCCCTTAAGGCCCTGCCCTTCCCCATCCTCACCCCCTCTTTGTGCTCAGAAGGCTCTTTCTCCGAGTCCCACACCTGGAATTTGCCTAAAGAGACTCTTGTCCCCTCCCGCTGCTGGATGGTGTGTCCCCAAATGCCTGTCCCTGTCGGGTAGTTCCCAGATGAGGTTCCCCACCCCCCTCCCTGCCCCCTCCCAGATGCCCGCCAGCTTCTGGGCGCCACTTTCGTCACCTGTGAACCCCAAGGACAGCCTGAGCGGGAGGAGGGTTCACAGAATCACTCCCTTTGGTCTGAGCCTCTCGCGTGGCCACTGGATCTTTAAGGCCCAGGTGACAGTCACTGGCCACCCCCCCTCACACACACACACAAGGAAGGCTTGGACCTGGGCTGACAGCCTCGCCCGCGTCAGGTATCAGCCAGGACTGAATGGCGTCTTTTTTCATTGTTATCTGTCTCATAGCCACTGTGTGTGACACTGATGCTGGCTTTCTCTTTGGCGGAGGGAGGGAAGTTTTTTCTGAAAATAAATGTACGCAAAAACCAAGCTAGCCGCCTGAAGGAGGTGGGTGGGGACAGAGAGCCTGGCTTTTGCGCGGATGGGAGAGGGCTCCCTAACCTAGCCTGGGGACCCCGGGCAGGGCTTCCTGGTGGACACGGCCGAGAGCAGGGTCGTGAAGGCGCAGGAGGCATTGGCAGGCAGAAGGGAGGGCATGGCAGGCAGGGGGAGACAGCACGTGCAAAGACCCAGAGGTGTGCCTGGGCCAGGCGCTTTTTCAGGATTTCAAGCCAAGAGTCTGATTTGCACATTAGAAGGGTGACCTCAGCAAAACCCTGAGGCAGGGAGCCCAGTGAGGAGGCCACAGTGACTGACTTGAGACGTGAGGGCGTGGCTGCAGGACACGAGGGGAAAGGGACCCCCACCCACCCCACCCCTGCTCATCCCGGGACAGATGGATGGTGTCACAGGACTCGAGGAGGCGTGTGCGGAGGGCTCTGGGACAACTCCCAGATTCCTGTCCCCAAAGACTGGGTGGAAGGTGGGAGCTCGGCCAAGAAGCCTGGGGAGGAAGAGAGCACACCCGGGGGGGGGGGGGGGGGGGGGGGGGAGAGTGTGGTGCGTCTGCGCAAGGAGCAGTCAGGTGGTCTTGGCCTCACAGGTTTGTCGTGGGAGAGATCTGGGAGCCACGGGACTCTGGAGACGTGCAGTGTGCCTGTGCTGGTCACGGCTTCTGGTGACAGCAGGTGGCAGTGGGGGTCCAGGCCTGAGTTGGGGACCACGGGGGAGGAAACCCAGCCCGGGACAGTGGAGAGGAGGGGAGCCCTGATGCCATGGTTCTCCGAAGGAGGGGCAGGAGGGGGTGGGTTACGCAGCAGGAGGCCATGGGTCCGGGGACCGTGGTTGGCCAGGGAGCTGAGGCGGGGGAGGTGTCCCTGGTCACCCAGGCAGAGTCGGCAGCAGTGAGGCGGAGACGGGGTGAAGTACAGGGTCTGCTCTCCCAGAACGCCAGGCCGGCTGCTGGTGACTGAGGTCCCGCGGGCCCGTGCACATCTGGAACTCCCAGCGGTAGAGAGGAGGGTTCCGATTCCAGCTGTTTGTCAGCCGTGTGGCCCTGGGTGGGTGACGCAGTCTCTGGGACTCAGCTCCTCTGTGCGATGCGTGACGCGGACGCTGACAGCATCTTCCTCGGGGCCTGTCAATTCCGGGCTGAGAAGGTAGGGCTCTTGGCCCGGGGCAAGCCTCTGTGGGTAACACCGGGCCTGGTGCCAGCACCCCAGGTACGTTGGGCAATCCCTGGTATGCGTATGGGCAAGGCCTGCTGTCCCGCTGTCCCAGAAAGCAGCCTGGAGTTCACTGCTGCATGGCCCTACCCGACCCTGCGTCTGCGCACGGAGCAGCGAGCCGCCAGCCGG
The DNA here is from genome assembly GCF_003009895.1 of Hyaena hyaena. Lineage (NCBI taxonomy): Eukaryota > Metazoa > Chordata > Mammalia > Carnivora > Hyaenidae > Hyaena > Hyaena hyaena. Next base: position 554,089 of record NW_024081027.1, on the reverse strand, counting down.
GGGCCCCCAGCGGGCTCCCCGCCGGCGGGAGAAGCAGGGCCAATGTAGCCTATGTGGGTGGAGAAGGGGTGTTGTCAGTGTCACCTGCACCCGCCGTTCTCTCGGCCCTGGAAGGTGGGTACTGGCGTTGCTGAAGGGGTTGACTTTGACTGGGGATCAAGACTGGATTCTTAATGGTCCGCAGAGGGGTGGGGGTGGGGGAGGGGTGCTGCTTGACGGCCAGAAATGCCCCTCTGAGCCCATATCTCGTCTGCCAGGCACCCCTTCGGTGGAAACCTTTATTTTCCTTTTGTACTCCTATGGTTTTCTATTTAAGAAGTCACCTTTAATATATACATGCTCTAGAATCTTCTTCAACCTTAGAAGGAAGCCATTCAGAGATCCGCTACACCCTGGATGGACCTTGAGGACCTTCTGCTCGGTGACATAAGCTAGTCATTAAAGGGCAAATACTGTATGATGCCACCTACAGGAGGGCCTAGAGGCACCGTATCCATAGAAACGGAAAGCAGAATAGGGGTGACGGGGGTGGGGGTGGGTGGGGGGAGTGTTTTTCATGAGGACAGAGTTTCAGTTTTGCAAAGACAAAGCTCCGGAGGTGAACGGTGCTGATAGTTGACCAACAGTGACTGTGCGTAATGCCACCGAGCTACACACTTCAAAATAGTGAGGACGGAGTGCCCACGTGGCTCCGTCGGTTGAGCATCCAACTTCAGCTCAGGTCATGATCTTGCGGTTCGTGAGTTCAAGCCCCACATCGGGCTCACTGCTGTCCGTGCAGAGCCTGCTTCGGATCCTCTGTTCCCTTCTTTCTTTGCCCCTCCCCACCTCTCTCTCTCTCAAAAGTAAATAAACATTTAAATAAACATTTTTAAAAAATAGGATGGTGGGGCGCCTGAGTGGCTCAGCCGGTTCAGCATCCAACTTCGGCTCAGGTCATGATCTCACGGTCCGATGGTTCGAGCCCCGTGTTGGGCTCTGTGCTGACAGCTCGGAGCCTGGAGCCTGCTTCGGGTTCTGTGACTCCCTCTCTCTCTGCCCCTCCCCTGCTCATGCTCTGTCTCTCTCTGTCTCTCAAAAATGAATAAATGTTAAAAAAATTTTAAAAAAACAACAAAAATAATAGGATGGTCTATTTTTATAGTCTATGTATTTTATCACAATTAAAAGACTTAAGTCACCCTGAAACATTCCTTGTAAAGTTCAGTGAATCACAAAACAAGCAGACCAGCTCCTCCCTCCCCCACCTCTCCTGATCATGGATAGATATATATACACATGCGCATATATACATATAAGGATATAATTCTTACAGCCTGTTTCTGTGACTTAAATTACATAGATGTAGCCATGGGAGAAGATATAAAGTCTTTTTGTGCTTCTTTAAATATTTTTCCAGCCCCATTCTTGTTCTCCTTCTGGGACTCCAATTACATGCCTGTTAGATCTTTTGATAATGTCCCAAAGGTCCCTGAGACTCTGTACTTTTTTTTTTCCAGTTGTGGTAAAATATACAAAATATAACATTTAGCATTTTAACCACTGTTAAATGTGCAACGTAGTAGCATTAAGTACATTCATGGTGTTTGCAAGCATCATCACTATTTCTAGATGGCACTTTTTTTTTTAAGATTTTACTTTTAAGTAATCTCTACACCCAACATGGGGCTCAAACTCATGACCCTGAGATGAAGAGTTACAGATTCTATTTTTTAAAAAAGGAGGGAGAGCACCTGGAGAGCTCAGTTGGTTAGGCATCTGACTTTGGCTCAAGTCATAATCTTGCGGTCTGTGAGTTCGAGCCCCGCGTCCAGCTCTGTGCTGACAGCTCAGAGCCTGGAACCTGCTTCAGATTCTGTGTCTCCCTCTCTCTCTGCCCCTCCCCCACTCACGCTGTGTCTCTCTTGCTCTCTTTCAAAATTTTTTTTAAAAAAATTTAAAAAGAGTTGCAGATTTTGCCAACAGAGCCAGCTAGATGCCCCAAAGTTTATTTATTTATTTAATTTTATTATTTTTTTAAGTTTATTTCTTTTGAGAGAGTGAGAGTGCAAGCACGAGTTGGGGAGGAGCAGAGAGAGAGAGAGAGAGAGAGAGAGAGAGAGAGAGAATCCCAAGCAGGCTCAGCGCTGTCAGCTCAGAGCCCTGTGCGGGACTCAACCTCACGAACCATGTGTCACGACCTGAGCTGAAATCAAGAGTTGGACGCTTAACCGACTGAGTCACCCAGGTGCCTCTATTATTATTATTTTTTTTTATGTTTTATTTATTTATTTATTTCTAGGAGAGATAGAGACAGCGTGAGCAGGGGAGGGTCAGAGAGAGAGGGAGTCACAGACTGAAACAGGCTCCAGGCTCTGAGCTGGCAGTCAACACAGAGCCCGACGCGGGGCTCGAACCCACGAACCGCGAGATCATGACCTAAGCGAAAGTCGGACGCTTAACCGACTAAGCCACCCAGGCGCCCCTATTTTTTAATAACCTCTAAACCCTTTGTGGGTCTTGCACTCATGGCCTCGAGATCAAGAGTTGCGTGCTCTTCCAACTGAGCCAACTCAGAGACCCCAGACGGCACATTTTGATTTAATCTTTGTGTTTTCTTCTCTGTTCTTCAGTTTGGATTTTCCTATTTATCTAGCTTCAAATGTATTTACTCTTTCTTTTATCTGCTTTGATTGACTATCAAGTCCACACGTGGCTTTTTAATTTCAAGTATTGTATTTTTCAGCTTTAGAATTTACATTTAGGGGGCGCCTGGATGGCTCAGTCAGTTAAATGCCTGACTCTTGATCTCAGCTCAGGTCTTGATATCAGGGTTGTGAGTTCAAGACCTGTGTTGGACCCTCCCACTGGGTATGGAGCCTGCCTAAAAAAGAATTACATTTGGTTCATTTTTCTGCTTTTTTGCTGAGGTTTCTTATTCATTCATTCAGTATGAGCTATTTTTTTTTTCTTCACATCTTTGAATAGATTTATAAGAGCCGCTTCAAAACTCTTACCTGCTCAGTCCAACTTCTGGGGCACTTTAGAGGTTAGTACCCATTAAGTTCCTTATGTGTTGAGTATTGGGTCTTGTTTCTTCAAGGGTCAAGTAATTTGGGGTTGTCTTCTGGACATTGTCGAGATGTATTGTGGACACTCTGGATTCTGCTGTGTTCCTCTGGAGAGCACTGATTTTTTAAATTCATTTTTTTATCAGGCAATTAACCGGTCTAGACTTAAGCTCTAAAAGTCTGTCTAATGAGTCTTTTCCTCATGCTGGGTGGCGGGTGAGATCTCCCTTCCTTCCTTCCTTCCTTTTTTTCTTTTTTAAGTTTATTTGTTTTAGAGACAGGGAGAGAATGCACAGGGGGACGGGGAGAGGGCAAATCCTAAGCAGGTCCCACGCTCAGCATGGAGTCCAATACGGGGTTCAATCTCATGACCTGAGCTGAAATCAAGAGTCAGGCACTGGGGGGCCCAGTCGGTTGAGCGTCTGGCTTCTGCTCAGGTCATGACCTCACAGTTTGTGGGTTCGAGCCCCGTGTCAGGCTCTGTGCTGATAGCTCAGATCCTGGAGCCTGCTTCTGATTCTGTGTCTCCCTCTCTGTACCCCTCCCCCCACCACACTCTGTCCCTCTCTAAAATAAATAAACATTAAAAAAAAAAAAAAAGAGTCAGACACTTAATCGACTGAGCCACCCAGGCATCCCTCACTTCCTTTCTTTTAGCCTTAGCTGGGCTGGTTGGAGTCGGCTTTGAACCACCGCACAGAGTTTTTGTGTAGGATTCGGAGCTTCCTTTTTCTGGCTTTCTCCTTTGCTGCACATCCTGGCCCATTGAGTTTTTGTCATCTCTCTGCGTTCCGTCTTTTCATTTTTCAAGCCGGCTTCTATTTCCAGTGAATAACAGTAAAAAGGGAAACGCGCCCTGTGTGTGCTGTTCCCTTATTCCCGGTATAGATTCCCCTCCACCGGCTACCTATCTTGGGTCCCGCCAGAGGAGGGGTGCTCAGTAGACTTCTCTGCAACGATGGAAATGTTCCAGATCTGCGCTGCCTGATAGGTGGCCCAAGCTGCATGTGGCTACTGCGTATAGATATTTTGCCCATGCAACTGAGGAATCAAACTTGAAATTGAATTGAAATTCCATTTCCAGGGGTGCCTGGGTGGCTTAGTTGGTTAAGCGTCCGACTTTCGCTTAGGTCATGATCTCACAGTTCGTGGGTTCGAGCCCCACGTCAGGCTCTGTGCTGACTGCCAGCTCAGAGCCTGGAGCCTATTTCAGTCTGTGACTCCCTCTCTCTCTGACCCTCCCCTGCTCATGCTGTCTCTCTCTCTCTGTCTCCTAGAAATAAATAAACATTTAAAAAAAAAAAAAAAACCATTTCCATTCATTGCGATTCACATAGCCTGCTGCTTGTAGCGACCATGTTGAACCGCGCAGCACTAGGGGGCTTTGCTTTGAGGTGTTTAGTTCTTATTGTCTCTGAGGGGGCTGGTCCAGGGCTCACCTTCCCCAGAAGCTGAGCTCTCCTAGTGGGTTTCCCTTGCATACATTACGGATCAGGCCATCAGTGGGCCCCTGCATTTTGCATTCACTTTTTTTCTTTAGTGTTTTATTTCCGAGAGAGAGAGAGAGACAGACAGACAGACAGAGACAGACAGCGTGAGCGGGGGAGGGGCAGAGAGAGAGGGAGACACAGAATCCCAAGCAGGCTCCGTACTGTCAGCACAGAGCCGGAGGCGGGGCTCAAACTCATGAAATGTGACATCATGACCTGAGCCACCCAGGGCTCCCCCCACCAAACCTTACCATTTTACAGCGTTCAGTACTACTAAATATAGTCCTCTTTCTCATCTTCCCCAAACTGAGGCTCCGTCCCCATGAAACACCTGACTGCTCACCCCCTCCCCCCGCTCCTGGCTCCCACCATCTACTTCCTATCTCTGTGGACAGGACCCTCCAGGGACCTCCTGTGAGCAGAATCCGTCACCATCTGTCCTGTGTGACTGGTGTCCCCCCAGCGAATGTGACGTCCTCAGGGCCTGTCCGTGTTGCGTCTTCCTCCTCCTTTCAAACTGTAATGTGAGATTTCAGCGCGGGTCACCCAGCGGGGCTCCATCGGTTGAATGTCCCATTTCAGCTCAGGTCATGATCTTGCAGTTCATGGGTTCGAGCCCCGCGTCGGGCTCTGTGCTGACAGCTCAGAGCCTGGAGCCTGCTTCTGATTCTGTCTCCCTCCTCTCTGCCCCTCCCCTACTTGTGCTGGCTCTCCCTCTCTCCCTCTCTCTCTCTCTCTCTCAAAAATAAACACTAAAAAAAAAAGATTTTACCATATGGATCCTGAGGCTTCTGAACTTCTGAGGCACCGGGAAATTGGGGGAGTGATGGAAACATCTGTTATCTTTTTTTTTTTTTAATGTTTTATTTATTTCTAGGAGAGAGAGAGAGACAGTGTGAGCAGGGGAGGGTCAGAGAGAGAGGGAGACACAGACTCTGAAACAGGCTCCAGGCTCTGAGTTGGCAGTCAGCACAGAGCCCGGCGCGGGGCTCGAACCCACGAACTGCGAGATCATGACCTAAGCGAAAGTCGGACGCTTAAGCGACTAAGCCACCCAGGCGCCCCGAAACATCTGTTATCTTGATTGGGGCAGTGATTTCACGCGTGTGCACGTGCGTCAGACCCCAGCAGGCCACACCCTTTAGATGTGCAGTTTCTGGCATGTCAGGGCTCCCTCGATGAAGCTGTGTTTTTGTTTTTATTGTAATCGCCCAAGAGGGCTCCCCTCATCCCCCAGCTGCAGGCTCGTCAGCTCCTGTGCAGGTCACAGGTCACAGGTCTCGGTGCCCCCACCCCTCAAACCCCAAGAAGCCCGATCCTGTCCTTTCTTGGTCTTGAAGCCTCCCAGACTGACCCATCCCCACAGCCCTCCCGTCTAGGGGGATACTGAGAGCCAGCTGGCTTTCCAAGTTCAAGGGTGGTAGAAAGCTCTGAAGAAAGGCCCAGCGGCAGGGGTGGGGTGGGGAGACAGCTCTGCTGAGGGCAGAGAAGGCCTCTTAAGGAGGAAATTCAATCTGACCCAGGTCTTAAAACACAGGGGAGACTGGCCCAGTGAAGCAGGTGAGGGCATTTCAGGCTGAAGGCTCGGCTGGCAAAGGCCTGAGCTGGGCTGGACCACATCTGGGTGTGGGATAGCGCACGGGGGGCAGGGGGGCTCCTTGGAACTGTGCGGAGGGAGCGGATTCTGGGGCACCTGGGTGGCTCCGTCGGTTAAGCATCCGATTTCGGCTCAGGTCATGATCTCACAGCTCGTGGGTTCGAGCCCCGCATCGGGCTCTGTGCTGACGGCTCAGAGCCTGGAGCTGCTTCAGTTTCTGTCTCTCTCTCTCTCTGTCTCTCTGCCACTCCCCTGACCATGCTTTCTCTCTCTCTCTCCTTTCTCCCTCTCTTTGTCTCAAAAATAAATAACATTAAAAAAAACAAGGAAGGCGTGGACCCCATCAGGGCGGCCCACGGCCAGCCCCAGGCAGCAACAGAGTGACGCTCGTGCCCCCAGTGGTGGTGGTTTTCTTTGGGGGGAGGGGGGCATCGCCAAGGGGTGGTTCTGAGAAGGTGCAGCCAGGGGAGAGGAGCCAGGCGGTGGTGAAGAGGGTGCCCAGCGGGCCGGAGATACCTGGAGACCGGGTCCAGCCCACCTAAGCCCTAATGCCAAGGGGTGTAGCCAAGGGGTGTAGAAGTTGAGAAACCCTGCGCTGAGCAACTGGAGCCCTGGAGGCGTAGAGGGAGAGCGGGGCCGGGTGGGAGCTGGGATCAAAGGGAATCCTTGCCAGGCAGAGGCAGGCCTGGGAGGCCTCCCAGGGTCCTGCGAGCCCAGGCAGCCCCCTCTCTGTCCTGACAAGCCTCCACCTATTGCTCTCTCTCTGGGCGGCTGAATGGCCAGTGGCTTCTTGCTCTGAGCCTAGGCTTCCCCGTTCCGAAATGGGGGAGACGGCAGATCTGCTTTCTGGGGATCCAGGTGATCTTGCCTATTAGACCAGATGGTTTCTTTCCAAGGAGGCCCCGCGGCCAACGTGGGGCTCAAATTCACGACCCCGAGATCGAGAGTCGTACGCTCTACGGACTGAGCCAGCGGGTGCCCTGGTGGCTTCTTTCTCGAGAAAGTCTGACCACCTGGCGCCAAAGCCTTCATGCCCACTCACTGTTCCATGTCTCTGTATCGCCCATTCAGTCATCCGCTTCGCAAACAGTTGGCATCTAATGTTGTCCTAGGCCCTCTCGCAGGATACAGCATTGCCTAAAACAACATTCTTGGCTTCACAAGTCTTCTGCCTTGAGGGGACACAGACAAACCAGTCAATAATAGATCACATAGGACAAGGGACAGAATAACACACAGGCTTCATTGGTGGCCGTCTGAGTTTTCGCTGATGATGAGTGAGCTGCGATATGAATAAAGAGACAGAGCCAGACATGGGGCTGTGTGAGGGGATCGTGTGTGTGCAGAGGCCCTGGGGCAGCAGTGAGCTTGGTGAATTTGACACAAGCACACACAGAGGTGTCCTAGGGGAGGAATTAACTTGGTGAGCTGGACACAGCACATGCAAAAGCCCTGGGGCAGAGATGAGCTTGGTGAATTCAAAGGCCAGCAAACAGCCCTTGTAATCAGTTGAGTTAGTGGGGCGAGGGAGGGTGTGTGGACAGAGCCAGAGTGTGGATGGCAGGAGTGTATCTAAGTATCTGGGGCTGGGGCCCTCCGTGGGGGTCTCTGCAGGGGACAGCCAGCGCCTGGGGCAGGGCGGCTGTGGCTCTGTGCAAACACCCCCCACTTAGCACATCATGTGCTCCCTGCCTGGGCCTCCAGCCGGAGTCAGGTGACCCCAGGCACTAGGCCAGGCTGCGGGGGCCGGGAGAGTGTGTGTAAGTGTGTGTCCGTCCCTGGGCGGCCCAGACATCTGGAGTCTGAATTGATTTCCTTTTTCACAACCGTGGGCAAGTCCTGCATTTCCAGCTTGGCTTAAAATAAAACAAACCTGCGTGCCCAGCCCGGCTCTGCTGGGTCAAAGCCAGGGCGTTTGGAGGTTCTGGGGAGCGACGGGGCAAGCTCATTGGGGCCTCCGAGCGGGGACAGGGATCCTCTGCTCATCCTCCCTCTGCCCGAATCAGCCCAGAGCGCTAATCTCTACCAGTCTGGGGATATTTTTAGCCCCTAAGAAGGATTATCAGAGTCTGGCTCCCAGGTGGCAAGGGCAGGGCTGGGAGTGAGGCCAAAGAGGCTTCAGGACCCAGCAGCCTGGGGGGGGCGGGGGGCAGGGCTGGGGCGTTGGGGATGTCGGCTCGGGCTCAGGCTGGTTGGGCTAGACCAGCCACTGGCTCGGTGACTCTCCAAAATGACCTCTCGGTGTCCCTGGCCCAGCCTGAGCTCATTTGCTGCGGCTCTAAGGGAGGGCTGCAGAGGCCAGGGAGTTTCTGGGAAGAACCATCCAGAATCCGCTGCAGGCCAGCACCCCTCCTGCCCGGCCGCCCCTCACCCCACCCTGCCCTCACCGCTGCGAACAATCCATCAGTCAGTTACACGGCGTGCTCACCCTTCCCCCCGCCACCATTCCCACCACGCCCTGTGGACATCCCGTTTTACATAGGGGGAAACTGAGGCACAGTGCAGCCTGCTTGCCTGCCTGAGGGTGCATTACAGCTGGCACTCTGGCCTGTCTGCTGGGCTTCTCTTCTTTATCAAGAGGGCGGAGGGGTGGGAGGGGACGGCCAGTTCAAGACTTCCAGGCCTGAGACCTCTGTAGTGCAGGGGGATCTTTCTCACATGGGTGCCAGAATGGCTGGCCCGGGCTTGCTTCAGCTGACGGGGGCGGGGGTTCCAGACTGGTCATGCTTCCTTCCTTCCCCACCCCCCACTGTCACCTGAAAAGACTTGGTGACTAGCTCCCAGCATCAGAGGGAGTGAAGCAGCGCTGGGGGAATGTGCTTTAACTGACTCCAAGGTCGGGGCAACTGGGAGGTACCTCCAGGAGGAAGTGACAAATGAACTGGGTTTTGAAGGATGCATAGGAGTTTGCCAGACAGCCAAGGATGGTGTGTAAGCCCTGTGGAGGCGGAGACCTTGCCTGCCTCTCTCACCATGTAGCGTTCTCAGCACCCAACACAGGGCAGTAGTTACTGGAGGGGCATTCTAGGCAGAGGACAGCACTTGCAAGCATTGGCTGTGTGAAATCCTGCAGTGTAAAGGGAGCAGAAGGTGTCAGGTGGTGAATGGCGTGCTTTGAAGCTGGGACATCGACAGAGGCCTGAGATTGGAAGATGCCATTGCTCGTGTGCATTCTTCCTTGTCTCCAAAGTGCATCATGGCTGGCAAGCCCCACAGCTGTGGTGGATGCTGATCTGGGTGGCCCTTGAGTGGGGAAAGAACGTGGCATCGGGGGCCGGACCCCTGGGTTCTGGCTTCAGCTCTGGCTGGCTGGGGGCTTTGCTGGGACTCCTGGCTCACTTCCTTTGTGCTGGGCAGGGGGTTGGGGGGGAGGTCCACTGGGTGACGGGGGGGGGTGGCTAGAGATGCCCACAGTGGGCGTGGCTCTGGCTGGGAGGCGGGAATGCCTGTGCGCCTCCGCGGGTGTGCGGGATCGAGCCAACCTTGCCTGTTAGTGGAGATGGTTCCTTGTAGACAGCACAACCACCCGGACAGAGGTCCCTGCACCCACCCGTCCGTCCGTCCATGCAGCCTGGGATGCCCGAGACTTGTAGGTCTAGACTGGCCACTGTCACACTCCCTCGGCTGCTTGTCTGGCTGCTTCAGGGTGTCCAGTGGTGCCACTACCACTACCAGTCACCTCCCTGGTTACCAGATGCCTCACGCCATGGCCCCTCGTCTCCACCTCCCCCCAGGCCATTCCATACATCCCCCTGGACTTGAACATCAGCCACGTGCTGGCTCTGAGACTCACACTCTGAGAAGTTCTTTTTTCTGCATGTGACGTGTCATATGGTGATTTGTAAGAAATACGCACTTGCCCTTTGTCCCTGGTTTTGCACAGAGCTCCCCAAACTCTTAGAATTTCCCATGATCAAGGAGTCTTTGGTTATGTTACAAGGTGGCTTTGGAACAGCCCCTGGTTGTCAGAGGAAGCAACTATGAACAGAGGGTAGAAACTTCCAGTGGCTTCCAGTGCCACCTCCAGGGACAGGAGAGGGGCAGCAAATGGACTCGGGCATCGACGGTGGGTGATTTAATCCAGCATCCTTCGTCGTGAAGCCTCCATGAAAGGACGAGGCTCAGAGAGCGTCCGGGTCGGCGCACACATGGAAATCTGGGGGGAGCGGTGCGTGAGGAGCCAGGCGCCCCTTCCCCTCCCCCACACCTTGCCCTCTACATCCCTTCTGTCTGGCTGTTCCTGAGTTGTGTCCTGTTGCAACAGAGCTGGGGTCTAGTCAGCACCCTGTGTCTGAGTTCCGTGAGCTGCTCCGGCAAAGTCATCAGACCCAAGGCGGGGATCCTGGGAGCCGCTGATTTTTAGCCAGTTGGTCAGAAGCACAGGTGATGATGATGTAATGTAGACACAATTCTAGCCTTGTAGGACTCAGCCCTGAACGTGTAGCTGGTGCTGGGGTGTGGGGAGAGCCCGCCCATCGGAACTGGAGTCAGGACTGTAGCCTCGGGGCGCCAGGGGGCGGGTGGTGGAGACTCCATCTAAACGTCCAGCTCTTGATTTCGGCTCAGGTCATGATCTCACAGCTCGGAGCCTGCTTGGGATTCTCTCTCCCTCCCTCTCTGCTTCTCTCTCTCTCTCTTTCTCAAAATAAATAAACATTTAAAAAAATAATGCAAGCGTTTTAATTTGCAGAGAGAAAAGGGCCCACATCGTAGATGCGTAACTCAGTGAATTTTCTCAACCAGAAAAGCCCCCGGACTAGGAGACAGAGCATGCCAGCGTTGGGCAGCCCCACGTCACCCCTCTGGTCACTGTCCCTAGAGCAGCCACCTTTCTGTCGTCCAGCAGTGTCGTAGGCAGAGTAATTCCCCCTAATTCTGGAAGCTTCATGCAGTAAAGCACAGTTGACATTGCTGATCAGCTGACCTTGAGATGGGGGTGACCCTGGATCCCCTGGTGACCCAGTGTCACCATCACAAGGGTCTTTTGATGGGGAAGGAGGAGGCGTTGAGGAGAGCGAGCACACGCAAGCGAGAGGGGGCAGGGGGAGGGAGAGAATCCCGAGCAGGCTTCATGCCCAGCGCAGAGCCCAATGCTGGGCTGGATCTCATGAACCCTGAGATCACAACCTGAGCCAAAATCAAGAGTCAGAGGCTTAAGCGACTCAGCCACCCCAGCGCCCCAGGGTCTTCAGAGAGGGAAGCAGGAGGGGCAGGGACAGAGATGTTGGCCTCGAGGACAGAGGAAAAGGCCTCCATCCAGGGAGTATGGTGGCCTTTCGAAGCCAGAAAAGGCAGGAACGGGTCGTCTCCTGCGGCCCCAGAAGGAACGAAGCCCTGCCCAGCCTTGATTTCAGCGCAGCAAGGCCCGTCTCAGACCCCTGACCCCCAGCATGTGAGAGGATGACCCTGCATTGTTCTGAGCCGCCCCTCGGCCCGCGTGAGCGGCCATAGGAAACTAACGCCTGCGTCCTTGGTTACGCCTGCCGTTGAACTTTACAAGAATCACGTGTCTGTGTTGCTTTTCCTCCGGCTCCTATCTTACTAAGGGCATTCAGTTCTTGGGGGCCATGCCTCCAGGATATGTCTGGAGAGGGGCACCTGACTGGCGGCTCAGTGGGCGGAGCGTGCGACTCTCCATCTCAGGGTTGTGAGTTCGAGCCCCAGGGTTGTGAGTTCAAGCGGAGATGACTTTAAAAATCAGTAAATACAGGGGCGCCTGGGTGGCTTAGTCGGTTAAGCGTCCGACTTTCGCTTAGGTCATGATCTCGCAGTTCGTGGGTTTGAGCCCCGCGTCAGGCTCTGTGCTGACTGCCAGCTCAGAGCCTGGAGCCTGTTTCAGTCTGTGACTCCCTCTCTCTCTGACCCTCCCCTGCTCACGCTGTCTCTCCCTCTCTCTCTCCTAGAAATAAATAAAACATTAAAAAAATTTAAAAAAAATTTTAAAAAGTAAAAATAAAACTAAGGGCAATAGAAGCCCCAGATTCCACGGGCAGGAGTGGAAAATGGTCCAGCCACCCCCAGAGAACAGTTTGGCAATTGCTTGTGAAGTTTAAACAGGCACCTGCACCCTGACCTGGCCATCCTACTCCTTGGGGTTTGACCCGGGAGACGGGAATGTGCTAACATGATCACCCCAAACTTCCAAGCATCCCAACTGCCCATCAACAAGCAGATGATTCAGTAATTTAAAAAAAAAAAAGAAGAGGGATGCCTGGGTGGCTCAGTCGGTTAAGCGTCCGGCTTCGGCTCAGGTCATGATCTCACGGTTCGTGGGTTCGAGCCCCGCATCGGGCTCTGTGCTGACAGCTCACAGCCTGGAGCCTGCTTCAGATTCTGTGTCTCCCTCTCTCTCTGACCCTCCCCTGCTCACGCTGTCTCTCTCTCTCAAAAATAAACATTAAAAAAAAATTTAAAAAAAAAAAAAAAAAAAGAAGAAGAAGATGATACTACCACTTGATGCTACAACATGTAGGTGACTCAAAAACATTACACAGGAGCGAAAGAAGCCGGACACAAAGATGATGTGTGATTCCATTTACGTGAAGTTCTGGCACAAAGCAAATGCACAGTGGGAGACAAAACATTGGAACAGAGGTTTCTTTTATTTTTTTTTCATGTTTATTTATTTTGAGAGAGACTACGTGCAGGGGCGGGTCAGAGAGAGAGAGGGAGACAGAATCCCCAGCAGGCTCCGCGCCATCAGCGCAGAGCCCGATGCGGGGCTCAAAGCCAAGAACCATGAGCTCATGACTTGGGCTGAAACCAAGAGTCGGGCGCTTAAATGGCTGAGCCCCCCCAGGTACCCCTAACAGAGGTTACCTTCGGATGGGGGAGATGACACTGACCGGGAAGGGGGGAGGGGCGTGAGAGCTTTGTGGCTGGACAGGAATGTTCGTGGTTGGAGGCTGCATTACACAGGTACCTGTATTTGTCAGAACTCGGCGACTATACACTGAAGATTGATGCATTTTGCTCCGGCAAATTTTACCTTGAAAGAAAAAAAATACAAACCCATAAGCAACTATTGACCTCTAGCTAATGATCTGCATGCTGAAATATTTAGGGGCGATGCGGCTTGATGTCTGCTGCTTATTTTAAAATGCATCCAGAAAAGTCAAATGGCTGATAGCAGGGGGGATGTCAGGGAGGGAGATGGAGCGGTGGACAGATGCACCAGCAGATGCACAGTAGAGCAAGTAGAGCAAAATGTGGATGGTGGCATCTAGTGGTGGGTTACGGGCGTGCACCGTAAATTCTTTGTTTTTCTGTAGGGTTGAAATTTTTAATCATAAATGTCGGAGAGCATCTGAATTCCTCCCTGAAGCCCACAGGCCCTGCATGACCTCCCTCTGTCCCCCCTCCCTGGCCTCCCTCCTTCCTCTCTCCCCCTCACCCTGCTCCAGCCACAGGGGCCTCTTGCTGATCCCCCAACACTCTGAGCTCAGTCCTGCCTCAGGGCCTTTGCACCTGCTCCTTGTCTCTCTGAAAGCCCCTCCCTACCACCAGAACTCTTCTGCATAAACGGAGGCCCTCTGCATCTCCGGTTTCACATCAAATAATATCTCATTAGACCTTCCCTGGTCACCTCATTGAAAATCGAGGCCACCCTGTTTATTTCCTTCTAGGTCTGCCACACCGTGTCACCTCATTCATGAATGTTTACTTGTATATTGGCCGTCTCCCCTGCTGGGCTGCTTTTTTCCCGGCTGGGTCCTCAATACCTAGCCCCATGCTGGCATGTATCAGTCAGAGAACACCTTGCAGATGGATGGGCAGCTGGGCAGGCAGATGGATGGATGGATGGATGGATGAATGGATGGACAGATGGGTGGACAGTGAGTGGATGGCATGAAGGAGGCACATGGACAGACGGCCGCAGGATGGACACCCTAAGTGGGGACCAGTGTGGGGGTCTGGGCACTTGTCTTAAGATTTTGGGAAGGGGCGGGGCTCCTGGCTGACTCAGTCAAGAGCATGTGACTCTTGGTCTTAGGGATTTGGGAGTTTGAGCCCCATGTTGGGTGTAGAGATTACTTAAATAAAACTTTAAAGGGTAGGTAGATAGGTAGATGTGTAAATAGATAGATGATAGGTAGGTAGATAGACCGATTGATCGATCTCAGGAAAGGGCAAGCTGCTCAGGCCCCTCAAGGCCGCTGGGAAGGTTTCTTGGCAGAAGGAAGCCCCACTTACGCAGCACCCGCAGCCCAGCCTCACGGCAAGCGAGAAGCCGACATTCACACCCGGAAGGGAGTCGCGGATTTCCCCGACCTGTCACCTCTGGGCTGCTCTGGAGGGACTGTCCCACAGTGACACGAAAACTTTCTGGACAGTGGAGAACTCGAGTTTATGACCCCCGTCAGCCAGTCCCTTGACCACTTACAAAATATTAACTGTTTCCAGGAGCTGTGTCAGAAGGGTCCGTAGGCACCGGGCTGAGCGCTTTGTGTGCCTTACTTACCAGGCTGGGCTGCCAGATGGTAGTGGTACTGTCCCTGTTTGACCAATGAACTTGAGATTCAGAGAGGTCAGGTCATTTGCCTGAGGGCACGCAGCCCGAGTCTGGCCTTGCCACCGGCTGTGATACGTTCAAGGTTTGCCCGTCGCTGGGGGGAGGTGGGGATGGTGCGGTGGATCATCCTGCTCGGTCCGTCCGTCCGTCCGTCCATCCGTCCTGCATACTGAGCCCCTTTTCACCAGACCCTGTGTCCACAGGATGTGGTCCAGCTTCAACGAGTGGTTTTGGCAGGACACGTTATGGCTGCCACCCAACAGCACGTGGGCTGACCTGGAGGACCGAGAGGGCCTGGTCTACCCCCACCCCCAGGACACGCTGGCAGCCCTGCCCCTGGCCATGGCCCTGGTGGCCATGCGGTTCGCCTTCGAGAGGTGAGTGTCTGCCTCGCTGCGGGGCCCGGCCCCACGGTCGCTCCCCTGTGCACTCACATGTGCGTGCGTGCGTGTGCATGTGGTGCTCCCCCCAGCCTGACACCCGCATGGTTTCGTCCTAACGCGTCCCGGACGGAGCCTGGCTCTGAGCCCATGTGCTTTCCCGGCGCCACCTTGTCCCCGGCCCCCCAGCCGCCGCCCGCGCCCCTCCAGCCGCCGATGGCTGCTTCGCTGCCACACTGGATGTGGGTGTGCCAGCCTCTCCCTAAACTGGGCGGAGGCCCCGGAGGACGTGTTCTTGCTTTGCTGCCCGAGGATGGGTCCGAAGAGGCCCGGGAGCAAAGAAACGCTGTCCCTCTCCCTTCTGCCGCCCTCCTGGGGGCGAGGGGGACACTCCGCCTCGCCATCCCTCCCTCAGCCACCCCACCCTGTCCCTACCATCCTTCCACCCCCGTGATCACCCGCCACCACCCCTCTGCCCCCCATCATCCCTCCAGCACCCCCTCACCCCTACCTCCCTCTCTCCGCCGTTCCTCCTGGCTCCTAATACCTTCCCCCCTCCCTCCCCTCTGTAGCCAAAGGAAGGAGCCGGGCACTCTGGCGGCCCCTTTTGTGCCCAGATTCCACCTCCCCCCCTTGTAGCCCGTTCCCAGCAACCTGGGTGCCAAACCCTGTAGATTTTCAGTCATTTCTCATGGGACCCAGACCCTCCTTCCCACTGGGTTTCCCGCCCTCTGCCTGGCTGGCTGGCTGCCTCCTGGGCGCGGGCGCCTCTCCCAGGGCCCCTCCCTCTGCTCCAGGTGCCCCACGTTGACCAGCCCTGTCTGTAGTCACGGCTGATTCAGACCTCCCTTGGCAGGGCCCCTTCCTGTTGGACCCCCCCATGATCAGCCAGCCCCCCCGAGGTTTCCCCTCCCCCTTAACGTCCCTTCCCAGGCACCCTTCGAGGGCCCACCACCCTCTCTGCACCCACCTGGCCTCCTCTGCAGTTCCTTCAAGGCTGGGAACCGGGAGACCCTCCCCCCTACACCCTTCTACCACAGAGCCCATAACCCCCTTCGGCCCCACTTTGAGTCCCTGGCTTTGTCCTGCCCTGCCCACAGGGTAATGGGAACATTCTGCACCTTGCCGAGTCTCTCCTGCCCCCAAGGAGCTTCCCAGTGTCTGGGCTCACATGATATAGGCGGGGCCCCGGGGAGACTCACCAAGGTTGTATTTATTTCACAGATGCCCCTGGAGCACCTACTCTGTGCCAACCATGGCTCGAAGCAGCTTCTGTGTCTTAACTCAGTCCTCTGTGCAACCCCAGGATGTGGCACTATCATTATGCCCATTTGACAGAGTAGGAAATGGAGGCACAGAGAGGTCAAGGGACTGGCCTGTGGTCACACAGCAGCTAGGTCGTCTGGGACTAAGGCTTTGCCTGAGGGATTCTAAGAGGCCCAATTCAGCCAGACTTTAAAGCGTGAGCCCTCACCTCTCCCACAGGCTGGGGAGGGCGTAGGACTATGCTCACTACTAGAGCCTGGAGTTGGGGGGACAGTGTATGTGTTTATGGGTGTTATCACATGCTAGTTATCCCTTCAAAGGGCAGTGTAAGTGGGGTAGCTTTTCCAGGGTTGAAGGCGGAGGTTTTCGCCATTGTTAAAGTAAATCCGGGGCCAGTCTGCTACTCGCCCCTGTGTAACCTTGCCCATACCTCTGACCGCTCTGTGCCTCAGTTTACCCATCAGGACAGTGGGGACCTTGACAGTAGAGTTAAATGAGCCAGGACCTAATGTGGACTTGTGCCCATGCTTGGCAGATTGTAAGCACTCAATAAATGACAGTCCCTCCCCCCCCGCCCACTCCCCGGTCGTGACAGAGTTGGGAATGAGTTCTTGCTGGGCTGCCCGGAGCCTCAGTTTCCCCCGATGAAGGGTGACGTAGGGATGGTGGGTATGAAATTCTGTCCCGACCCCTGGCCTCGGGCGCCCTCTAGTGGGCAGTGTGGGGATTGCCCAGGGATCAGGGCAGCCTGAGTGGGAGCATAGCTGCTCCTGCCAGTGGGGAGCCCCCCTGCCCGACCACCCGGCACAGACAAGGACCCAGGCAGCCCTGAGGCAGGCAGTGCAGGGACTCTCTTTCCAGTCTGGGACTGCGCGACGCTGCCTGAGTGCCCCAAAAGTTAACCTTCTGGTTCCCATCCTGGAGGCCCACCCATCCGGCTGCCCTTCCTGGGTTTGCAGCAACCAGGCTACTCCTCCAGGGTTCCAGCACATGACCTGGCCCCTTGGAGCCTCAGTTTCCCCACCCGGGTTGACTGGCTCTGTCTCTCCTGCCCCCAGATTCGTGTGCGTGCCCCTGAGCCGGTGGCTGGGTGTGCGGGATCAGGCCAGGAGGCCGGCGAAGCCTAATGCCATCCTGGAGAAATACTTCCTCACGGAAGGGTGTAACCCCAAGGAGGTGAGTGCCCCCTGCCTCCCCACTGGCCTGCACGGCTGCCTGGTGGATGGGGGCTGAGGGGGTGGGGTGGCGCCCAGTGCCCCTCCCCCGGCCCCGCTGGGACGCAGGTGGGGAGAGCAGGTGTCTGCTGAGCTGGTGACAGGCAGAAGGCTGGAGTGCTCTCGGGGTGGGGGAGCCCAGAGCAGGCCTGTGACCTCCCCGGTGCCCCTCCCGTGGGTGTGGCTGCCCAGAGGCAGGACCTCAGGATTCTTCCTCCCTGGTCCACCTCCTTCTGCAGGTAGGGGTGGGAGGCACAGTCTCAACTGCCTCCCTGGGGTGGGGAGAAGACCTGAATGTTCTAGAAGGATGCAGGAAAACCTCTAGGAGGGGGCGCTGCCCAGCCCCAGCCTGCCTGTCCTGTGAGCAGGGCTGCTTTATATATGGCTTGTTTTGGGAACCCCACCCTGTGAACCCCTACTCCCTGCGTGCATAGGTAGACAATCCCACAGCGGAGGGGGGGAATGCAGCTGGGTCTCACTTGTCCCGGCCGGGGGCAGGAGGGCCACCTCTGTGACCCGTCACCCCTGCCAGCCCCAGATGGCCTTCCTCGCTGCCCAGTGCGGCTTCACGCTGCAGCAGACCCAGCGCTGGTTCCGGAGACGCCGGAACCAGGACCGGCCCTGCCTGACCAAGAAGTTCTGCGAGGCCAGGTAAGCCCGAGGTGGGGCTGTGCAGGGGCGTGGGGGCGTGGGGCAGGGGTCTGCTCCCCTGGTGGCCGCCTCACGGGCTCCCTCGCCCCCTGCAGCTGGAGGTTTGTCTTCTATCTGTGCTCCTTCTTCGGTGGCCTCTCGGTCCTCTACCACGTGAGTGCACCTGCCTGCTTCCTGCCCCCTCCCCTCCTCACCCCGCGATCCCACAAGCACTTGCTGTCCTACGGCAGGGACTGGGGGCTGTGGAGAGGTTCCGGCAGAGGAGGGAACATGCACAAAAGCACAGAGAAGAAGGGAGAGGGCTGGGGGGGGGGTCCTGGCAGATGTCTGCTCAGGTGCCTGCCAAGGACACGCCGTGTGCGGGGAGCCGAGGTCTGCAGCCCACAGCCCTCGGTCTCGAGCGAGAGCAGCCCAGGGGAGGGCCCACCTGGCGGGTAGAGGGCTGGGCTCTGACCTCTGGGCAGCCTCAGACCCCCGTGTCCCTGCAGGAGTCATGGCTGTGGACACCCGTGATGTGCTGGGACAATTACCCAGATCAGGTGAGTGGCAGGTGGGGCTCCGAGGCCCGTGGGAGGGGTGGGGTGGTCAGAGCCCTGCAGCCACAGGCGGGAGAGCCAAACCTGGACATTGCTCGATACTCCTGAGGCCCACTCTACTTCGGCCTCCCCTGGGGAGTGGACAGGGGCCAGAAGCCAGGAACGGCCACAGAACCACTGCCCTTGAGCGCCTCCACCTTCCCCACTCATTGGGATCCAGGGGTCCCGGTTTTGAGCCAAAAGCAAGGCCCCTGCCCCACGGGAGCCGCGGCTAACCTTGCCCCTCACTGCCGCAGCCGCTGAAACCCGGCCTGTACTATTGGTACATCCTGGAGCTGAGCTTCTACGTCTCACTGCTGATCACGCTGCCCTTGGATGTCAAGCGCAAGGTGAGGCCCAGAATCTGGCCGGGAAGTGATGCTCCGGGGGAGCTGTGACCCAGTCTCCAACCGGGAGGGGCGGCCTCACCCCACACCCGGAAACCCCCTGGTGGCCTCGGGCGGGAGGCCCAGAGTCCGCGAGGTACCCCGCCACCCAGCCTTCTCCTTCCTCTAACCCCCCCCCGCGACTTCCGCAGGATTTCAAGGAGCAGGTGGCACACCACATCGTGACCATCACCCTGATCGTCTTCTCCTACAGCGCCAACCTGCTGCGCATCGGCTCTCTGGTGCTGCTGCTGCACGACGCCTCGGACTACCTCCTGGAGGTGGGCCCCGCCCCTCGCCCCGCCCTCCGGTTGGCGAGGCCACGCCCACGAGGCCACGCCCCCTGGCTTCCTGGGACAGGAGCTTCTCCGGCTCCCAGAAACACACGCTTTACCCTCCCAGACAGCTGCTGCAGAGGAGGCCCTGCCCTTTCCCCTCTCCACCTGCTTCCCCTGTGCCCACCATTGTGACACCACTGTCCCACCCTGTGCCTGAGTCCGATTCTCTCCGCTGCCCTCCCCAGGCCTGTAAGATATTCAATTACACGCGCTGGCGGCAAGTGTGCGACGCCCTCTTCATCATCTTCTCCTTGGTCTTCTTCTATACGCGCCTCGTGCTCTTCCCTACGCAGTGAGTCCGCCCTGCTGGCTGGGGAGGGGGAGGGCGTGAGATCCAGGCCTGCCTCACCCTCGGTTCCCGGCCCGGCCTGGGGACCTGGGGTGGTGGCCTGGAGGCTTTCAGGAGAGGGCCAGGGAATGGCATTGGGCACGGCGCATGCAAAGGCCCAGTGGTAGGAGCGACAGAAAACTGGGCTCGGTCATTCTCCCACGTACCCAGAACATGGAGGTAGGAGGCAGGGTCGGGTGCCCGCTTCCTAAAGTCTTTCCCCAGTCTATTTGCTGAGCCTCGCTGGGCAGAGAGAACAACATGAAGATCCCTGCTCACAGGGAGCAGACATTGGGGTGGGAGGGAGGGGAAAAGAATACATAAAGCAAACAGGTAGAATACAAAGCATGAGGGAGTGATGTGCTAAAGAGAAAATGACGTCAGGAAGGGTATAGGTAGCTGGAATTAGGGTGGTCACTCACGGATTCATACAGAGAGACTGGAGAGAGAGAGACGGGGAAAATCACAGGGGAGGAACCGTCCAGGCACAGCATGTGCAAAGGCCCTGGGGCAGGACCAGGCCTGGTGTTTTGGAGGTACAGCAAGATGACCCGTGTGGCTAGAGCTGAGTGATCAAGGGGGGAGGGGACAGGGCAGGGCACAGGGTCTTGGAGGGGTCACGGGGAGGGCTCGGGCTTTTACCCCAGTGAGGAGGGAGCCCTGGAGGGCCGCAGGTGGGAGAGGGACAGACCTGACTCTTGGGCTCACAGGCGCGCCCTGGTAGCTTCTGGGGACCAGCTGGTAGGAGACCTGAGCAGGAGCTGGGGGGCCTCTGGAGGGTCCGGTGCAGGTGACAGAGGTGGGTGGGCTCAGGGTCACCAGAGGGTCATGAAATGGGAATGAGCTCAGAGCTGATGCTTTGGCAGCAAGAGCTCAGCTTTGGTTGTGCTGGTTTGAGGTGCCCGGGGGGCCCCCGAAATGTCATGGAGGTGTCAGTGGGCACACCGGGCTGGGGTCCTAGAGAGAGGCATCCAGGCCAGAGTTTGCAGCCACAAGACGGGCCAGGGTCACTGGGGGACCAGGTGTGGCCAGAGGCCAGTCCTGGGGCCCTGGGGGAGCCCGTGGAGGAGGGGGGAGTGTGGATCACTGAAGGCAGTGAGGAGGGCAGAGGGGGGCGCACGCGGCCTGAGCGAGGCCGGTCACTGGTGACCCTACAGCCAAGGGTGGGGGTTGGGGGGGCAGCAAAAGCTTGCTGCCCGGGGAACAGGGGGTAGGGGCGGGGTTCTGAGAGAAGCCCCTTGGGGCTCGTGGGTCAGCGAGCCACGTGTTCTAACAGCTCGGTGTAACCAGGTGCCCGGCTAGGGAGCAGGGGCATCACTCTGGGGGCAGCGGGGCGCCACGTCAGGTTCTGGAGCCCAGAAGGTCCCCCAAGCCGGAGGTGCCCAGGGCTGGGGCCGCGGCCCCCGGTGAGGCCCCCTCCCCGCCCCTGGCTGCAGGATCCTCTACACCACCTACTACGAGTCCATCGCCAACTCCGGCCCCTTCTTCGGCTACTACTTCTTCAACTCCCTCCTCCTGGCGCTGCAGCTGCTGCATGTCTTCTGGTCCTGCCTCATCCTCCGGATGATCTACAGCTTCACAAAGAAAGGCCAGGTAGGGGCGGGCCAGGGGCGGCGCTCCCGTGCCTCCCGGAGCCCCGCACCCTCCCGTGCCTCCCGGAGCCCCGCACCCTGCCCTCATGACCTCATGCCCTCCCCCCCAGATGGAGAAGGACGTCCGCAGCGACGTGGAGGAGTCCGACTCAAGCGACGGGGAGCTGGCCCAGGAGCCTGTGCAGCTGAAGAACGGGGCGGCTCACGGGCCCGGGGCAGCCCCCGCGGACGGCCCTCGGAGCAGGGGGGCCGGGCGGCTGGCCAACGGGCACGCGCCAGCCACGTAGCCGGCCGAAGACTGGCCTCCAGGGCCCGCCCCCGGTGCCCTGCGGCTTGGATTTGTGGGGCGGCAGGACTGGAGGCCCCGGGGCCAGCTCTGGAGACGGGGACGGCCCTCCCCCGGGGCGGGGGCCAGGGCTGATGATCCGTGTCCAGCCCCTTCTTTGTGCCCACCCTTCCCTTCCCTTGGGCACCTGGACAGCTGGGGAGGGCAGGCGGCGGCCCGCGAGAGCCACCTCCAGGCGGAAAGGGGTCCAATAAAACTTGAACAGAGCCGGCTTCTCTGAGTGCTCGTGTCCGGGTTCTAGTCCCTCATCTGTTCCCGGAGGCCCCATGGGGCCTCCGATGACATAGCCTACTGATGAGACACTGTCTGCCACCGCAAGACACATGGCCGTCCCCCCCCCCCCCCCCCCCCGGGAGTCAGTCCCTGGTACCCCGCCAGCCCTGCAGCCAGACCGCCTCCTTCCAACACAGGGCAGCCTTTGCCAGCTCCGCTCAGAGCCAGCTTACAGGTGGGGAGGTACTAGGCTCACCCACATCAGAGGGCAGGCTCTGCGGCCTCTGCTCAAGGCTGGCAGAATCCCAGGGCCTCCCTGGAGACGGTGAGAGAGCGCCCGGGGAGAGCGCTCCCGTGGGACAGGCCAAGGGAGTGTCCATCCCCAGCTCCAGGAATGATGGCCACATGGCCCCAGGCAGGCCCAGAGGGGCTGCCTCCAGGGGTAAGAAGAGGGGGAGGGGGAGGAGGAGGGAGAGAGGAGAAGCCAGCAGGTGGCCCACAGGAAGGGTGCAAATGGCCCTGACGCAAGTGAAAAGACATTCAAGTTCAAGCTTGCTCAACATAAACAAGGGGCAAATAAAAAAAAAAAACCATGAATTCCTTTCTCACCAGCTATCCTGGCACCATGTCAGCACCCTCTCTTGGGATTTGCAGGGAAAATGGACCTGTCCCCGGGTGCCTCCCCCCTTCCCCCAGGAGGAGACTCTGGCACCACTCGTAAGTACAAATCCCTTTCCTCTTTATCCCTAGAGACACGCCCATACATTCCTAGTACACGTACAAATCGGTAAGAAAGGACAACCAACCTAAAATCAGAAAATAGGGCCCGTGTCTATCTTCTGTTTTTTTCTATAGCAGAGAAAACACTCAAGGCCAAAAAACATAAGAAGATGGACTCAGTCTCATTAAGAAAAATCAGAGACATACAAAGCAAGGTTAGACTAGCAGATACCATCTTAGACCCGTTCAATTGGCAAAAAAAAAAAAAAAAAAACTAGACCAACCAAGCACTAGAGAAGATGGGGTTCAAGTACCTCCTCTGTTACAGTGGGGAGTGTAAATGAGTACAATTGTTCTAATGGAAAACTGTTCACCATTACAGAAAACCGCTCATCATTCTACAAAGTACAAAAGCAACTCAAACAAAATGATGTACTGGTTAGGCACGAACATCTATCTGGTATAACAGGAAATACAAAGAATAGTGATATTACCTTTGATCTTGGGAGGCTGGAGAATGGGACTCTGGTAGATAGATACAAAGTCACTGTTCTAGCCTTCAGAGCTGTGAGGTGTGGTGACAGATACATTAATAAATGTAACTGAAGGTACGCCTGGTGGCTCAGTTGGTTAAGCATCTGACTTCGGCTCAGGTCATGATCTCGCGCTTTGTGGGTTCAAGCCCCTCGTCAGGCTCTGTGCTGACAGCTCAGAGCCTGGAGCCTCTTCAGATTCTGTGTCTCCCTCTCTCTCTGCTCCTCCCCCACTTGCACTGTTTCTCTCTCCAAAAAAAATTTTTAATTCTAAAAAAATAAAACTTTAAAAGTATATGCAAAAAACAACCTGTAGAATGGGAGAAAATATCTGCGAACCATAGATCTGAAAGGGCCTAGCACCCAGAATATGTAAAGAACTGGCACTCGACAGCAGCCGTGAGAAAGAAAAGGGTGGGCAGTGGACTTGAACTGACATTTCTCCAAAGAAAATGCACAAGAAAAAAAATGAAGATACACAAATAGCAGCAAGCACATGAAAAGGTGTCAACATTGTCCCAGGGAAATGTAAATCAAAACCACAAGATACTTCTTCACAGCCATAAGGATGGAGAGAGCAAAAAACAAAACAAAAGAAATGATGTTGGTAAAGATGTCGAAAAATTAGAACAACCCCTATATTTGCTGGTTGGGATGTAACATGGGTAATCAACGTGGGACACCGTTTGACAATTCCTGAAAAATTTTAAACAGAATTACCATACAACCCAGCAATTTTACTCCTAGATATATACCCGCAAAGAACTGGAAACAGACAGGGGCGCCTGGGTGGCTTAGTCGGTTAAGCGTCCGACTTTCGCTTAGGTCTCATGATCTCGCAGTTCGTGGGTTCGAGCCCCGCGTCGGGCTCTGTGCTGACTGCCAGCTCAGAGCCTGGAGCCTGTTTCAGCCTGTGACTCCCGCTCTCTCTGACCCTCCCCTGCTCACGCTGTCTCTCTCTCTCTCTCCTAAAAATAAATAAAACATTAAAAAAAAAAAAAAGAAATGGAAACAGACAAATACTTGTACAGGGAAGTTAAGAGCAGCCCTGTTCACAGCAGCCAAAAGGTGGAAACAACCTAAATGTCCAACAGTGGGTGGATGGGTAAACAAATTGTATATCCATACAGGAAATATCCTCGGCCAGAAAAATACTGATACGTGCTATAACATGGATGAGCCTCAAAAACATTAAACTACACACACACACACACACACACACACACACACACAGAAACCTTAAGCTCCCCAGACAGAAAAGGTCACACATTTCAGAATTCCTTTTATATGAAATACCCACAGTAGCTAAACCTATAAAAATAGAAATAGTTACAGTTACCAGGGGCTGGGGAGGGAGAGGGGGAAAGGGAAGAACTGTTTAGTGGGTAGATTTTTTTTTTTAACAGTGAACCTTACTAAAGAACTCCCAAGTATCAGTGAGAAGAGCCACCGGAAAGAAAAGAGGCCACTGGAATATAAACAAGCAAATCACAGCAGTGAAATTTTTTAAACATGGGAAAATACAATGGGATATTCCTCAATCTTAAAAAGGAATGAAACTCTGAGACATGCTAGGACATAGATCAACTCTGAGGACATTATGCTAAATGAAATAAGCCAGACACAGAAAGACAAATATTGTAGGCATCCACTGATGAGGTCTCTAAAGCGGTCAATAAATTTAAATATATATATTTTTTTTAATTTAAAAAAGGCTCAGCCAGTTAAGCATCTGACTTTGGCTCAGGTCATGATCTCGCGGTTCACAAGTTCGAGCCCCGCACTGGGCTCTGTGCTGACAGCTCTGAGCCTGGAGCTGCTTCGGATTCTGTGTCTCCCTCTCTGCACATCCTCCCGCTCACACTCTGTCTCTCTCTCTCAAAAATAAACATTAAAAAAAAATTTTAATGGAAAAGTCAGTAAGTTAGGACTAGAGGGGAACCTCCTCGATTTGATAAAGAATATCTACAAAAACCCCACAGCTAGCATCATACTTTCGGGCGAGAAGGTTGAAGCTTTCTAAGAAAAGGAACAGGGCAAGGATGTACCATTGCCTTTCAATAGCATGCTGGAAGTTGTAGCTAATGCAGTAAGTCAGGAAAAGGAAATAGAAGGGATACAGGTTCACAAGGAAGAAATAAAACTGTTTGGGGCACTTGGGTGGCTCAGTTGGTTAAGCTTCTGACTCTTGATTTCAGCTCAGGTCATGATATGGTGCATGGGATTGAGCCTCGCATCTGCCTCCATTCTGACAACACAGAGCCTGCTTGGGGTTCTCTCTCTCCCTCTCTTGCTGCCCCTCGCTCCCTCCCTCTCCCTCTCTCTCAAAATTAATAAACTTTAAAAAACTATACTGAGGGGCGCCTGGGTGGCTCAGGTCATGATCTCACCGTTTGTGGGTTCAAGCCCCACATTGGGCTC
The DNA here is from genome assembly GCF_003009895.1 of Hyaena hyaena. Classification (NCBI taxonomy): domain Eukaryota; kingdom Metazoa; phylum Chordata; class Mammalia; order Carnivora; family Hyaenidae; genus Hyaena; species Hyaena hyaena. Next base: position 528,477 of record NW_024081027.1, on the reverse strand, counting down.
TGTGCTGACAGCTCAGAGCCTGGAGCCTGCTTCGGATTCTGTGTCTCCCTCTCTCTCTCTGCCTCTCCCCTGCCCACGCTGTCTGTCTGTCTGTCTCTCTCTCTCTGTCTCTCGGTCTCAGAAATAAATAAGACATTTTTAAAAAAATTTTTAATAAAAAACTATATTGAGGTGCCTGGGTGGCTCAGTTGGTTAAGCATCCAACTCTTGATTTAGGCTCAGTCATGATCTTGCGATTCGTGGTCTCAAACCCCACACTGATTGCACAGAGCCTGCTTGGGATTCTCTCTCTGTCCCTAACCCCTCCCTCTCAAAAGAACTGAAAAAAACAAAAACAAAAAAAACCCCTATCTTTATTCACAGAGATGACCATCTATGTAGAAAATTCAAAATAATCAAGCAAAAAATCCTCCTGGAACTAATAAGCCATTATAGTAACGTAGCAAAATATAAGATTAATATACAAAAGTTACTTTCCTATGTACCGGTAATTAAGAAGTGAAATTTGAAAATAAAAGCACAATACCATATATTATCACCCCCAAAATTAAATGCCCTGGTATAAATCTAACAAAACACAATTCTGTATGAGGAAAACTACAAAACTGATGAAAGGAATAAAAGGAGAAATAAACAAATGGAGAGATGTCCATGTTCATGGACAGGAAGACTCCATACTATCAACACATCAGTCCTTCCCAACTTGATCTACAGATGCAATGGCAGTTCTAACCAAGATGCCAGCAAGTTTCCTCAATATTGACAAACTGATCCTAAGGTTTCTAGGAAGAGGCAAATCCCCCCAGAATACACGGCACAATATTGATGGAGAAGAACACAGTGGAGAGGGCTGGCACTACCCAAGGTCAAGACTTAACTACAAAGCCATGGTGATAAAGACAGTGTGGTATGGGGTGAAAGAACAGACAGAACAATGGAACAGAACAGAGCCCAGAAATACATGCAACAGATGGAGTCAACTGATCAGTGACAAAGGAGCAAAGGCAAAATGCAGTGGAGAAAAGACTGTTTTCCATGATGACGGTGCTGAAATGACTGGGCGTCCACAGGAAAATGATTAATGGAAGGGCGCCTGGGGGCTTAGTCAGTTAAGCATCTGACTTCAGCTCAGGTCATGATCTCACGGCTCATGAGTTAAAGCCCTGTGTCAGGCTCTGTGCTTTCCACTTTGGGTCCTCTGTCCCCCCTCTCTCTGCCCTTCCTCTGCTTGTACACATATGCACACACGCACTTGCTCTGAGGGACGCCTGGGTGGCTCAGTCGGTTAAGTGTCAACTCCGGCTCAGGTCATGATCTCATGGTTTGTGAGTTCAAGCCCCTTGATGGGCTCTGTGCTGACGGCTCAGAGCCTGGAGCTGCTTCAGATTCTCTGTCTCCATCTCTATGCCCCTTCCCTGCTTACTCTTGGTCTCTTTCTCTATCTCAAAAATAAATATTTAAAAAAATATTTTAAAAATAAAAAAGAGAAAAGAAAAAAATGAATCTAGACACAGACTTGACATCCTTCACAAATTAACTCAAAATGAATCAAAGGCCTAAATGTAAAAACACCAAACTATAAAACTCCTAGAACACAGCAGAGGAGAAAACCTCGATGACCTTGGGTTTCACTGTAACCTCTTAGATACACCACCAGCAGCAGGGTCCAAGAGAAAGGGAACTGATAAACTGGACTCCATTAAAATGAAAAGAATTCTGCTCTGAGAGAGAAAGCATCAGCAGGGTGAGAAGACAGGCATGCACTGAGAGGAAGAAAAAAAAAACACCTACCTGATAAAGGACTGTTATGAAAAACAGACAAAGAATTCTTAAAACTCAAAAATAAGAGGGGCACCTGGGTGGCTTAGTCGGCTAAGCGTCCGACTTTCGCTTAGGTCATGATCTCGCGGTTTGTGGGTTCAAGCCCCGCGTCGGGCTCTGTGCTGACTGCCAGCTCAGAGCCTGGAGCCTGTTTCAGTCTGTGACTCCCTCTCTCTCTGACCCTCCCCTGCTCACGCTGTCTCTCTCTCTCTCTCCTGGAAATAAATAAAACATTAAAAAAAAATTTTTTTTAATTAAAAAAAAAAAACTCAAAAATAAGAAATGAACAACCTGATCAGAAACCGGGGTTTAGATCTGCACAGACAGCACACCGAGGAAGAGGTTCAGATGGCCAACAAGTACGTGAAAACGCATCTGTCATCACACATCATTTGTCATCAGGGGAATAAATGCAAAATAAAGCTACAATGAGCCACCACAACACTCCTATTAGAAGGACCAAACCCAGGGGCGCCTGGG
>NW_024081027.1:515035-525645 GCF_003009895.1 Hyaena hyaena | reverse complement strand
GGGGGGGGAGGAGGAGGAGGCCAAAACCCAGGGCACCTGGGTGGCTCAGTCAGTCAGGTGGCTGACTCTTGATCCCAGGGTTGTGGGATTGAGCCCTGCTGTGGGCTCCACACAATGGGAAGCCTGCTTAAGATTCTCTCTCTCCCTCTTGCCACACCCCCCCCCCGGGGTCTCTCTCTCAAAAATAAAAATAAAAAAGAATGCCCAACCCCCGGAGCATCCACACCACCTATGCCAGCGAGGATGTGGAGTGGTCCGGCCACGCTGGGTACAGATCTGCCCACCCTCCTGCCACACGGGCCGTCCAGCAAGAACGCTCCTCAGTATTTACCTGAAGGGGTCGGAACTGTAGGTCCACGAAAACGTGTGCAGAGATGGGCACAGCAGCTTAATTCACAATTTTCAAAGCTTGGAAACAGGCAAGCTGACCCTCCATAGGTGATTGGATAAGTATATGGTAGAGCATCCCGACAATGGGATATTCGTCAGCACTGAAGACATGGAGGACCCTTAACAGCATATCAGGAAGTGAAAGAAGCCAGTCTGAAAAGGCTACACCCTGTATGATTGCGTGTCTAGAACATTCTAGAAAAGGCAAGACTAGAAACAGTAAAAAAGATCAGTGATTTGCAGGGGTGGGGAGTGGGGAGAGGTAAGTGTAGGTGGAGCACGGGAGTTTAGGGCAGTGAGGTACTGTGTCGCCATAATGACGCACGTCCATCATGCCTCCGTCCAGGCCCACAGAGTAACACCTGGAGTGAACCCTCAGGTCAGCCACAGACTCCGGCTGATGATGGTGTGCACGTGGGTCCATTCGCCGTCACGAACGTGCCACTCCGGTGGGGACGTCAGCAGTGGGGGAGGCTGTGGCTGTGTGTGGGCAGTGGGTATACAGGAATTGAAAATGTTCTTTAAAAGAAATTTCTTTAATGTGTATTTATTTTGAGAGAGAGAGAGGGAAAGAGCACGCAGGGGAGGGGCAGAGAGAGAGGAAGAGAGAGACTCCCAAGCAGGCTCGCTGTGCTGTCAGCACAGAGCCCGATGCACCGCTCAGACCCACAAACCACGAGGTCCTGACCTGAGCTGAAATCAAGAGTCAGATGCTCACCCGACTGAGCCCCCCAGGCAGCCCGCGGAACTCCGTTTTCTGCTCAGATTTGCCATGAGCCTAAAACTGCTCCAGAAAAGAAAGTCTGTTCAAAAATAGAAAAAGTCAGGGGCACCTGGGTGTCCGTCAGTTAAGCATCTGACTCTTGATTTCGGCTCAGGTCAGGATCTCACAGTTGTGGGGTCGAGCCCCGAGTCAGGCTCCAAGCTGAGCATGGATCCTGCTTGAGATTCTCTCTCTCTCTCTCTCTCTCTCTCTCTCTCAAAATAAATAAATAAACATTAAAAAAAGAACATATAAAAAGTCAACTGGCCTCACTAATAGGAAAATGCCTGTTGAAATAACCATGAAACTTCTTTTCCAACCACAAGATAGGAAAACAATCTTTTTACATTTGATAATATCCAATGTTAATGGGATTGTAGGGGAATATTTTCCTGGGGAGCCGGGTGTGGAGTGGAGATAGAGATAAGTCATGTTTGAGGGCCACTAGGTACTAAAACAGTTCCAGATCCTCTGTCTGCACCCGCCCCCTCTGCCCCTCCCCTGCTCACACTCTCTCTCTCTCAAAAATAAAAATAAACAGGGGTGCCTGGGTGGCTATGTGGGTTAAGCCTCCAACTTCAGCTCAGGTCGTGATCTCACGTTCGTGGGCTCAAGCCCCGCGTTGGGCTCTGTGCTGACAGCTCAGAGCCTGGAGCTGCTTCAGATTCTGTGTCTCCCCCTCTCTCTCTGCCCCTCCCCTGCTCATGCTGTCTCTGTCTCTCTCTCAAAAAAATAACATTAAAAAATTTTTTTAGTAAGAAGAAACATTAAAACAAAAGAAAACAATAAACAAAACATACAACAGTATGTTTTTGGTGTTTCCTCAGGCTGAGAAGACGACTGTAATTCGCAGTGAGGTACGCATAGAATCACGAGCATTTTGCTACTACATTTCCCCATTATTAGCCTTTTGGGTGATTTTCCTTTTTCCTGCTCGCCGCCGCGCAATGAGTCCAATGCCAGGCTCGAACTCACAAACAGGGAGATCATGACCTGAGCTGAGGTCGGATGTTTAACCAACTGCGCCCCCCAGGCATCTCCAAAACACACTGTTGAGTAAAGGAAAGCAATTTGTAAAAATACATACAGGATGACACAGTCTACATAAAAATACAAATTATGGATTTATACCTATAGTTTTAGATATAAATAAATATATATACTTTTTAACATAGACTAAAAGGCTACATAGTGGGGAGTGATGGAGAATGGAGACCAGAAGATAGTTTCATGACAATGCACAATGCCTACCTTTTAAGGATGTATTTATTTATTTAAAAAAATTTTTTTTTACATTTCTTTACCTTTTTTTAGTTTATTTCCTCTTTATTTTTCTTTGCCTTTCTTACATAAATATCTTACTGTGGATACTCTCAATACATTTATTTACTTTTGAGAGACAGAAAGAGACAGACCATGAGCAGGGGAGGGGCAGGGAGAGAGGGAGACACAGAGAATCCAAAGCAGCCTCCAGGCTCTGAACTGTCAGCACAGAGCCTGACGCGGGGCTCAAACCCACGAACGGGGAGATCATGACCTAAGCGGAAGTCGGACGCTTAACCACCTAAGCCCCTCAGGTGTCCCTGAGATTTTATTTTTATTTTTATTTTATTTTTTTTTAAATATTTTTATTTATTTCTAGGAGAGAGAGAGACAGCGTGAGCAGGGGAGGGTCAGAGAGAGAGGGAGACACAGACTCCGAAATAGGCTCCAAGCTCTGAGCTGGCAGTCAGCACAGAGCCGGACGCGGGGCTCGAACCCATGAACCGCGAGATCATGACCTAAGCGAAAGTCGGACGCTCAACCGACTAAGCCACCCAGGCGCCCCGAGATTTTATTTTTAAGTAATCTCTACACCCAACGTGGGTCTCAAACTCACAGCCCTGAAATCAAGAATCGCATGCTCTCCTGAGGAAGCCAGTCAGGTGCCCCAGTTACTTGCAGATTATTAAAGAAGACACAGAAAACACAGTGGAAGCAAATATATCAAAATGTTAACAGCAATTAATTTGGGGCATCAGAGAGAGCCGTGATTATTTTTTCTATTAATATTTGTTTTTCCTATTTGCCAAAATTCCAATGGAACAACAATACGGGGGGGGGAGGGGGAAATGAGAGAATGAGCATTTTAACTGAAAAGTGGGTGTAAGCAGGCGTTCACTTTATAAGTGTCCTTAATGTTTGTTTTATGGACCTTTTTATAGATGCCGTTTCACCATAAAACAATAAAAAGGTATCAAGAACTGCACAGAGGCAGCGGGGGCAGCGAGGGCCTGGCTGGCTCAGTCGGTGGAGCATGGGATTCTTGATCTCTGGGCTGTGAATTCAACTCCCATGTAGGGCACAGAGATTACTTGAAAACAAAACCAAAAAACAACAACAACAAAAAGACCGCAGTAGGAAGTAGGCAGAGCGCAGTGGGTGGGCTAGAGTGTGGCTAGATTGTCCTTTCCTATTCCAAGTCGATGGAAATGATGGGAAAGCTTCTCTTAATCTACATTTCTTATCAAGGTAAAAGTCACGTAGAATTAATCATTTTATTTTTTTTAATATTTTTATTTATTTCTAGGAGAGAGAGAGAGAGAGAGAGACAGCGTGAGCAGGGGAGGGTCAGAGAGAGAGGGAGTCACAGACTGAAACAGGCTCCAGGCTCTGAGCTGGCAGTCAGCACAGAGCCCGACACGGGGCTCGAACCCACGAACCGCGAGATCATGACCTAAGCGAAAGTCGGACGCTTAACCCACTAAGCCCCCTAGGCGCCCCAGAATTAATCATTTTAAAGTGAACGATTCAGGGGCGCCTGGGGGGCTCAGTGGGTTAAGCATCCGACTTGGGCTCAGGTCATGATCTCAGGGTTCGTGGGTTCGAGCCCCGCGTCAGGCTCTGCACTGACAGCTCAGAGCCTGGAGCCTGTTTCCGAGTCTGTGTCCCCCCCCCCGCCCCTCCCCCGCTCACCCTCTCTCTCTCTCTCTCCTTCAAAAATAAACATTAATTTTTTTTTTAAGTGAACGGTTCGATGGCATTTAGTGCGTTTACAAGGTTGTGCAGCCACAGCCTCCACCCAGTCCCCGCTAAGGAGCCCCGACGCCCTGGGGCTCCCTCCCCCTCCCCCTTCCGTGAGCCCCCGGGAATCACGCATCGGCCTTCCTGTTCCAGACGCCGCAGCAAGGGAGCCACACTCGTGACCCCGTGCGGTCCAGGCTCATGGTGCCGCCCGCCCCCCTTCATTCCTGTTCCTGGGCGGTCCGGCGCCCTCGCCCGGCTAGGCCGCACTTGGGGTGTCCGTCCACCCGCTGGATCCCATGTTCCGTCTCCTGGCTGTCCGCGGCCCGTGCACACGGCTTGTGGCCGCTGCGTGCCCGCGCTCGCTGGCCGGCGCCTGGATGTGCTCTTCTTTGCACACTAGTGACTCAGGCACGCTGTGCTGCGTGTCTGGGCGCTCTCTCTACACTTGTTCTATTTTATTCTATATACAAGGTTTTGGTCCACTCTTCAGAGGGGCCTGAATGGAGGGCCCACAAGCCCCCTCCAAGATGCTGAAGGCTCACCGTTCAAGGCCTGCTTTCACCCACTTCTTGGCACCCCCCCCCCGCAAGGCTCCTCCTCCAGGAAGCCTTCCGGGATTGCCCCCCCTTCTTCAACGGGCTTCACCTTCACCCCCTCCTGACGGAGGCACTACCCTGTGCCTATACCTTCAAACCTCAGCCCTGAGAAGTCTGGCCTCATGCACGCCGAGCCTAGACTCACAATCCAGGTCTCAGAGACCGTCAGCCTGGCCAGGACCTCTGAACCGCGCGACGGGCGCCCAGCCAGGCACTCCCATGACAGGAGGCTGAGCTCCGCCAGTGCGGTGACCGGGCAGCGGGCCAGCAAGCGCACAATAGAGAAAACTCAACGCGAGGAAACAAGGAAATAACACAGATTAAAGCCGGAATCAACCACGCGGAGGGCAAAGGAACAAAAATGCAAGAATAAAACCAAACCCTGGCTCTTTGGAAAGACTAAGGAGGTAAACAGTTGGAGAGAATGAGCAGGGGGCAAAGGAGGAAAGTTTAAAAATATATATGGAGGAGGTTAAGCGCAACTATGGGTCAAAACGATGAGAAATAGCCTCTCTCACGGGCTGTAGAGAAAAGGGAGGCCCGTGCACCTGCTGGTGGGAATACAGATGGCAGAGGCCAACAGGGTGTCGGCTAACAGGAGGGGGGTCCCCACAGGATGAACAATAGAAACACTCCACTTCCAGGAATATACATACAAAGGAAGTAAAGCTGGTCCTGAAAAGGCACCTACAAGCCCCCTCCCCACATTCACTGCAGCGTTATTCACAACAGACAAGGAAAAAACCTAAGTGTCCCTTGGTGGATGAGGAAATATATAAAGAATATGTGCACAGGGTTGCCTGGGTGGCTCGTCAAACATCTGACTTTGGCTCAGGTCGTGATCTCACGGTTCGTGGGTTCGAGCCCCATGTCGGGCTCTGTGCTGGCAGCTCAGAGCCTGGAGCCTGTTTCAGATTCTGTGTCTCCGTCTCTCTCTCTCTCTCTCTGCCCCTCCCTGCTCGCTTTCTGTCTCTCTCTCAAACATTAAAAAAATTTTTTTGAATGTTTTATTTATTTTTGAGAGAGAGAAACAGCATGAGCAGGGGAGGGTCAGAAAGGGAGACACAGAATCTGAAGCAGCTCCAGGCTCCAAGCTCTGAGCTCGCTGTCAGCACAGAGCCCAATGTGGGGCTCGAACCCACGAACCATGAGATCATGACCTCAGCCGAAGTCAGATGCTTAACCAACTGAGCCACCAGGCGCCCCTAAAAAAATTTTTTTAAAAGAAAAGAAAATGTGTACATACCATGTGATACTATTTGCCTCAAAAAAGAAGGAAATTCTGCCATTTGCAATGTGGATGGACCTTGATGGCATCATGCTAAGTCAGAGAAAGACCTCACTTGCAGATGAAATCCAAAACAAAAAACAAAAAACAAAACAAAACAAAAAACCCTGAATTCAAATGCGAAGAACAGATTGGTGGTTGTGGGGGTGGGGGGGTGAGTGGTTTAAAAAAATCAAAACTAAAGAACTATATGCCAATACATTTGAAAATCAAGATGAAATGAATGCATTTATGGGGAGACAAAAATTTGCAAAAATTGTACCAAGAAAAATCAGAACACTTGAGTGGATCCAGAAATGTTACTGAGATGGAAATGATGGAGGAAGGGTGTCCCCTCCAGGAAGGGCAGGACCTAGAAGGTTCTATGGTTCAGAGTTATCAGCATTACAGGTAGCAGATAATCCCCATCTTAGGCAAGTTGATACCAAGAATAGCGAAGGGCACAGGAGGAGGGAAGCAGCTGGTTTCGGTTTGGAGGATGGTGTAAACTACAAACCAAACCAGAGAGAGCACAGCACGGAGACTGCTCAACAACATTATACTCAGCGCAAGAAGCCAGACACAGATGGCGACACACTGAAGGGCTCTGTTTGTAGGAAATCTCCACGCTGAGCAAACCATGGAGACACAAGGCAGGTTGATGGTTACCAAGGGAAAAGGGAGGGGAGGGGAGGGGAGAGGAGGGGAGAGCGGTAACTGCTCAGCGAGTACAGGGTCTGTTTTGCGGTGATGGAAATGTTCTGGAAACAGAGGTGGTGGCTGTACCGCTGTGCGTGGACCAAATGTTGTTGGGCTGCTTGCTTTCAAGGGGTTAATTCTGTCATGTAAATTTCACCTCGATTAAAAACAAAAACAGGCGAGACTGTGGACCAACATAGGAAAATTGACACCAACCTTTAATACTGTCCCTAGAAGCAGAAATCCAAAATAAAACACTGCTAGCCAAATCTCACAGTGGGGGGGGGGGGATTGTATCACGACCAAGGACGATTTGGCCCAGAAAGCAGAGAGGAGTTAAACGCAGAAAATCAGGCAGCTGACAACTTAGATCCGTCAGCTGACAGGCTTGTTTCTGACACAGACGCCTGGTTTTGCCACGACACCATGTGTGTGTTCCCTGAATTCAGACCTGGGAACCCTTGCAAATCTGCTAGAGCGTTAAAGAAAGAAGAAACCATCTTAAGAAAAATATGAGCATAGGGGTGCCTGGGTGGCTCAGTCGTTTAAGCAGCTGGCTTTGGCTCAAGTCGTGATCTCACAGTTCTTGTGGGTTTGAGTCCCACATCCGGCTCTGTGCTGACAGCTCAGAGCCCAGAGCCTGTTTCAGATTCTGTGTCTCCCTATCTCTCTGACCCTCCCCTGCTCATGCTCTGTCTCCTGAAAGTGAGTAAATATTTCATACAATTTTTAAAGATAAACACAAGCATAATTTAAAAGACTTGTTATATTTCTTTTTTTAAAAATGTTTATTTATTTTTGAGAGACAGAGTGTGAGCAGGAGAGGAGTATAGAGAGAGGGAAACCCAGAATCGGAAGCAGGCTCCAGGCTCTGAGCTGGCTGTCAGCACAGAGCCTGACGCGGGCCTCGAACCCACCAACCGCGAGATCATGACCTGAGCCGAAGTCGGATGCCCAACCGACTGTGCCACCCAGGCACCCCAGTGAATTTATTTTCTACACGTATTAGAAATATAACAAGTCTTTTGGGGCGCCTGGGTGGCTCAGTCGGTTGGGCGTCCGACTTTGGCTCAGGTCATGATCTCGCGGTTCGTGGGTTCGAGCCCCGCGTCAGGCTCTGTGCTGACAGCTCGGAGCCTGGAGCCTGCTTCCGATTCTGGGTTTCTCTCTCTCTCTGCCCTTCCCCCGTTCATGCTCTGTCTCTGTCTCAAAAAGAAACTATAAGGAAAAGAAAAGAAATTCGACTTTCAAACCAAAGCCCAGAAATTCTGACACCTGCTGTGTCATGGACACATCTTGAACACACAATGTGAGGAATAGGACCCAGGCACAAAAAGGGAATACTATAGGATTCCACTTCTGTGAGGTCCCTAGAGAAGTCTAATTCAGAGATAGAAAGTAGATAGATGGTGGGAGCCAGGGGCTGCTGGGGGCAGGGAGAGTCAGTGTTTCACGGGGACAGTCTCTGTTTTGCAACATGGAGAGTTCTGGAAGGGGGCGGTGGGGAGGGTCGCACAAGGAGAATGCGCGTGTTGCCACTGAACTGTGCACCTAAAAATGATTAGAACGGCAAACCCCACGCTATGTATCTTTCACAAGAAGAAAAACACAAAGGTGAGGGTCCCCGGATGGAACAGAGAGCAGGGAAGGGTGGCGGCCAAAGCAAACGCACGAACACCGGGAAGAGGGGCCGAACGAACCCAGACGAACACGTGGTGAAAAGGAACCTCGTGGCCGGATGGCAAAGGCAGAGAGTGCCACCTGCAGGCAGCTCGCGGTCGGCGCACCGAGGCCACTGCCATTTCCTCCATACGGTCACCATTCCCCCACCCTCCTGGCAGACTATAACGCATCGCATCGCTGAGAAAATAGAAACCAGCCCGCAGTCATCACCCCCAACAACCTGCCCACCTGCACCCAGCCCCGCCTCCCCTCTGCCGCCATGAGTAAACAGCGTGCCCGGAACCCAGGCAAAGCCAGGCAGCCACCAGCGCACTGGCCCATGTGGGGAGCCACCCGGCAACCCCCCCACCCCGATTATTCCCATCAGCACACAAATATGCCAATTCATCTTTCACCTTTTTTTCCCTTTTAATGGTTTGGATTGATCACTGAGATGAAATCCACGTAACGTAACATTAAACTTCACCGGCATATAGTACATTTAAAAGTAAACTTTGGTGGCATTTAGTACATCCACAAGCCTGTGCAGCCACCGTCTAATTCTGAAACAGATCCACGTGGCAAAGAAGCATATGAAAAGATGCTCCACGTCATCTGTCACCGGGAATTGGAAATTAAAACAAGATACCAGGGCGCCTGGGTGGGTGGCTCAGTCGGTTAAGCGACCTACTCCTGATTTCGGCTCAGTTCGTGATCTCACGATTTGTGGGTCTGAGCAACGCGCTGGGCCCCTTGGGACGCCGTGCTGATTGGGATTCTCTCTCTTCTTCTCTCTCTGCCCGTCTCCGGCTCACTCTGTCTCTCTCTCAAAAAAATGAATACACTTAACAACAAGATACCGCACAGCTATTAGAATGGCCAAAATCCGAACACTGACCTCACAGAGGGCTGGTGAGGACGCGGGGTTAAGAGGGACCCCATTCACTGCTGGTGGGAAGGCAAAACGGTCCAGCCGCTCCGGAAGACGGTTTAGCGATTTCTGACAAAACTAAACATATCCTACGAAGCCATCTTACCATACAACCCAGCAATCGTGCTTCTTGGTATTTACCCAAAGGTATTGAAAACGTATGTGCACATAAAACCCTGCACTCAGGTGTTTTATAGCAGCTTTATCCATATTTGCAGAGAGTTGGAAGCAAACACAATGTAGGTGAAACGGACACATATACTGTACGACCTCCAGACAGTGGGGTATTAGCGCTAAAAAGACGTGAGCTGTTACACCAGGAAACGACATGGAGGAACCTTAACTGCATATCACTAAGTGAAAGAAGCCAGTCTGCAAAGCCCATAGATCGTAGGATCCTAACTCCCGATATTCTGGACAAGCTAAACTATGGAGGCAATAAAATGACCAGAGTTGGGGGGAGGAGGGAGGGACAAATTAGCAGAGCACAGAGGGCTTTTCGGGCAGTGAAAATACCGTATATGATGTTATAATGGCGGACACGGTCATCGCCGTGCTTGTTGGAACCCACAGGCTGTCCACCACCAGGGGTCAACCTTAAAGTAACTCACAGACTTGAAGCCATGGCGATATATCAACGCGGTTCCAGCAGTTGTAACAAATGTATCCCTGGGCTGTGCTTATGCCTGGGTAGGAGGTAGATGTACGGGAAGCCTCTGTGTGTTCCTCAGAATTTTCCTGTGAACCTACAATTGATTTAACAAATCGTCTTTAAAAACACTTAAACCCAGGCGCCTCCGTCGGTTAAGTGTCAGACTCTTGGGGGGCGCCTGGGTGGCTTAGTTGGTTAAGCGTCCGACTTTCACTTAGGTCATGATCTCGCAGTTCGTGGGTTCGAGCCCCGCGTCGGGTGCTGTGCTGACTGCCAGCTCAGAGCCTGGAGCCTGTTTCAGAGTCTGTGACTCCCTCTCTCTCTGACCCTCCCCTGCTCACGCTGTCTCTCTCTCTCCTAGAAATAAATAAAAAAAAAAACATTAAAAAAAAAAAAGTGTCAGACTCTTGGTTTCGGCTCAGGTCATGATCTCCCAGTTTGCCAGCTTGAGCCCCACATCAGGCTCCATGCTGGCAGCAAGGAGCTCGCTGGGGATTCACCCTCTCACCTCTCTCAAAATAAATAAACTTTTAAAAAAATAAGCACTTTTTTCTCACCCCCAAAATAAAACCCTGTACTCATGAAGCAGCTGATGGCCATTCCCTGCTTCCCCGACCCCCGCCTGTCCCAGGAAACCATTAACC
>NW_024081027.1:423863-514385 GCF_003009895.1 Hyaena hyaena | reverse complement strand
GACGCGGGGCTCGAACCCACGAACCGCGAGATCATGACCTAAGCGAAAGTCGGACGCTTAACCGACTAAGCCACCCAGGCGCCCCTCTTTACAACAGCTTTTGAGATATAATGTACATTTTGGCCTGCGAGGGCGACTGTAACAAAATACCCCCCACCTCGGGGCTTAAACACTTTTTTTCCTCACAGTTCTGGAGGCTGGAAGTCCAAGGTCAAGGCACCGGCAGGGCTGGTCCCCTCTGAAGCCTCTCTCCTTGGCTGGCAGATGGTTTGCGTCTGCGTACACAGTGCACCCTGTGTGTCCAAATTTCCTTTGCTTAGAAAAATACCAGACAGGGGCGCCTGGGGGGCTCAGTCGGTTAAGCTTCCCACCTTGGCTTAAGTCATGATCTCACAGTTCGTGAGCCTGAGCCGCACGTCAAGCTCTGTGCCGACAGCTCGGAGCCTGGAACTGCTTCAGATTCTGTGCCTCCCTCTTTCTTCCCCTCCCCCTACTTGCACGCACGCTTTCTCTCGCTCACTCGCTCGCTCTCTCTCAAAAATAAACATTAAAACAAATTTTAAAAAAGAAAAAAAAAGGACACCAGACAGATTGGATCAGGACCCACCCAAATGGCTTCCCTAATCACCTCCTTAAAGGCCCCACTGCACTTTTAAAAATTAAAGATATGGGCGCTTTTAAAAATTAAAGATATGGGCGCCTGGTTGGCTCAGTCAGTTAAGAATCTGACTTCAGGGGCGCCTGGGTGGCTCAGTCGGTTAAGCGTCCGACCTCAGCTCAGGTCATGATCTCACGGTTTGTGGGTTTGAGGCCTGCTTCAGGCTCTGTGCTGACTGCCAGCTCAGACCCTGGAGCCTGTTTCAGATTCTGTGTCTCGCTCTCTCTCTGACTCTCCCCTGCTCATGCTGTCTCTATTTCTCAGAAATAAATAAAACATTAAAATTTTTTTTAAAAAAAGAATCTGAGCTCAGGTCATGGTCTTGTGGTTTGTGAGTTCAAGCCTTGCATCGGGCTCTATACTAACAGCTCAGAGCCTGGATTCTGCTTTGGATTCTGTGTCTCCTTCTCTCTGCCCCTTCCCTGCTCACGCGGTCTCTTAAAAAAAAAAAAAAAAATTGAAGGTAATTGTAAAGGCCCTAACCCTAAATACAGTCATGTTTTGAGCTAGAGAGCATTAGGGCTTCATCAGGGGGGTTTGGAGGGGACACAACACAGCCCGTAACAATCCACATACCACAGACTTCACCCGCTGGAAATGTACAATTCGGTCATTTTCAGTACACACGCAGATGTACGCAGCCACTACTACAGGGTACCACCCGCAGGGCATTCCAGCCCTCAAAGAGAAACCCCATATCCTCTACCTACTCCCCTCAGCCCGCTCCCTCCTCCAGCCCCCCGCAGCCACTATCTTCCTGACCCTACAGCTTTACCTACTCTGGACATCGCCTATGAACAGGATCCCACAATATCCGATTTTCTGCCTCTTTCACTCAGCACGGTATTTAAGGCTCCCCCGCGTTGTCACAGGTCAGGGCGTCCCTCCTCTGGCTGAACAACACCCCGCGGTGCGGACGCGCCCTGTTTATCATTTATCCGTTCACCCGTTGAGGGACCTTGAGGCTGGGTGCCATTGTCTGGCCGGGAACATTCATCTACAACAAATGTGTTTTGAACAAACGAACTCCCATCGCGTAACCCAAAGAACTCCACCGAGGTGGAACTGTCACACGGTGGCGAGAACAGAAGAAAGATCCAGGAAGATCCCTTTTGTCCTTGGATGTGCTTTTCCTGAGGAATCGCGAATCAGTTCTGTGATACAAATGAACACAAGTGCTGCTTCGGAAGAAAGTGTACCTACACCCGGTGTTACCAGACCAGTTTTGTAAAAAACAAACCAAGAAAACAGAGTCCTAAAAGCCAGAAGCCTTCAGTTAGATAAATCACGTCCTCAAAGAGGGATTTTCTTAACACAAGAAGGCACTTTAACCTGGTAGAGCAGCCCCGCTCTGCTCAGATCTCCCTAAGGTCCCACCTCGCTGCCCAGCTCGTGCCTCCCCTCCCCCCCCCACAGACATCCTCTGACGTCAGCGCTTACCTCTGCCACCAACCCCTCCGCACTGGCTCCATACTTCCTGTGTCTGGAACACACTTCTGCCTCAGGGCCTTTGCACTCGCTATCTGCTCTTCTGAGAACGTTCACCTAGTTAGCTGCACCGTTCTTCTTCCTTCCTCCAGCTCCCTACTCAAATGCCTCTCTGTTCCAGCCTCTTTTGACCATCAAATATAAAGATAGTGACCCTTCTCCTCCCCCTTCTCCCCCCAGTCCAGCATGCCTACCTCTTCTACTTGGGCTCTTAGTCCCCAGAACCTAGCACCATCTTGACATTGATGTACTTGTTTAGTAGAGTTTGGTGGTTTGTCACCTAGCCCCTCCCCCACCTCTACTCACCTCCATGGCGTGGGCAGGGGGCAGGGGGAGGGGAGGAGACGCTTGTTCTGTTCAAGGTTAGTCTCCAGCACCTACAATGTCCGCCACGCGGTCGGTGCTCACTGAATGTTTATTCTCCACAAACTAGCCTACAAATGCAACGCGATCTCAGGTCAAGTCCCAGGTGGGTATTTCCCGAAATGCTAGAAACCCATGACAAGTTTCACATGTTACTGGTTAGAGCATTATGAGCATGCTAAAGGCCACTGAATTGTCCTCTTTAAAATGATTAGCTCTCTGTTAAGTGAATTTCACTTCCATACAAAAGTGGTTCAGTGTAACAACCCTGCACACCTATTCTGATGGCTACAACTTAAAAGACTGTCCATATCAAATGATGACGAGAATGTGAAGGTCAAGAATATATACAATGCCAGGGAAGGGAAGAGTTCACGCACTCTGGAAAACATCTTGGCCATTTCTTTAAAATTAAATAGGGGCGCCTGGGTGGCTCAGTAGGTTGAGCATCCAACTTCGGCTCAGACCATGATCTAACAGTTCAGGAGTTTGAGCCCCGTGTCAGGCTCTGTGCTGACAGCTCAGAGCCTGGCACCTGCTTTGGATTCTGTGTCTCCCTCTCTCTCTGCCCTTCCCCTGCTCACGGTCTCTCTCTCTCCTTCCCAATCTCCCTCTCAAAAATAAACATTAAAAATTTTTTTCTTAATAATAAATAAATAAAATTCGGGGCGCCTGGGTGGCTCAGTCGGTTAAGCGTCTGACTTAGGCTCAAGTCATGATCTCACGGTTCATGGGTTTGAGCCCCGTGTCAGGCTCTGTGCTGACAGCTCAGAGCCTGGACCTGTTTCAGATTCTGTGTCTCCCTCTCTCTCTGACCCTCCCCTGCTCACGCTCTCTCTCAGAAATTAAAAAAAAAAAAAACATTAAAATTAAATACACAGGGGCACCTGGCTGGCTCAGTCGTAGAGCGTGCCACTCTTGATCTCAGGGTTGGGAGTTCAAGCCCCACATCGGGCATGGAGCCCACTTTGAAAAGTTATATTAAGTATATACCCACCATGTGATGCAACCATTCCACCTCTGGGTATTTACTCAAAAGATATAAAACAGCACATGAACAACCAATGTTCTTGACGGATGTATTTTTAACAATAAAAAACTGGAGGGGCGTCTGGGTGGCTCAGTCAGTTAACTGTCTGACTCTTGATTTTGGTTCAGGTCATGATCTCATGGTTTGTGAGATCGAGCTTCATGTCGGGCTCTGCACTACCTGAGCGGGGTCTGCTTGGGATCTTCTCTCTGCCCTTCCCCTGCTCATTTTCTCTCTCAAAATAAACATTAAAAAAATAAAAAATAAATAACTGGAAATGACCTAAATGTCCATCAACACACACTAAGTGGAGTGTGGGCTAGCCATACAGTGGAATAGGGCTTAGCAATAAAAAAAAAAAGTTAATTTTTAGCACATGCAACAATATGCACAGATCTTAAACGTGTCAGGTAAAAACTGACAGATAAAACAGGGCACCTACTATATGATTCTAGAAAGTTAATCTGTAGTGTCAGAAGCCAATCAATGGTTGCCTAGGTCATGGTGATGGGAGGGTGGGGTATTAAAAAAGCCACATGGAAACTTTGGGGGAAGAACCTTGGGGGAAACTTTGCGGGGGAAATGAGATGTTCAGTGGAAGAAGCAAGACATCAAAGGCCACCTATGATGTGATTCCATCCCTATGAAATGTCTGGAACAGGCAAATCCACGGAAACAGAAAGTGGGTTAGTAAGCACCAGGGGCTGGAGGAAGGACATGGGGAACAGGGGTTAATGGAGACAGGGTTTCCTTTGAGGGGGGAATGAAAACGTTTTGGATCTAGGGGCATCTGGGTGGCTCAGTCAGTTAAGCATCTGCCTCTTGATTTCGGTTCAGGTCATGATCTCACAGTTCATGAGTTCGAGCCCCACATTAGGCTCTGTGCTGACAGTGTAGAGCCTGCTTGGGATTCTCTCCCTTTCTGTCTGCCCCTCCTGTGCACGTGCGCACACACACACACACACACACACACTCTCTCTCTCTCTCTCTCTCTCTCTCAAAATAAATAAGAGAAAGAAAAAGTAAAAAGAAGAAAAAAGAAAAAAGAAAAGAAAGAGGGGTGCCTGGGTGGTTCAGTCAGTTCAGCACCCAACTCTTGGCTTCAGCTCAGATCGTGGTCTCACTGCTCGTGAGTTCAATCCCCATGTGGGGCTCCATGCTGATGGTGCAGAGCCTGCTTGGGATTCGCTCTTTGCCCCTCCCCCGCTCATGCTCTCCCTCCCTCCCCCTCTCTCTCTCAAAATAATAAACTTAAGGGGCACCTGGGTGGCTTAGTCGGTTAAGCATCCGACTTTCGCTTGGGTCATGATCTCGCGGTTCGTGGGTTCGAGCCCCGCGTTGGGCTCTGTGCTGACTGCCAGCTCAGAGCATGGAGCCTGTTTCAATCTGTGACTCCCTCTCTCTCTGACCCTCCCCTGCTCACGCTGTCTCTCTCTCTCCTAGAAATAAATAAAAATATTAAAAAAAATAAAAATAAAAAAATAATAAACTTAAAAAAAAAGAAAGAAAATGTCTTAGAACTAGACAGGGATGATGATTGTACAACATTGTTAATGTACCAAATGCCAGTAAACTGTACACTTTAAGACGGTTAATGGTTAATTTTATGTGAAGTTCCCCTCAATTAAAAAATAAAAGAGGAATAGCTGAGTTGCACAGAGATACACCCCCCCATCTTCACTTGCAGCTCCCACCTGCCCCTCCCCCTCCTTGCAGGCTGGCTCGCGCTCTCTCTCTCTCTCTCTCTCTCTCTCTCTCACACACACACACACACACACACACACACACACACACACTTTGAAACCTGGACCCTCCATGCAGGTTCCTGGCAGTGACTCACTGGGCTCGGCCACAGAACAGCAGCGCGAGTCCTTCTCCCGCTCCAGGAACAAAGGAAGGTGAAACCCCAACAGGCTCACAGCGACAGGTGTCTGTACCTGTGACTGTCCCTGGGCGCGGATGACAAAGCCGTCCCTGAGAGTAGAGCTGCGGGCCCACAGAGTCCACTGGCTCAGGGAGCCCCCCTCCCCTGCCCCCCGCACCAGCTGGTCCGCAAGGTCGGCACCATCATCCTGGCCCCTCCCCATGTTCACAGCTGTGTGCATGGTCCCCGCGCATGCCTGGGCTGACCTGGGACTCCACAGATTCCAGAGAATGCCCCAGAAGAGATGCTGGCCTGGATCTCGGCCTGAGCCGGGAGGTCTGGTGCCTTTAGCTCTGCCCTTTGACGAGCCCTGAGTTGCCGGGAAAGAGATAAGGCCATTCTGCTCCAATGGCCACATGGAAAAGCCACATGGAGCGTGAGTGGCCCAGCTGGCCTGGCCATCCCAAGGCGCCAGACAGGGCAGAGAAATTCTAGATGGTGAGGTCCAACCAGCCCAGCCCGCAGAGGACGACAGCCGCCGCTCCTCATGGACCAGAGAGCTGCCAGCCACGAACAAGAATACAGTGGAGCGACGGAGCCCCCAAGCACAGGTGATTTGCTCCACTGATAGCTAAGAATCCATGTGACAACCCATGGCACATGACAAGTGGCCTCATACCCCCTTACATGCCCCCTGACCCACTAAGGCTGACCACGCCTGAGCAAAAGGGAGAAAAACCTGAACCCAAGAAAATCCTACCCTCTGGTAGAACTCCTTCCGGCACCTGTAAGCAGCTCTCGGTTCTGCATCGGGCCACCTTGGCTCCGGTGGGCACCAAGCTAAGGCCCTGGACCCCAGGAGACGGCGGCCCCCATCGTAGCTGCAGCCCACCTCCCAGGCCTGCACTCCTGCTGCCCTCGGCACTGAGCTAGAACTCGGGCCCCCCGTACACGGCCCAACGCCCAGACTCCAACACCTACCTCAACCGCCTTCCCCCACTGGGAGGTGGGTGGAGTCCCAAAGCCCAACTTCACCACCCCTAGGAAGCCCTCCTGCTGCACCTGCTCTCTGCCCCTACCCAGCATCTCATGGTCAGGGGCCAGCGCTCTGCCTGCCAGATGTGGGAGCCCCAAGACCGAGTGTGGGGTCCCGAGTGCTCTCCCAGCATGCTCTGCTGCAGGGTATCCTGTGATCCTAAGCAGGGCCACAAGGGCTGGTCCACAGGCTGCAGATGGGGATGGTCTGTGGGGCTCATAGGGCACAGCACGGGCCCAGGAGGTCCCCGGTGTTGTTCTTAGCCTGGTGTCACCGACAACAGCCTGGGGCCTGTGCTACAGACAACGCCCACCCCCCCCAGAGCCCCGCCAGTCCCAGGCCTGCTTACCCCGCCTCACCCACTCCTCCTTCCCACGGGAGCCACAACAAAGGTTCTTGCCCACATTCTCCTCTGGCTCCCTCGGCCTGACGGACACTGGGGCCTCCTTCCCGGTGTGGCCTCCGTGTGGCCCAGGGTGCCGCCTCCTTTTGGGAACAGTTAGTCTTTTCAAGGGCAGTCTCCTGTTCCACGGGCCTCACCACACCTGCACAATAACAAGGCCTACGCTTCTGGGGCGCCTGGGTGGCTCAGAGGGTTAAGCGTCCCACCCTCGGTTCCGGCTCAGGTCACGATCTCACTGTTGTGAGTTCGAGCCCGGGAGCAGACTCTGCGCTGACTGCGCAGAGCCTGCTTGCGATTCTCTCTCTCTCTCTCTCTCTCTCTCTCTCCCTGCCCCTGCCCTGCTCACACACATTCCTACATTTTAAAACTGGGTGGAGCCCAGACCAACCCCAAGATGCCCAGCTTACATCTTGGAGGAGAGGAAAACGCTGTGATGGGTGGCGGTCCCCCAGGAGGCCCAGGGGCCATGCCCACGCCCCACTCTGGGTCCCAGGAACACAGATGCCGCCAGCTCTGGGTCCCAGGAAGCCGGAGGCAGAGCGGCCAAGGGAGCGCCCAGGGCTGGGTCCCCGAGCCCCACCCACCACACAAGAGAGGCAGAGGGAGACAGAGGCCCAGAGGCAGCAGAGGATGGAAGTAACTTTAATCACCACCCTCAGACAGAGGCAGGAGTGTGTCAGTTGGGGCCATCCCAGGAGCATCTCGGGGCCAGCCCTGAGTCCCCGCTGCAGCGTGTTCCCCCGGCCAGGCTTCCTGCGTCCAGGGCGAGCGTCCAGGTGCCCGTGGCCTCCAGGGCCACATGTGCAGGGGCTCAGGTCCACAGTGCTGCACGGCCAGAAGCGGCCCCACCAGGGGCCCCGGCGGTGTGTGGGCAGCAGCTGGTCCTCAGAGCAGTGAGGTCTTCCTGTCTGACAGCAGCAGGGACTCCTTCACGACCATGAGCAGCCCCAGGCGGGTCAGGCGCCCCCGGGCCCAGAGCCGGGACAACACGAACAGGCAGATAGCAGCCAGGCCTGCGCTCAGCACCACTGTGGGGGACAGACGGACAGACAGGAGTCCGTGACAGCCCTGTTCCCTCCCCCAGCCGTCCCTTGCCCCCAGGAGCGGGAGGGCCTGGTCATCTTACCGGCAGCGGCAATAACCCCACAAGCGCTTCGGTTTCCAGACTGGACTGAGTCCTGGTCCCCAACGGAGGTGGCTGTGGCATTCCCGAGTTCAGGGACAGTGACCAGGGTCACAGGGATCCCCGTCGCTGTGACATTCCCCTCCTGGGGTGTCTTAGTTCCTGCAACAAGTGCAGGCATTTCAATAGCTGGGGAGTTGGCGCTGAGGGCATGAGGGGCGGGGAAGGGTGAACCCGTGTCCCAAATGTCTGGGGGCAGCTTGGGGCTCATATCTTCCATCCCAGAGCCAGTGAGGTCAGTGGGCACCGTTGCCGCCACGGGGATGCAGGCGCAAGAAGATCCAAGGGCCGCTCCTCGAGCCTGGTCACCCACTGGAAGGGGTCACTTATCTAACGCCCGGGGCTCCCCACCCCCGCAGGCACGCGGAGGTCCCATGACACACACCACAGCCAAGCTCGTCGCTGGAGGTGGGACAGTCCGAATGGCCATCGCAGAGCCAGGTGCGCGGGATGCAGTCACTGCTCCCCACGCAGTGGAGCTCCCCCTCTGGGCAGGGCTGGTAACTGCAGTTGTGATGAGCGCTCTGGTTGATGCCATCAGGGCAGTCATCGACGCTGTCACAAGGGCAGGGGCTGCCAGTGGGTGGCAGGCACTGTCCGTCCTGGGCGCAAGGCTTGATGCCTGAGGTGCAGGGTCGATCAGATCCCACACACCACCGGCCCCCTGCGAGCCGCTCCTCCCAAGGCCCCACTAAGCCCACCTCCCAGGAAACCCACTTCTTCCCACGCCGGCCCCGCCCCATTGTGAGCCGCCGAAGGCCCCGCCCCTCCCCAAGCCCCGCCCCTCCCTGCGGCCCCGCCTCCTCACGCCCCGCCCAGGAGCGAGGCTACTCACTGCACTCCTCATCGCTGCCATCTGGGCAGTCCTTGTCGCCATCGCAGCGCAGAGGGAGGGGCAGGCAGAAGCCACTGGTGCGGCACTGGAAGTTGGTGGGCGGGCACGAGCCTGCAGGACGCACACCAGTGAGGTCTGGGAGGTCTTGGCCTCCGCCAGGGGCACAACGTTACAGACTGACCGCCGGGAGACCGGCCAGGTCCCAGGGCGCTGGAATGCCCTTGGCGGCCAGCGTTTGCTGAGGACCCACCACGTGTGAGGCGTGGCGCTGAGCAGTTCACAGGGCAGGTCCTACTGTCCCCCCACCCCTCACCCCATGCTGGGAAGACACCCAGGAGAGATAAGGACCCAGGCTGCCGGGCTGGTGGCAGTGTTGAGGTCTGAGCCCAGGTCTCACTGATCCCTGGCTGAACAGACTAGGGTAGGGTCCATCTCTGAACCTGCCCACGGTCAGGGTCAGCAGGGTGCGTTACATCCCACCTACTTAGCAAAGGGGAAACTGAGGCCCTGGGCAGAGGACCTGCTTCACCACCAAAGCCTATCCACTCACCTCCGAAATTCCGCCCCGATCCAACCACTTTCCCCATCTGGAATGTGCCACCTCCTAGACAGGCCCCACCCCCACCGGGACGCTGGAGACGTCACAGGATCCCATCATTCAGTCACCCACCCTTGCCTCCCCTCTGCTCAAAACTGTGCCCTGGTCCCCTGACCCTCTCACACCAAATCCCTATTTTTCCCGTGTGGCTCCAATGCCTGGCCCAGCCCCAAATGCTTTCTGGACCTCACCTCCTCCCTCATGCTTCCTCCCCAACCAGCACCCTCTGCCCCAGCCTTCTCGCTGTTCTGCAAGAGGCCTGGCTCATTTCCACCCCTGGGCCTTTGCCCGTGCTGTTCCTTGGGCTGATGCACCCTTTCCTGCACCCACTGTACAACTGGTGACTCCCCCTCAGCCTTCAGGTCTCAGCTGCTTTCCTGGGAGGAGTTTTCCTGCGACTCGCAGATGCCTGAAGCTCTACCTTCCAGTTAGAACAACGGTCCTCAAACTGGTACCCACGCGGCTGGCAAGGACACTCAGTGGAGATCGGGGCCAGGACCTAGTGACTGCAGGGCCAGGGCGGTGCCTGACAATAAGCGGAAACAGGTCACACAAGGGTCCAGGCTGAGTCCAGATGAGATCTGAGCCTTCCTGCACCCCAGGCAGTGAGGCTGAGCTGGAGGGGCACCGAAGGGCCAGGAGCCGGGGCCAGCAGGAGGGAGTCTGAGTGACAGAGGAAGGCAATGGCCTGTAAGGCTCCCCTCCCAGGTGCAGTTGGGCAGGTGACAAATACCTGGCTTGGACCCAGCCTGGTCCCACCCCATTCGATCCTGGCCTTCTTGCCACTCCTACCTTTACTCAGGGGCCGGGGCGTCCAAACAGCCAAACCCTGCTCCCCACAGCCAGTCCCTCCACAGGCCTCCAGGCCCAAAGGTACCTGTGGCCCACGCAGTCCCTAAGCTTGGTGAAGCCGGGAAGGGCTGTGGCCGACCTGGAGCCGGCATCCTTCCCTGCGCACCAGGGTCTCCCGGCCCTGCCAACCCCCGACCTCCCTCCCAGGAGTGTCTCGCCTTCCTGGAAAGCGGGAGGCAGAGCACAGCAGACTAGGCCTTGCGGGGTCACACAGGGGTGACCAGTGACTCAGTTTCCTCCCCTGTAAAAGGAGCTTGCTAGGAGTCCCCACCTCAGTGTCCTAAGGAGAGAAAACCACTTGTGGAGTTTGGAACTTGGTCAAGGCGAGTCCTGCCTCCTTAAAGGAACCAGGAACATTTAGCCTGTAAAGGCAGGGGACTCAGCGGTGAGGTTGGGGGTGGGGGGGGGGGACCAGGTAAGGCAAGAACTCAGGAAGGAAGGGGTTCCGTGTGTGACCCTGAGCTCAGAGCTGAACGCCAGGCCCACGTGTGCCTACAGAAAGGTCCCTCCCGCTGAGCTGATTCTAGGAACCTCAGAGAGGGCCACCAAGATCACCTGGGCCCAGGCGCATGTTTCCAAGGGCCTGGGGGGCCACAGGGAGGGAGGAAAACCTTTCGTTCCGCAAGGCCAGAGGAGAAAGGTTCAGAGATGGGGAGGGCGGAGGGTGGTTTCCCAGGAAACGCAGCCACATGGCCTCAGGGTCCGGCGAGAATTTAGGAGGCGCAGCTGCTCCCCAGAGGCGCCAGGTGACCGGCCACGCACGGTTAGAGGTCGGACAACCCGAGCCTGCAACAAACCTTCCTGCCCACGCTGGGCTAAAGGTCGGCTTGGAGGTGACAAAGGACTCCGACAAAGCAGAGCGGAGTGCGGTGTGGGCAGGGTAGAAGCAGAATGGTTAAAGGCAGGGGGACCACCCTGGGGGAGGGTCCCTCGCTGGGGACGGCTCGCTCTCCAAGGCCAGGCTCCCGGCACGCTCGAGTCCCGAGCCACGTGCCGGGGGAGTGTCCGGGACGCACCAGCGGCACAGCCAATGGCTAGACGCCGCCGGCGCGCGGGGTGGGGTCGGACCGCCGAGGGGCGCGCCACCCGCTGCGCAGCGCTCACTCACCTGGTCTGTGGACCAAGAACCGGATCGGGGCGGCCTCCAGGCCCAGTCCGAGGCCGAGCAGCAGCCGCAGCGCCAGGCCCAGGGCCGCCGTCCGCCGGGCTCCTCCCCGCGCCATGCAGCCGCTCGCCGCACCGTCCCCGCCCTGGCACTGGCGGCGCGCGCGCTGGGCCTCGCTTTTATCCCGGCGCACGCGCGCAGCGCCCGGGGGCGGGGCCCACACACCTCCCCCGGCGCCTGCTGCTACGGGTACCGTAAATGTCCGAGTATGGGGGAACCCCACGGTTTGAGGCTCTAACCCACTTTTGACACTGACAAGGTATATCGAAAGGTGTTGGGTCCATTCTAAGTTAGAAGCTAATGGGGATGTAAACGAACTTGTCGGTGTCCGCTCACAAAATTAAATGTTTCGCATGCATCCTACAGCAAATGTTACTAATTATCGTATTTAATATGGCAGCCCCTTCCTCCTGCTTCTCTTACTTATCCTAGTTTAGGGTCTGATGACTACTAGAAGGTCAGCTGCAGGACTGGAGAGCTGCGTTGCTCACTGTACCCTCCCCCACCGTATCCTAGAACACTGTCTGCCACAACAGTAGGCTCTTAAAGATCCGTGAGTAAATGAATAAATCGCCTGGCTTCTATCATGGGTCCTGTCTTTGCACCTGGATGTGCCCGTAAAGGCAGGGACTCCGCGGTGAGGCGGGGGACCAGGTAAGGAGAGAACTCAGGAAGGAATAGGTTAAGTGTGTGAACCTGAGCTCACAGCTGAAAGGCAGGGTCACCTGTGCCTACAGGGAGCTTCCCTCCAGCTGAGTGGACTCTGGGAACCTCAGAGAGGGCCACCAAGATCACTCAGGCCAGCCGCGTGTGCTCACTCACGCCCGCCGTTTCATTCAGTCTTCATAGGCCACCTCCCCCAAAAGTGGGTATTACTCTTCCGGAACAAGATCCCCAAAGGCGGCCCGTGGTCTTTCTCGTCACGCTCACCCCTAGGCACAGAAAATACAAACCTTCCGCAGGCGTCCTATCCAATCATCTGCTGTGTCGTCTTGAAAATAAATATTTTATCTACAGCTCTGCCTTCAGAAGAAGCAATGCGTCAGACTGCCCGCAGAACCTCGACGTTGACAAGGGGTGCAAGTATTCACCCCCCCCCCAAGTTTCCCATGAAGCAACACTAAAGCATCCAGATTTTCCCACATGGGGCAGTTTTCAGGTTGTTGGCATGATTCAGTATTTGAAAATGTTGGAGGTTATGGCTGCTTTTGGAGTGTGTAACATATGCTGGTGGGTTTTGTTGTCACTGTTTCTTAAACTCCCAGATTCCCCAGGGTTGAGTCATGGCCTCCTGGTGAGAGGGCTCTGGGGTGCAGGGATAAAAGTGAGGAAGCCACCCATTTGTAGCAGCTGGCACAGACTCCCTCAGGTTCAAGTCAGAGTTCAGTGCACCCGAGCAAGTTCCTGGCCCTTCCATTCCTGCTGCTCTGTCCGGGGGGCATGGCAACGGGCGCTGACCTCACAAGACAGCTCTGGGAATGAACTGAGATCACAGATAGCATTCACAGCAGCACCTGACCCGCAGGAAAGTGACGTGTCCGACCTCTTTCCCACCCCCAGTCCCCTGCCAAATTTCGAGTCTGTGTCCTGAAACTATCCAGAAGTCTGCCTCTGTGGAAGCCCTCAGGACACCCTGCCCGGCCTTCCTCTCCTTCCTGATATTCTTCCTGAATCTGATTCACCCTTTGCTCCAGTTAGAATCCCACCTCCTCCAGAAAGCCTTCCCTGGGGGCTTCGGCCCTCAGTTTTCTGCCCTTGAGCTCTTAGCATTTGTATGGCCCACTCTGGGGCCCCCTACACACCTCCTGCCTAGAACCCTTATCCTTCCCTGCTTGCTCTGTGCTTCCGGACAACACGGCCCTCTCACACCCTGAACTTACCCTACAGAAGGGTTGTAGGGCTCTTCCACAGGGCGGTTGAACTTGGGCTTTCTTTTCTGGCTTTCACTCAACTGCTCAATCCTCTTAGGACCAGCCCCCCTTCCTTCCCTAGGCAGACTCGCCTCCCTCCCCAGGGCCTGTGCAGAAAAGTTTCTGGCTCAGTGGGGCCTTTCCTCACCCAGGGCAGGCAAGCCTTCCGTGTGAGTGGCCCTGCTGTTCTCGGCCAGCCCAGGAGCTGCGGGGCAGTCAAGGTCAGACAGGGGCTGCGGTGGAAGGGTACTGGCCCAAGGCCACATGAGCCACAGCTGCGGGAGCTCTCGACGGACCTAGTGGAGAGTCTGTGCTCAGCCTCGCTGGCCCCCAGTCAGGGCCCCCCAAACACCCAGAGGTCCTGGAACCGACCCCACTGCTCTCTAGGTTAGCCAGGCCCTCGGAGAAGGGACGGTGCCAACTCTAGACGCCCTGTCCCTGGAGCCCACGTCATCTGACTCTGTGCCCGGCGACAGCACGTCACCCTGAAGCTCAAGAGCCCCCATCCCGCCCCTGCTCCTGGAGTGCTGACAGTTAAGAGATTCAGCACCGGCTTCACTGGGAGCTCCACGTAAGCCGCGTGCAGCTTTGAAAGGAAACACAGAGGTGACGCTGGAGAGCAGGGTGTATTCATCATAAATTAGGTTCCGGTCTCCCCAGAGGGAATACAAGGAGGGGAAGCACTCAGGTGGCCCTGAGGGCCCGGCCAGGTGGCCCAGGGTGCAGTCACAGGTAAGGCTGATCCGTGGACAGCTCCCACCTCTTTATGGGAGGAGCCGGCGACACGGCCTTCTTCTCGGTGGCAGCGGCGGCCGAGCTGGAGAGGAAGACGGACTTTGGTTAGCTAGCGCCAGGTGTCCGGAGCCGCATGCGCAGATTTGAGGAAGCGCACACCGCGCCCAGCAGGAACACGCCTGCTGAGACTGGGGGTCTGAGGCCAGAGAAAGGGTGCTCCACAGGCCCAAACACCCTCACTGGGGTCCCCACAGGGTCAGCCAGTCCCCGTCCTGCCCAAGCCCCATGTGAACGCCCCACCGGCCTGCCCCGGCTCCCAGCCCAAAGCCAGCCGTGAACAGCTGGGCTCCTTCTCCAGGACACCTGCGCCCCCCCCCCCCCAGGTGGACGAGCACCCTGTTCCAAACAGGATACTGGCAAAGAGGACAAGCCCACCGCTCTCTCCTCCCTCAGGTGCTGAGCACCTGCTCCCAGGCAGGCGCTGAAGGTACCCCAGCGCGGCGCTCAGACCGGGCCCTGGCCTCAGTCTAATGGGGCGGAGGTTCAGGTGCAATTAAAAAAATACACCGCCGGACCCGGAGTGGGTCCTAAGGAGGCACTGTGGCAGCAAATCCAAGGCAAGTGCCGCCCGGCCCAGCCAAGCCCCTGGTGCCCAGGACTGTGGAGGCCTGCGCACACCGCGGGCAGAGAGAGGAGACAGAGGAGGCCCTCGCGGGCGGCGCCGGGGAGCCGGGGTTCCTGGCCGCCCAGCCTCCCAGGAGCCTGAAGGGGGTGAAGGGGCAGAATCAGGCTCCCTAGGAGATGGAGGCATTCCAGGGGCGGGTGAGGGAGCTTGGGGGGGGGGGGGGGCAGGGTGGACTCCCACAGCCTGGCGCTGGGCACTGGTGAGTCAGGAGATATTAAGGACCATGACACGGCCGGTTCACTGAGTTCTAACGATACCCCAGGCCCATCCCGGCCTCACCGCCTGACGGATGGGTCGTACTGCAAGCCCACCATCCCCATTTTCCAGATGAAGAGACGGAGGCTCCAGAAGGCTGAGGGACTGGCTGCAGACCACATAGTGAATTGGCTGTAGAGACCAGACACCACGGAGGGTCTGGGCAAAATGGGTTGGAATCCTGCTTCTGCTACCCACTGGCTGTGTAACCCAAGCAGCTCAACTGGCCTCTCTGTGCCTCAATTTTCTCTTCTGTAACAGGGCCCATTACTGCCTAACCCATGCTTCGTAGGCAGGCATGGCACTGACTCCATTCTAAAACCTTACAAATATTAATTATGAGACTCCTCATAACAACTCTGCTATAAATTGGATGTTTTGTCTCTCCTAAATGCATATATTGAAGTCCCAGCCTTCAGTGTGATGGCATCTGGAGGTAGAGCACTTGAGAGGTGATTAGGTCATAAGGGAGGAGCTCTCAGGAATGGCGTTAGTGCCCTTATAAGAGACCCTAGACACCCATTACCCCTTCGACCATGTGAGGAAATAGCAAGAAAACGCCATCTATGAGCCAGGAAGAATACACTCGCCAGATATGGAGTCTACCAGCACCACGATCTTGGACTTCCCTGCCTCCAGAACTATGAGAAATAGAAGTTTCTGTTGTTTATAAGCCACCCCAGTCTATGATATTGTCATAGCTGCCTGAATGGACTAAAATAAGTTCCCTACAATAGATATTATTGTCCCACTCATTTAAGAGAAGGCGTCTGAGGCCAGGGACAAAACTGAGTTTTAAGGAGCCTGAGGAGTGCCTGGGTGGCTCAGTTGGTTGGGCATCTGACTTCAGCTCAGGTCACGATCTCGCGGTTCGTGAGTTCAAGCCCCGTGTTGGGCTCTGTGCTGATAGCTGAGAGCTTGGAGCCTGCTTCTGATTGTGTCTCCGTCTCTCTCTGCTCCTCCCCTGCTCACGCTCTGTGTCTCTCAAAAATGAATAAACGTTAAAAAATTTTAAAAAGGGGGGGGCCTGAAATTTACATAATTCTTTAAAAAAAAGTACAAAGAAAATGGGGTGTGTGCACACATATATACATATAGGTACATATGCACATGTAGACAGAGCTGAATACTCTTGAGCCAGAGAAATGAAAGTCCCCATTTGCAACAGTATGGACGGACCCTGAGGGTACTATGCTAAGTGAGATATGTCAGGGAAAGATCAATTCTACAGGATGTCACTTATGTGCGGAATCTAAAAACAAAACAGAAAACTAAACTCACAGATAAAAAGAACAGATTAGACGGGGCACCTGAGGGGCTCAGTCGGTTAAGTGTCTGACTTTGGCTCAGGTCATGATCTCATGGTTTGTGAGTTCGAGCCTCGCGTCTGGCTCTGTGCTGACAGCTCAGAGCCTGGAGCCTGCTTCAGATTCTGTGTCTCCCCGTCTCTGCCCCTCCCCTGCTCATGCTCTGTCTCTCAATAATAAATAAAAACGTTTAAAAAAAAAAAAAAAAGAACAGACTGGTTGTTACCAGAGATAGGGGGCGGGGGGACGAAATGGGTAAGGGGGTCAAAAAGGTACAAAGTTCCCATCAAGTCCTGGGGATGTGATGTGCCGCACAGTGACTGTAGTTAACACTAGACTGCGTATTTGAAAGCTGCTAAGAGAGTGGATCTTAAAAGTTCTCATCGAAAGGGAAAACAACGTGTAACCATGTGACCACTCCAAATGTATACAAACAGCAAGTCCCTGTGGTTCACCTCACGCTGATGTCAATTACGCCTCAATTAAAAAAAAAAAAAAAAAGAAAAAACCCACCCAATTACTAAAGCAACACCCGGGCTTCTCCCAGAGCCCTGAAGGGCCCCTGGGGCTTCATTCACGTGCTTTGCGGAATGGCCCCAAACCCTCCCCTGGGTTGGGTAGGGACACCGGGCTCTCCTGTGAAAAGCCCCAGCAGCACAGCTCTCGACTCTGGTGAGGCTCCACACACAGGCACCCGGAGAAGCACACGCACAAGAACAAGAGGAAGGGCTGCTTTCTGGAAGGCGGTGCCTCCTCACCTCTCGGCAGGCTTGCCCGACGCCAGAACCTTCTGCGAAGACATGATGACTGAGGGCGGCACAGCTTCCCGGCGGCCGTCGCGAGTGCAGTAGTAGTTGCTGGAGAGCTTGTGGCTGGGGCCCACAGGGAGCCGGGGAGGGGGCTGAGTTCTGAGGGAAAAGAACATCAACGCTGAAGCTAGAACGTCACTCTTACGGCCCAGCGAGGCTGGCATGGGCCTGTCACCTCAGGATTCCCGTGCCCCACGGTGGTGGATGTATGGCTTGGGAGGATCCAAGGCCCTGGGGCAGGTAGCAACCTCTGCTCTGGATAGGAAGGTGCTGGAAAGCAAGGCCAGGTATGCCCCAAACATGACCGAACTGGAGGACCTTTTCTGAGGCTTCCCAGGGATGGGGCTGGCCCAGACTGTACACCCAGACGTCTTCCCACCCCACCATGGCCCAGAGCTTGCATCTGGCCTCACTTGCACCTGCAGGTGCTCAGGAAATGAAGGGACCAGGGTCTGAGGCTCTGACCACCTCACATCCAGTGGCCTTAGTGCATAAATGCTTGGGCAATAGCCCCAGGCTTAGCTTCTTCTGAGGGTCTTTGTCCCAAAAGCCAGACTACAGAACGCCTGGGTTTCCAGTTATCTCAGGAATTCTCTGGAAAACCCTGCTGGGATCAAGGCTTATTGCTCAAAGAGCACCTTGTCCTCTGAGGTCTCTGAGTTTCCTGCCACCTCCTGGTGGCCACAGCCACAGCCAAAGCTGGAGTGGGGGGTGGCAGTGGGTGAGTGAATACAGCTCTGTCCTGGGCTGGGCTAAAACCTGCAGTGAATTTCCAAAGGAGCCAGATGCCTGAAAAGGAAATGCTAACCTCAAAACAAAAAAGAAGCTTCCCTGGAAAACACAGCAGACAGGAAAGGCAGATAAGATAGGAGAGATCATAAAATCATTGAGATTCATTCAACCATGTTTTAAAACTGTTGTTTTGCCAGAAGTTTTTCTTTTCTTTTTTCTTTTTTTTACTTTTTAAAAATTTACTATTTTGAGACAAAGAGGGAGAGAGGGAAAGCAAGCAAGTAAAGCAGAGGAAGAGAGAGGGAGAGAGAGAAACCCAAGCAAGCTCTACGCTGTCAGTACAGAGCCTAACTTGGGGCCTGATCTCATGAAGAGTGACATCATGACCTGAGCCAAAATCGAGAGTTAGACGCTTAATGGACTGAGCCACACAGGCACTCCAGGACTTAAGATCTTCTTAAAACAAGTGATGACCATTGTGTAAAAGAATGAGAGGGGCACGTGCCTGGGATTCTCTCTCTCCCTGTCTCTGCCTCTCACCTGTTCAAGCACACGCACACGCGCTCTCTCTCTCTCAAAAAAAGTAAACACTAAAAAAATTTTTAATGAGAAATATGAAGAAAAATAAAGTTTAAAAATTTAATATTAGGGGCGCCTGGATAGCTTGGTCGGTTAAGCGTCCGACTTTCGCTTAGGTCATAATCACGCAGTTCATGGGTTCGAGCCCCGTGTCGGGCTCTGTGCTCACTGCCAGCTCAGAGCCTGGAGCCTGTTTCAGAGTCTGTGACTCCCTCTCTCTCTGACCCTCCCCTGCTCACACTGTCTCTCTCTCTCTCCTAGAAATAAATAAAAACATTTTAAAAAATTTAAAAAAAAAAAGTAATATTAAAAGCTATATCCTGGGGTGCCTGGCTGGCTGTTGGTAGAGGCCAGAACATGTGACTTTTGATCTCACGGTTATGAGTTCGAGCCCCATGCTGAGTGTAGAGACTACTTAAAAATTAAAAAAGTAAAAAAATTAAAAAGCAACATCCTGTTAGAATTGGCTTAACCCCTGGAGTCCAGACGGCCCCCTATGCTTGTGGCCATGGCTCTCCACCACCTAGCAGAAAGGGAAGAACCAGTGCCCAATGGAAAGACCCATAGGAACCACTAGGGGGCGCCATTATCCTAAGGAAGTTGGAAATTTTTTTTTTAACTGTTTCCTCACTTGCTCACCTATGACCCTAGACAGAACAGCAACTTAAAACTTCCAATAGTTATGGAGGCACCTGGGTGGCTCTGTCGGTTAAGCATCTGACTTTGGCTCAGGTCATGATCTCACAGTTTGTGGGTTCAAGCCCCGTGTCAGGCTCTGTGCTGACAGCTAGCTCAGAGCCTGGAGCCTGTTTCAGATTCTGTCTCCCTCTCTCTCTCTCAGAAATAAATAGGGGTGCCTGGGTGGCTTAGTTGGTTAAGCGTCCGACTTTCGCTTAGGTCATGATCTCACGGTTCGTGGGTTCGAGCCCCGCGTCAGGCTCTGTGCTGACTGCCAGCTCAGAGCCTGGAGCCTGTTTCAGTCTGTGACTCCCTCTCTCTCTGACCCTCCCCTGCTCACGCTGTCTCTCTCTCTCTGTCTCCTAGAAATAAACATTTAAAATAAATAAATAAATAAACATTAAAAAATTAAAAAAATACATTAAAAAAAACTTCCAATAGTTAGGGGCGCCTGGGCGGCTCAGTCAGTTAAGCGTCCGACCGTGGCTCAGATCATGATCTCACCATTTGTGGGTTCGAGCCCCAAGTCAGGCTCTGTGCTGACAGCTAGCTCAGAGCCTGGAGCCTGTCTTTGGATTCTGTAGCTCTCTCTGTCTCTCTGACCCTCCCCTGCTCGCGCTGTCTCTCTCTGACTCTCAAAAATACGTAAGAAACATAAAACAAAACAAAACTTCAGATAGTTGGAATTAGTTACAGCATCGAGGTTTTCACATACACTTGGTTATTCTAACGATATTTTTTGTCTCCTTTCGTGCTAATCCTAACCGGCTGCCTTACCTTTGCCAGCTCCCTTGACTTCCTATACTGCTCTCTCCGGTCCTCAATGTGCTCCAGCCCCCGTGGCTTTCCCCCTTCTGGCTCTGCCCAGCCTCCACAGCCTTGGCCTCTGTCAGAATGTTCTTTCAATAATTATCCTTTGGCTCTTTCTCGTTCAGGCCGCTCACATGTCAATCCCAGAAAACCAGACCTTTCCTGGCCGCCTGACATGAAGTTGCCACCCTCCAGCTTACTCCAATTCATTTTGTCTTCAGAGCATTGCAGAACGCTTTCTACCTGTTGTGTTTATTTCCCTATTACATTTCACTCTTCCTAGAACTTGACCTCCGTAACAGGAATGAGAACAATAACTTTCCTTGTTGGTGCTGTTATCCCTGAGAACAGGGCAGGGTCTTGTAACTATTAAGCAATTTATGGACATAAATGAGTTGGGAATCAAGACGCTTCTGGGTTCAAATGTCAACTGTCATTTTCACGCTTCCGCGTAACTTTAAGCCGATGATTTAGTCTGTCTGCACCTTAACTGTTTTCATTTGGAGTTTGGGGGTGATAACTAGCTTGCAGGGCCACACTGGGGACTGCACAGCTACACAGTCCACTCTGAATTCATGCCCGACCTGACTGTTCCACGAGCAGCCGGCTCGGAGTACAGGGAAGTTAAAATCCAACCTCTGCTTCCACAGACTGCCAGGGACGGAGGCAGGATTCCGGCCCAGCACTCCAGGGATCTAATGGAATTCGTATTTTGTTCCTGACGTCAGAATAACAGGACAGAGCCGGAGTGAGGGCAGCGAGCGGGGGCTTGCTCACCGCTTGGAGATCTCCTGGTAGCGCAGCTGCAGCTTCGCCTGCAAGTCTCGCTGTGGGAGGAGAGGAAGGAGGTCAGCCTGCAGGGCACCCCAGGAGAGGAGAGGGCGAGGGAGCAGGGGCATCCCAGGGATGGAGAAGGGAAGGTCGGAGATGGGCAGTTTGGCACAGGGATATGAGCCCCGGAGGAGATAAGGAGAGCTAGGGCCTGGGCCACAAGATACAGGGCTAAGAAGGTCTGGGATCAGGCGGACCTCAGGCCTGAACGGGTCGAGGGCTGGGGTGGAGGTGGGTTTGTCGGCGGAAGGAGTTGGGGGTCCTGGGCTGAGACACGGGTTCCAGCCTAGGAGAATCTCGGCACCAAGAGCCTCAGGCTCAAGGGTGCAGAAGGATGGGGACTAGCGGGAGCGGGCCCGAGGAGCACCGAACCCACAGCCCCCCGCCCCGTCCCATTCGGCCCTTTCCCCTCCGCGCACCCCGGACGCCCAGTTCCGCAGCCGCTGGATGAAGCGGGTAGCGGACGCCATTTTCCGTCTGTGCTGAAGGGCGCCGGTGACGTCTCTATCGCGGGGGCTGCTGGGAAAACTCTCCAGGTCTCGCGAGGCCTGGGGTGGGGCGGGGCTATGATGCAGTATAAAGACTCTCCTCGGAACACGTGACCCCTCTCCGCCTGACCGCCGCCGCGCCGCCATCATGGACACGAGTCGTGTGCAGCCCATCAAACTGGCCAGGGTGCGGTGGGGGTCCTGATTTGGGGGCCGAGGCGAAGAAAGATGGGAAAGGGGCAAGGTCTGATCCCAGTTTCTCTCCGCCAGGTCACCAAGGTGCTGGGCAGGACCGGCTCGCAGGGACAGTGCACGCAGGTGAGCGAGCGCGGATCGGGGGTGCCCGGGCTCTGAGCCCTGACGATTGCCCTGCCAGCTAGTCTCTGAGACCAGAAATCTCTTATATCCCAAGGGTCCCCGGAGGGTCCGAGCCCTCTTCAGGGCTTTGCCCACCGTGTCTGAGCTCCGTCAGTTTCATTCTCCGGGTTCCTTCTTGGGCCGTCCCAGCGACCTCTTTGTGGCTCCATGCCCTGCTGAGTGTGCTCCCCGCCCCGAACAGGACCTGAGCTACAGCTGTCCCTACACTGGTGGCTGCTTTTGTCGCCCGAGAACGTAGTTTTCCACTTACTGATTTTCTTCGGCTTCTCTGCTGGCTCAGCACTGACTCCAGACTCAGTCCCCTTTCTAAGTGTCCCTGGGCCGGCCCCAACACGTCCTCTGTATCGAAGTCGGCTGCCCACCACGCGGTGCGTATCCGTGAGTGGCCCTAACTCCGCGCGGTCTCTGGTGGGCCCCGTAGGTGCGCGTGGAGTTCATGGACGACACGAGCCGTTCCATCATCCGCAACGTGAAAGGCCCCGTGCGTGAGGGCGACGTGCTCACCCTTTTGGAGTCAGAGCGAGAAGCTCGGAGGTTGCGCTGAAACTGTGGCTGGTGAGTGAAGGACTGGGTGGGAAGCCTCAAACCTGTCAGACCCTTGGTGCTAGTAGGGGAGCTACTCCAAATGCATGGGTGAGGGTGAGGGTCTCAGGGTGGGGGCCGTACAAGGCCAGGGCAGGAAGGGAGTTTGGCAGTTGCCGGGTGGCCGGGTCAGGATCTCACGTTTGGGTCTGTTTACAGGGTCCTGGCTGTCGGGGTCCACCACTCGCTCACGGGGATGATCTGCGATTGTTAATAAAGCGTTTACGTTGTACGTAACTGTGGGGTTTTGTTTGGGCTGTCACTAGGCGCAGAAAACTTGCCAGTGGGGGCCCCTCCCTTCCTTTGTCCTCTCAAGACTTTGGGGGTGGGAGCTGTGTGTTTATGTCCCCAGAACAAGACGTGGCCTGAGTTAGTAATGTTTTATTCTGTGAGTGGGTGGACTCAGGGCCTGGCTCAACCCGCTGGTCTCCCCAGGTGAGCCCCTCCTGAACACGGAGCCGTCCAAGCCTGCCTTTTGGCCCAGGGCTGGCATCTGGATAGCGAGCCCTGGACCCTCCCGTGCCCCCACAGGCTGGGGTGGAGGAAGGAGAGGTCTCCCCCAGTCTAGGTCCAGGGTGCCAGCCTGCTCACTGTGGTTCAGGGTCTTCTCTGTGGTCCCTGCATTCTCCTTCATCAGGCAAAGTCGTGGGGGAGTCCAGGGGTGACTGGTGAGAGAAACGGGGGTGGGTCCTGTCAGTCTCCTGTGAGCAGGATGCCTAACCTGATGGAGATCCTGCTCCTCCACACTGGGATCACGCTGGAGGAACCCCACCTTCAACAGTGGAGCCCGGCTGTCTGGTTTTGAATTCACTTCTGCCTCATCTGACCGGGAAGAGGTGCTTGATCTCCATGCCTCCTTCCCCATACTTCTTGGGGGGAGGGGGTGGGGAGCAGGCTGATTGGATGAGTTTAAGTGCTGAGGAGAGCTTGCCCCTTGCCTTTGAAAGAGTAAGCCTTTCCCCCATAGGAAGCAAACTGTTCTCCAGCTTGGCCCTCCCTCCCTGCCGCTGGGCTGCTGGCAAACTGGCCCTTCTCAAGTCCTGAAACTGGCTTGCGGGGAGCCCGCACCCCTCTGCCCCTCCCTGCCTAACTCTGAAGGGTCCCTTCTTGCTGGGGGCAGCGGCAGGAGTCTGCTGACAAAGGAAGGTCTGAGCTAGGTCTCCCAGCTCTAGCCTGGTCACTTCTCTGGAGGCCTCAGGCTCACGAGCTGTCAAGTGGACCTGTGGCTCTGGTATTGGGCAGGTTGAACGTCAAATCGCAGCCACGTGCATGAATCCAAACCCAGGTTCCCGGGTCCTGGCTATTTCCCCAGGGGAGCAGGAAGGGAGGCCCCCTTTCTGCGGCACACAGTACCGTCTTGGGGCTGCACTCACCCCAGGGCCTGGCTCGCCGGAGCTCAGGTGCGCTTGCAGCAGGGCAACCACCTCCTCCTGCTCGGCCTCCAAGGCCATGGCCAGGGCGCTGGTGCCCTCCTGAGGAACAGCCTGGAGGTCAGGTCCCTGCACCAAAGCATGGGTACCCTGCCAGCCCCCCGCCAGCCCCGCGGCGGCTCACGTTGTCCAGGAGGGCCGGGTCGCAGCCCGGCTGGGCCAGCAGCAGCCGGACGGTGTCCAGGCGCCCGTACTCACTGGCACACATGA
This sequence comes from Hyaena hyaena, assembly GCF_003009895.1. Lineage (NCBI taxonomy): Eukaryota > Metazoa > Chordata > Mammalia > Carnivora > Hyaenidae > Hyaena > Hyaena hyaena. Next base: position 490,491 of record NW_024081027.1, on the reverse strand, counting down.
GTGCCGTGGCCCCATCCGCATCCTGTGCGTTCACATCTGCCCCGCACGCCAGCAGGGCCGCCACCATGTCCTGCCGGCCGTGGCTGATGGCCAGCATGAGGGCCGTCTGTCCTGTCTGGGGAGTGGGGAACAAGGGGACAGGGCTGGGGAGGGTTCTGGGGAAAAGGAGGTCAGACCGACCCCAGGTGGAAGTGACCCCCAGACCAGGAGCCAGGGAAGAAGCGTTCACGCACCTGGCTGGCCTTGGTGTTAACGTTGCCCATGTGAAAGAGCCTCTGAACCACAGCCATGTCCTCTTCTCGCCCCACGGAGGTGAGTGCAGCCAGCATGAGGGCCGAATAGCCCGCCCGATTCTGGCGGTCCACCTCGCAGACCCCTGGGGGAGGAGGGAGCCCGTCATCCGAGAAGTCAAGCCCCTCAGCCCAGACTGGTTTGTTCTCCCCTCAACAAGCCTCATGACTGGGTCCTGAATGTACCCTTGGCCCCTGAGGTTCTTGCCAATAGCCACGTGGCTCCCTCCCTCCCCTTCACGGTTCTGTTCCAGTCTCTGCTCATTTCAAGCTGGTTCTGGGACTTGGTTGGCTTTTCTGTTCTATCTTCCAGCACCTAGACCACAGGGCACTTAGTAGGTGCTCAATAAACTTGATATTCCTATTTTCACAGCTACCATCCACCAAGCTACCACCCTTGCTCCCCTAGAGAACTATGTTAACAGGCCCACCCTGGTGTTCGAATCCACTTGCTTCCACGCAGCAGATCTAGAGAAGTTTGGCAGAGTTGCCTATTTAAAACCCTATGTCTCCCCATTGCTCTGGAATACAGGCCATCATCCACCATGGCTTCTGAGGCTATTATCTGACTTCTGTTCCTTCTGGAATCCCTTTCTTCAAGACTGTGTTAGATTGACTTCTGTTCCTCTGAAACGTGAAGTCCTGCCTACCCTCTGCCTGCGAATGTGACCACGTTAAGACAGGCCTCGTGGTGGTAGGTCCTGATCCAGTATGAGTTATGCCCTTAGAGGAGAAGAGGCCAAGAGGAGCAGACCGGGTGATGACAAAGGCAGAGAAGAGACCTTCAGCCACAGGATGGCGGGCAAGCCCCAGAGCTGGGGAAAGGCATGGCGCGAGCTTCTCGCTCTAAGCTCCTGAGAAGGAACCAGCCCTGCCAGCCTTGTGTTTGGACTTCCGTTCGGCCTCCTGAACGACAAAACCGTGGGTTTCCACTTTTTTTTAAGCCGCCCACTTGGAGCTACTCTGTCAGTGGCCCCAGGAAAGGAGCCCTGCCTCCCGCCCCTCAGGACTGCACACAAACGCTGGCTCCGCGTTCTCGGGACCTTCCCTGTCCCCGTCCTGGCCTCTCCTTCCAGCGCCTTGCTGGGGTGCAGTTCCTAGTGTGGCTGATGCGGCTGTCCCCTGTCCCCACCGCGCGAAAGGCTCCGCGAGACCAGGGCAGGGAAAATGCCCAGTGAGAGGCAAGGGGAGGGGCTCACAGAAGTAACCCCAGCGGGCTCTCTGGAAGCTAGCCAGGGCACTCCCCCCCCACCTTCCCCTGCCCTCTCCACTCCCCTCCCACCTGATGCCTTCCTAAGCTGAAGGGTCACTCGTTCCTTCTTTCCCATTAGGTCTTACTGTGGTTCCTGTCCCGAGCTAATTACCACATGGTTTTTTACTTTGTAATCCTGTCTCCACTCCCCCTCTCCCCACAGTGCATGTGCTCACTCTGGTACAATCACGGGAGCTTGCTCATTCATTCAACCACACTCGAGGGCCTACTGTGCCCCACTGGAGCAAGGAGGGTGAGGTGAAGGGGGGCCGTGAGGAGGATTTTGAAAGGAGACAAAGGAGTAGTCAGTGACAAAATGAAGGAGGAGGGGCGCCTGGGTGGCTTAGTCGGTTAAGCGTCCGACTTTCGCTTAGGTCATGATCTTGCGGTTCGTGGGTTCGAGCCCCGCGTCGGGCTCTGTGCTGACTGCCAGCTCAGACCCTGGAGCCTGTTTCAGTCTGTGACTCCCTCTCTCTCTGACCCTCCCCTGCTCACGCGGCCTCTCTCTCTCTCTCCTAGAAATAAATAAAACATTTAAAAAGAAAAAAGAAAATGAGGGAGGAGGCTGGGGGGAGAGGCAGTGAAGTGGGAGGGAGCAATGGCCAATGGTCCTGTGAAGGCCATGGTCATCAGGGCCAGGCATTGGGGGAAACTGAAATGTTGGTGGGTGAGAGCTGAGAAGAGGGGTACTAGGAGTGAGATTGTGGAGGGGACATAGTTTTCAGTGACATCAAGATCTTGGGGTAACCTTACAAGTATAAGGCTGATGTAGGGCACAGGTCAAGGTGAAGGGAGAAGCGAGGGGTCAAGGAACCAAGAAGCATGTTCCATGAGGGTGCTGAAACTGGCAGGGGGTTAGACTGCAGAGGAGAGTTGGCCTGGGACTAAAATGCAAGAAAGGGGTAGAGGGGGTAGTGGTCTGACCAAGAAGAGATTCCAAGGTAGGGTTGAGGAAGAGGGAAAGTTCTCAAAGGAGATGAGTAGCAAGGATGCACAGCCACGTCCCGGCCCGCATTCCAGGGAGGTGAAACAGCCCCTGCGTGAAGAGTGCACTGAGGACTTGGGGTCCTAGCAGAGGGGAGGCCCGGGTTGACATGGGAGCAGCAGACGGGCAGAGAGAATGATGTTAGCCTAAGGGGGGCAGGGGGGTTGAGCTCAAGGAATAAAGGGGGTCCATGAGGCCTTGGGCTTCTTGTGACTGAGCTGTGCCTGCCTGGCGAGCTGCTGAAGCCCCCGTGCCCAGCCCCCTTTAAGGCAGGAGATGCCCGGGAATACAATCCGCTCATACTGTTCCCCAGCTCCCAAGCTCCAGCTCAGAGCACTGTGCTCTTCCCCAGGTCACCAGGCTCTTCAGGGATGGGATGGACCTGCGTTTGGGTGGGGCGGGAGAGGGGACAGAGGTGCCACCTCAGCCTGCACTGAGAGTGAAAAGCCACCCAAGGCAGGACCCAGAAGACACTGGACCCGAAGGATGACACCCAGGAGGGCACTGCCCACTGTCCCCTCTGCTGTGAGTCCCATGGGGACAGCAGCTGGATGTGGTACCACCCCAGCACTGTACCGGTACCCAGTAGGCTCTCAGTACAGGTCTTGTGCGCTCAGCAACACCTACATGTGTATCTCAGCTCCAGAGGGGGAAAGTTGGGGCAGGGAGGGAGCAAGCAGGTGCAGGTGATAAAAATGTGTGAAATGGAGCCAGCACAGGATGCTGCGGTGGAGGACAGGGCACAGTGGCCTGGCCTGGGAGGGTGGTCACAGCCCTGACCAGTGAACACCTCCCCTCAAGCCCAAAGAGGCAGATGACCGCTGACCGGCCTCCAGCGTGCCTGGCACTATCCTACCCGTGTTACCCAACTGCCCAGGGAGGGCCCTGTTGCATCCCCGCTTCCCAGATGGGGAGGCTGAGGCTGGTGAGACCTAATTCCAAAGCCTCTATTCTGGCGCCCCACAACGTGCAAGGCCACCAGCACACAGCTCAGAGGATGCAGAGGTCTAAAGGCCCTTGGCAATCGGCCCAGGACACAGGGACCCTGTGACCCCGGAGGAAGGTGCTGACCGGTGTCCAACAGCAAGCTCGAGATGGCTAGGTTCCCGTGGGACACGCTGTAGTGGAGGGCTGTGTTCCCGTTGCCATCCGCCAAGTTCACCACGTGGGCCAGCAGTTCGGGTCCCATGCGCGCCACTGCGCCCAGCACCCCAGCCACGGGCTCCGCCTGAGAGCGCCGCTGGCTCGACACTCGAAACCACTCCTGGGCCACTAGGCGCGCTGCGCCCTGCGGGGACAGGAGGAAAGGCGTCAGAGACGGTCCAGGCTGTGTGGAGGGGGGCCCGGGCAGGGCGGTCGCTGCCTGTCTGAGGGGGTTGGTGGCGCCACGCCCCTTTGGAGGAGGGAGTACAGCCAGTGTCGGTCCCAGGCTCAAGGGGGCAGGGGTCCTCCCCTCTGGAAATGAGTCTGTGGGAGAGCCTAGAGTGGAGGAAGGCAGTGAGCGCTTGCCTTTGGGGAGCACGGGAGTGGGGCTGGAGCTGGGGGCGGGCCCTTTGGGGAAACAGGGAAGCCCTCAGCGCTGTCCGCCGGCGGAGATGCCTTTGGAGAGCCTGGGATCAGGGGAGTTCTCGGCGCGAAAGGGTGGAACCTGGGATCGCCCAACTCTAGGAACCCCGACGCGCTCCCTAAGAGGGCGTCAGGGGAGGTCCCCGATGGGACCCACGACTGCCATCTATGAAGGACTCCCGAGGGCACTCACGCCGTCGCGGGCGATTCCGCGCGGCCGGCTCAGCTGCCGGTGCAGCGCGGCGCACGCCTCCCTCAAACGCGGGCTCAGCTCGCACCTATCAAGTAGAAAGAGGCTCTGGAGGGGTCTGGGGCGGGGGGGGGGGGGGGGGGGGGGGGGGGGGGGGGGGGGGGGGGGGGGGGGGAGCGGGAGGCGCAGGGCACAGGAAATAAAGCGGCCGTCCCCACTCCACGTGCCTAACGCCACTCACCTCCCCTGCGCACCCGGCTGAGGTTCTGCCTCTGGCTCGGGCTCAGGGTCCGGGACTTCCCTGCCGCTGTCGTCCCCGGAGCCGGAGGAACTGCTCCTTGGAGGATCGGCGGCACCGTCCTCGCTGTCGCTGTCGTCGTCCTCGCTGGAAGAGCTCTCGTACCTGGGGGCAGGTGGGAGGCATCCGCTGAGCCTCCCGGTGGGCTCACTCGAGGTGGGAGTGGCTGTCCCCATTTTACAGGTGGGGAAACGGAGACTTTCCAAGAGCGCACAGCGAGTGAGGGGCAGAGCCAGGATTCAAACCCCAGCCTATCTCCCTGCAGATGTAGCCATGGGGAGGGGAAAAAGTGCTCACTCTCCATTGAGGATCCCGACAAACTGCAGGCTCTTGGGTCCGGGGCTCTGCTGGGCGCCAGGTGTACCATCTCTCCTCTTCATGATGGATTTGAGGGTTCCTGGCGAAGTCAGATGAGGACACTGAGTCCGAGACCAGAAGCCATCAAGCCAGGGCTTAGGTAGGGGTTGGGACTCACCCGCGGGGGCCACGACTCTGTCCCCATCCGTAGGTCCCGACGGGTTCTCCTGAGTCAGGGAAGGGGCATCCGCGGGGGTCTCGGTCTGTGTGGCCTTCGCGGCACAAGCCCACGGGGTCTGGGTGGCAGCGTCGCGCAGCTGGGGTTGGGCCGCCGCCGCGGCCGCCGCTTCCTCCTCGGCAGCCTCGCGGGCCTCCTCCAGCTCCCGCAGGCGGCCGCGCAGCAGCTCGCTCACCCCGCGCTGGTGCTCCAGGCTGGCGCGCAGCAGCTCCAGCTCGCGCTCGGCAGCGGCGGGCAACCCCAGCAGCGCCTCGGTCACCCACGCGTCTGCCTCGAGGGTCTCGGGAGCTGCCTCCACGCCGGCCTCCCAGGTCTCCGGCACTGCCTGGGCCCTAGCGTCCTGGGTCTCTGGCACGGCCTGGGCGCCAGCCTCCCGCATCTGCGGCGCCCCGTCGGGGGTCCCGGCCACCGCATCGGGGACCTCGAGCGCGCCCTCGCTGCGCCTGGAAGCCGGCCCGTCGGGGCCGTCAGGGCCGTCAGCGCAGGGGCCAGCCTTGGCGCGAACACCGCGCTCGGAGGTGGCCAGGCGTTCGGTGAGCCGCCGCAGCTGGGCTAGCTTGTCCGCGCGCGCCTCGGCCTCCCCGTCGGGCTCCGGCTGCCCGCGCCCCGCCAGCAGCCGCGCCTTCTCTGCGCGCAGCGCGCGCACCTGCTCCTGCAGCTCGGGCAGCGCGCGCGCCTGTTCCTCGAGCTCGCGCAGGCGCCGCAGAGCCGCGGCCATCTGCTCGCGCACCAGCTGCAGTTGCGCGGGACCGGGAGAAGCGAGGGCGGGGTTGGAGGCGGGGCTGCTGCGGCCGGACCCGCGTGGGCTGCGAGGGACACCGCGGGAGGGGCTGGGCGCGCGCTCGTGCGCCTGCGCGAGCTCCAGCCTCCGGCTGGTTTCCAGGAGCGTGTGCTCGACGCGCGGGTTCCGAACGGGCACGCGCGGCGACAGCGGCTGCAGCTGGAGCCCCGAAGGTGCTCCCGGGGAGAGCGCGCCCGACGCTCCCCCATCGTCACTAGCCAGGGACTCGCTGGACGTCCAGGCGCCTGGGCTGCGCGCGCCTGCGAGGCCAGCCCGTGGTGCCCTGGGGCGGCGTGCAGGCGGCGGGCCCGGGGCGCGGCGGGTGGCGGGGCCGCGCTCCAGCTCCTCCACGTACTTGAGGAAGTCCAGGTCCAGGTGGAAGCCATAGGGTGTCTCCACTGAGTAGGGCGAGCTCGGGCTGCGGGCGCCCACGGTGGGGCCGGGGCCCAGGCGAGGGCCGCCCAGGTCTGCGGGCACAGCGGGGTGTGGGGGGAGTCAGGCTGGGGGAGGGGGACGACCCGGGACTGACTGGACAAATAGAGCGCGCCCCCCACCGCCCCACGACGGTCTTGCACGGCTCCACCTGCACCATAGCCTGCACACCTGCCACAGCGCGCACGCGTGCCCAAGAATCAAATGCCTATGTGCACCAAATAGCCATGCAATCCTACCCTTACTGAGCACCTACTATGTGCCAAGCACTATTCTAGGCGCTGGGGACACATCAGTGAACAAAACAAACATCCCTGCTTTCTAGTAGGAGACAAACATCATTCCAAATGGTGCTTGCTTAGGGCAATAATAATAATAGTAACAACAACAAGGTGAAATGGAGAATATCCAAGAGGCGTGACTGGCTCTAGTGGTCAGGACAGGTTTCCTGCGGAAGGGACTTAAAAGTTGAGCCCTTGAAATATGAGGAAGCAGCTGGGGACAGAAGGTTCCTAAAAGAAAACAGCCCGAGCCAAGGACCTGGGATATAGCGAGCAGAGTGGGATAACAGTGAGGCGGAGGTGAGGGTGCCTGGAACAGAGTTAAAAAAGAGAGAGGGAAAGGAGGAGGAGGGGTGGGTTGGGGCCAGATTGTGGGGGCCTCCCAGGCCACCATGAGGAGTCGGGATTAAATTACACATGCGACAGAACGCCACAGGCAGGTTTTAAGCAGGGCCACGACATTCTCCAGTGGACAGTGAGAAAGGGCTCTCTGGCTACATACGAAGGGGAGAACCCCAGGGCTATGTCCACACACGGGCACCAAGTATCAGTCTGTCCACACACATGTATCCCACTTTGCACACTCACCAGGCAGGTTCTGATTCAGGGCAAACTTGGCCATGTTTTCTGGAGTAGCTGCCAGACACACCCTGAAAAAAATGTCCCCAGAAGGGGTGAGGATGGGGCCAGCCCCATCCCTCTGGTTGTACTTCTGGAGTCAGCCTCGATGGTAAATTAGAGGAAACAGAGCTCTTCCCCACCCACCCACCTGCACACATATGTCCTGTCCTCTCTGCTCCCTCAAGAAGCCTTGAAACTTTGGAATGAATGAATGAATGCTTGGATCCCCAGGTCCGGTCCTCAGCCGGCTGGACAGGGGGAGGCAAGCGGGGCATCAGAAGGAGGAGACTGATCAGAGAACAAGAGTAGCTGGTATGGGTGTGGGGGAGGGTCATTCCAGACCTGCTGAGTTCTGTGAGTCCCAGGGCAAAATTAGAAATTGATGCTCAAAGGGATGGAGGCGTGAACGTTCAGAAGTGAAAGGCGAGAGTTGGAAGCCCTTCGTGGGCTCATTAAAAATTCATCTGGTCAGATTCTGCGTTATTAAAAAAAGAACAAAACCAGGACCCTGGATACCTAACTCCCGAGTGGAGCCCCACGGGCGTCTGCCCTTGCCTTCGGAGAGCTTGCAACGGAACCAGAAGAACCCAGGTTGTCAGAGCTGTGCCTGGACCTGGGCGTGGGGAGGACTCTTCAAGTAACATGGCAGCGGCTTTAAGAAACCGAGGGAGACTGGGGCACATCTAAAGTGATAATTAACAAGGACGATCAGAAAGTGCAAGGTTGGAAAAAAGGGGCTTTGAAGAGCCCCCATGAGAAAAACTTCCAGGGAGGGAAAGCAGCTTGTATTGAGTCCCTACTGTATGCCTTGACCGATTAAATGTAACCATTGTGCAATCCTGTAAGGTAGGCGTTACCGTTCACATTTTCCAGATGAGGAAACTAAGGCACAGAGCAACTGCCTGTGGGAAATGCCCCTAGATTGGGCTCTGCCCATCTTCTGGGGACCCCTTGACGGTACAGCCTCCACCACCAGATGCCTGCCAGACCCATCAGTCCTCTCCCTGACACAGCGCCCAGTGTGCCAACCTCCTGGGGACCCTTCCTATCACTCCGTCCAGCCTCTCGCACTCCTGACACCCGTCAGCCATGGAGTATCCCCTGCTCCACTGCCGATGGGACCCCACCACTCCGTCCCTACCTCTGTCCAGCCTGGGTCCCTGAAACCTCCCTCACACAGCCCCAAGGCAGTTGGGGCGGGGGGGAGGCCCTTCTGGTCTCAAAGCAGCTGTTTCCTGTCCCCTCACACCGGTTGAGAAGGGCGGGCCAGCTGGTCCTCACAGAGGACAGCCAGTGCCTCTCACGACTTGTTTTCAGGAAACTGCCAGGGAAGAGTTGTGCGGTGGAAAAAACCCCGGAGCCAGAGCTTAGGGGTCCGAGCCTGCCTCCTCGCACAGCGGGCAGCGTGACTCAGTGAGGTCAGTCCCCTCCCCCAGTGACCTGCTCACACCCGAATATGAGGCTCTGAGAACTCAAAAACCACAGCTGTGGGCCATTCCTCAGACCCAAATCAGCTAGAGTAGCGGGGCCCAGAAGCTGGTATGAGAAGGGAGTGCTCCAGCAATGGTAAATAATCATATCACGTTTGCCATTCACTCTGGGCCAGTCTCTATTATAAGCAATTCATGGGTATTCACTTAAAAAAAAAATCCTAGCTGAACCCTCTGAGGTAGGTTTTCTTATCATAACTCTTTCCCCTATTGTCTGGATGGAGAAACTGAGACACAGGGAGATGAAGTGACCCATCCGAGGTCACCCAGGAGGCAAGATTTGAACCCGTGTGTCTGCATTGGCCACTCACTCGATGGCCTTCTAGAAACAGCCCTTCCCTCCAGGGCGGGGGCAGAGAGCCCCAGGGGGTTCATCCCTCCCAGCCTGCACCCCTGCCTAATGGGGAAGCAGGTCCGCACTACGGCAGATCCAGGGGCCCCGTCCTCACCAGAGTGGGGGCGCAGCTGCCCTCCCCTCTTCTCTGCTCGCCGCCCGAGCTGTCAGCTAGATCGGATCCTCTGCCTGAGACCCCCTCATTAGGCCGTCAGAGCCGACGCCATACGCCCCCACTCCCGCCCCAAGGACTATTTCAGGACTGTGATCCGGAAACCTGAGCGGTGGGGGACTCGGCGCGCAGTGCGGATCCCGGTCTTGGGGAGAGGACGTCTCCCCGGCTTGAGGCCGTGAACGGTTGCACCCCCTAATGCCGGGGCGGACACTCAGACCCCTGAGGTGGGGTTGGAGGCTGATGATGGTGGGAGGGGGAGGTTCTCGGGTACATCGTGTCCCCCCCCAACACACACACATATACACACCCCACGACGGCCTCGCAGAGACAGAGCAGTTTCCTACAGGAAACCCCGCCGGGCGGTTCCATCCGCTACCCATTGTCTGCCCACCGGGGGCCGTCCGTCCCTCCCCCCAGCACCGTTTCCGTATCACCCCCCCCCACACACACACACACACCCAGGTCCGGCGTGAGGGGCTGGACCCGGGTCCCGAGCTCTCCAGGAGCGACGCTGGGAAAGTCCCGGAGTCTGTTGGGGCGCTAGGGGGCGGACAAGCCCCCTACTGGGGTCCTGAAGGGCGGAAGGAGGGCGATCTCACGAAGCCAGAGCCCCCCAGTTCTGCTCGCTGCCCACCTGGGGCTGCCAGTGCGGGAGGGGTCCCAGCCAGAGGACCCGATGCCCGCCCCATCGCAGGGCGCTGGGCCCGCAGAGGGGCAAGAAGTTCAGTATCCCTTCCCGCTACGTCTCCTAATACCCCCCAGAACCCCCACCGGTGCCCCCCGAAAACCAGTGCTTTACCTGAAGCAGCAGACCCCGCCGCGCCCGCACCAAACCCGCCCCCTCGGAGCTCAGGGACGGGTTATCAAGGCCTGGACCCTAACTGATGGCCATGCCAGCCAATCAGCGCCCGAAGCCCTCTGAGCTGTCCAATGGTGAGACGGAGTGGGCGGTGATGGCCCGGCCCGCGTGTGGGGCGGGGCTGGGGGCGGGGCCTAAAGTGACTCTCCCTGGGCCCGAGAGGCGGGGAGGAGTAGGTAGGGGGCGGGGCGGAAGGGGCAGCCAAGTCCCACCCTGCGCAGGGCTAACGGGTTTGGATTTGCTCCACAGGGCACTAGGGAGCCATGGGAAGACAACAGGAGACTAACCCAGTGGTATTTGTGTGTTGGGAAGATCCTTTGGGCGGAAGCTAGAAGGACTGATGCTCATGTCCTAGTGTCTTGGTGAGGTACCAAGACCCTGGATGTTTCCTACCACAGGGTCTTTGCACCAGCTGTTCCGTCTTCCTGCACTGTTCTTCCCTGCACACGTTCACATGGGCACCTTCTCCTATTCTGGCGGTTCGACCTGTGTGTTGCGATGCCCTAAAGGCCTAATGGGGTCCCTCTCCAGTCTCTGTCTTTCCCATTGCTGTTGTATTAACTTGGTATCTACGTTCACTATCTGAAACAAGAAGAATCTTATTTATTTGTTTACATATTTGTCATCTGTGTGTCTCCCCCACTAAAGTGGCAGCACCACAGACAGGGAACTGATTGATTTTGGTCACTGCTTCATCCAGTGTTCCTGGCACACAGTAGGTACTTAATAAATGTTTGTTGAATGATTTTTAAAAATTTTTTTAACGTTTATTTATTTTTGAGAGAGACAGAGCACGAGCGGGGAAGGGGTAGAGAGAGAGGGAGACACAGAATCTGAAGCATGCTCCAGGCTCTGCACTGTCAGCACAAGGCCCAGTGTGGGGCTTGAACTCACAAACTGTGGGATCATGACCTGAGCCGAAGTTGGAAGCTTAACCCACTGAGCCACTCAGGTGCCCCTGTTGAATGATTTTTTAAAGTTTTTTTTTTTTTATGTTTATTTTTGAAGGGGGGGAGCAGAGAGAGAGAGGGAGACAAAGAATCCAAAACAGGCTCCAGGCTCTGAACCATCAGCACAAAGCCCGACGGGAGGCTGGAACCCACAAACCATGAGATCATGACCTGAGCTGAAGTCGGATGCTTAACCGACTAAGCCACCCAGGCGCCCTTAAATTAAAAAAAAATTTAAGTAGGGGCACCTATTGGCGTATTTGTGAGTGTGTGTGCATTTTGTAGCTGTCTGTTGAGTTTCCTCATGAAACTCAAACTGGACATTTAAAAGGATTTTTATTGGGGCGCCTGGGTGGCTTAGTCGGTTAAGCGTCCGACTTTCGCTTAGGTCATGATCTCGCGGTTCATGGGTTCAAGCCCCGCTTCGGGCTCTGTGCTGACTGCCGGCTCAGAGCCTGGAGCCTGTTTCAGAGTCTGTGACTCCCTCTCTCTCTGACCCTCCCCTGCTCGCGCTGTCTCTCTCTCCTAGAAATAAAAAAAAAAAAAAAAATTAAAAGGATTTTTATTGTAAGATAAAATACAAACAGGGGAGCCTGGGTGGCTCAGTCAGTTAAGCAGCCAACTCTTGGTCTCGGCTCAGGTCATGATTTTGGCTAAGGTCACTGTCTCAGGGTCTCTGAGTCCCCCAGAACCATGGTTTTCGAGCCCCGCAGCGTGGAGCCTGCCTGGCATTCTCTCTCTCCCCTCTGTCTCCCCCCACCACCCTCTCGCACTGTCTCTGTCTCTGTCAAATAAATCAATAAACTTAAAAAAATACTTTTCTAAAAAAAAAAAAATGCACACAGAGCCAGATCTCAGAAACCACATAAAACAAGTATGTAGTTTATGGAGTTACTGAAGACGAGTTTCCCAACCAGGGCTGATTTTGCTCTCAGGGGACATCCAGCAATCTCTGGGAGACATTTTTTTATTGTCATGATGGAGTCCAGGAGAGCTGTTTTTGTTATCTAGTGGGCGGGGCCCAAGGATGTCGCTAAACATCCTAACAATGCACCAGGTGCCCCCCCTCCGCCACCTTCCACAGCCAAGAATGATCTGCCCTGAAGGTCAAAAGTGCAGGGTTAAGAAACCCAGAGCATCATGATGACCCCCACCCAGGTCAACACATAGCACATCACCAGCCACCCCCCTCCCCAGAAGCCCCTCTACCTAACAGGTCCCTGGCACAAAGTAACCACTGTTGTGACTTTTGTAATAACTGTTGCTTTGTGTTTCTTTTTTTTTAATGTTTATTTTTGAGAGAGACAGAGACAGAATGTGAGTGGGAGAAGGAGCAGAGGGAGGGAGACACAGAATCCTAAGCAGACTCCAGGCTCTGAGCTGTCAGCACAGAACCCGACACGGGGCTCGAACTCACGAACTGAAACGTGAGATCATGACCTGACTTCATCAAATGCTTATACGATGCAGCCACCCAGGCGTCCTATTGCTTTGTGCTTCTGCGTAGTCTGTCACCCAAGGAGGAGTCTACAGACATTGAGGTTTAGTCTTGCCCATTCAAAAAGGAAACGATCTTTCAAGTCTCCTTTAATTCATGGTGTCCCCCTCCATTTCTTTCCTTTCCTTCTCTTGCAATAAATCAATTGCTCCACTCAGCTGTTGGTCCTGGAGAATTTCCCACAGTCATGGGGGGAGGGCGTGGGGGTGGGCCGCAGATCCCACACTTGCGTTCCTCCGTCCACCACATTCTGGAACACTTATCCTCTGATTGTCCCTCCTGCCTTGGACTCGCAGCCACTGTGGTTCACTGAGGCTGCAAGACAGTGATGCCTTCCTAGTGCTTTTCCTCACTTGTTAGCTAGAATTCTTCCCTCGCCAGGTGCCTCTTACTGCCTCCTATCTGGGTACCCAGTGGCAAGTTCATGTAAGAAAGGGAAGACAGAGGTGCCTGGGTGACTCAGTCGGTTGAGCGTCTGACTCTTGATTTTAGCTCAGGTCACGATCCCAGGGTTGTGGGCTCAAGCTCTGTGTCATGCTCAGCATGGAGACTGCTTGGGATTCTCTCTCTCTCTCTCTCTCTCTCTCTCTCTACCCCTCCCCCACTCAATTGCATGCTCTCTCTAAACATAAAATAAATCTTTAATTTTGTAAAAATGTTTTATTTAGTTTTGAGAGAGAGACACCACTTTTCAAAATAATGTATTGATTCCCCATCATCCTCTGAAGATGATGAATTAGGCTTTTTTTTTTTAATGTTTATTTCTGAGAGACAGAGCATGAGTGGGGGAGAGGCAGAGAGAGACAGAGACCCAGGATGGGAAGCAGGCTCCAGACTCCAAGCTGTCACCACAGAGCCCGACGTGGGGCTTGGACCCACAAACTGTGAGATCATGACCAAAGGCGAGGTTGGATGCTTAACTGAATGAGCCACCCAGGTGCCCCGAATTAGGCTATTTTAAAAAGTCTTGGGGTGCCTTGGCTACTCAGTTAAGCGTCTGATTTCGGCTTAGGTCATGATCTCATGCTTTGTGAGTTCCATCCAGCGTTACATCCGGCTCACTGCTGTCAGCACAGAGCCTACTTTGGATCCTCTGTCCCCCTCTCTCTGCCCCTCCCCCACTTGTGCTCTCTTTTTCTCTCTCAAAAATAAACATTGAATAAATACATACATACATATATATATACATACATGGTCAGTGTGGGGGTGCCTGGCTGGGGCTCAGTCAATAGACCATGCAACTCTTGACCTCAACGTTGTAAGTTCAAGCCCTATGTTGGTTGTAGAGATTACTTAAAAAATACAATCTTAAGGTGCACCTGGGTGGTTCAGTGGGTTAAGCATCCGACTTCGGCTCAGGTCATGATCTCACGGTTCGTGGGTTCGAGCCCCGCGTCGGGCTCTGTGCTGACAGCTAGCTCAGAGCCTGGAGTCTGCTTCAGATTCTGTGTCTCCCTCTCTCTCTGACCCTCCCCGGCTCACGCTGTTTCTCTCTCTCCTAGAAATAAATAAAAAAAAAAACATTAAAAAAATTATAAAAAAAAAAAAGATGAACAACCTAACTCAAAAAACAGGCAAAGAACTTAAATATACATCTCTCCAAAGAAGATACAGTAGTCATCCCACCCACATCCACGGTTTCACTTTCTGTGGTTGGCGGGGGGGGGGGCTTTTTTGTAGCAGGAGCAGGAGGAAGAGTTTCATTTATCTATTTACTTAATTTTTTAAATTTTTTCATGTTTTATTTATTTCTGAGAGAGAGAGACAGCGTGAGCAGGGGAGGGTCAGAGAGAGGGGGAGACACAGAATCGGAAGCAGGCTCCAGGCTCCGAGCTGTCAGCACAGAGCCCGACGCGGGGCTCGAACCCACAAACCGTGAGATCATGACCTGAGCCGAAGTAGGATGCTCAACCCACCGAGCCACCCAGCTGCCCCTTTATTTAAATTTTAAAAAGTAATCTCTACGCCCAACTTGGGGCTCAAACGCACGACCCCAAGATCAAGAGTCACAAGATCCATGCACTGAGCCAGCCAGGTGTCCCAAAGCTTTACGTGGCTTTAATGACCCGTGGTCAGTGGTGGTGAGGAAGCATATGGTCAGAAGGCCAATGGTACTAGCACTGCATCACAATGCCTGCGCATCACTCACCTGACTCCACTCATGACTGAGGTAATTTATCAGCTCACATCATCACAGGAAGAAAGGTGAGTACAGCACAGTATCTTCAGAGAGAGAGAGCACATTCCCATGACTTTTATGACAGTGTATCATTGTAATTGTTCTATTTTATTAATAATTACTGCTGTTAGTCTCTTATTGTGTCTACTTTATAAACTGAACTTTGTCACACGTATATATGCACAGGAAAAAACATGGACAAATTTGGAAACTTCATCCATTGCTGGTGGGAACGTAATATGACACAGTCACTGTGGAAAACGATTTGGTAGTTCCTCAATAAGCTCAACATAATTTTTTAAAACTATGTTGTTGTTTTTTCTCCAGATTCCTAACATCATTCATGGTAGAAAATGTGACCCTTTTCTGTCCCATCCTGCCCGGCTGAGGCTTGAGCCAGAGAACAGAGAGGGGCTCCTGGCCACTTCAGGACTCACGTGAACTCCCTGGAAGCCACTTTCAGCCCCTTTGCCAGATCAAGGGCTCCTGAAACTCCAGAGCCGCCCTCGCCCGCGTCTGGAATGTTCAGCTGCCCCAGAGACGCTGTACCCCCTCCCCCAACCCCCCACCAAACAGTCACTCCCGTCTCTCAGGGCTGAGTGGCCCCAATTGGGAATCTCAAATAGCCGCATCTCCTTACGCCCACTCCCCAGCCTCGACCTCCATGCACCTCCCCAGGCTCCAAATCCAGCTGGTCCACATCTTACTTGTTTCACGACCCTCCTGCCCCTCCCCCACCCCTGCTTTGAGCAATTTGTATCTTTTCACCAGGCAGGAGGGGTGCTGGAGTTTCACTCTGCTGGGTCTCTCCCTTAGCCTGGTTGAAAGTTACACAAATGTGTGTTTCATTGTTACTCCTTACCTTCACGCCTTTTGTTCTTCGGTATTTGTTTAAAACAATTAAAAGCAATCAATCTGGACAATGATGCAGGCAAGAAACTAATGATTGAACGATTTAGGAAAAACAGGATCTTTGCATAACTCCAGTGTATCTGTCCATAATATACACACCGATTACAAAGGAGAAAATTGTAAGGCTACAGATGAGAAACAGACAGGGTCTCAAGCAATTCATCTTAGTTAAAACGGCCCTTAATGGGCAAGTGAATATCACGTGCCTCCTGATATGACACATCACTGCCCTCGGTGGCATTCTTCCCAAAGATGTGTAAGGTGCATCTATCTAATCATGAGGAAAAGTAAGACAAAGCCAAACAGGGCCATTCTATACAAGGACTGGATTACGATTTTCAAAAATGTCACTGTCATAAAAGACATGGGGAAAGAATGTTCCGGGGGAAGGAAGTGAATAGGGCATGGCACCCAAATGCAATACATGATCCTGGAGCGGACCAGAGAGCAGAAAATAAGAATTGGTCTAAAAGATATTATTGAATGATTGATAACATTTGAACAAGGTCTGTAGCATAGCTAGCAATTTATATCGATACTAACTTTTCTGATTGTGACCATTGTTCCGTGGCTCTGTAAGCAGTAGCTCTCAACGGGAGGCCATTCTGTTATCCAGGGGACATTATTAGGTATCAGGACTGGAGGGGGAGTGTGTGTGCTGCTGACATCTAGTGGGTGGAAGCCATTTTTGAGAGAGAGACACAGAACACAAGCAAGGGAGGGGCAGAGAGAGAGGGAGACATAGAATCGGAAGCAGGCTCCAGGCTCTGATCTGTCAGCACAGAGTCCGACGTGGGGCTCAAACCCACAAGACATGAGATCGTGACCTGAGCTGAAGTTGGATGCTCAACTGACTGAGCCACCCAGGCGCCCCTTTCTTTCTTTCTTTCTTTCTTTCTTTCTTTCTTTCTTTCTTTCTTTCTTTCTTTCTTTCTCTTAAGTTCATTTTATTTATTTAGAAAGAGAGTACCAGTGGGGGTGTGGTAGAGACCCCTCTATAAGGAGAGGGGCGGGAAAACTTCAAGGGAGAGAAAAGTTCAAGGTCACCTGCTATACGCCTAGGGGACTGCATCCTTCATGACTTTGTAAACTGAGACCACTAAATCAGATTGCACATTTCTGTGTGTTACCATATATGGGAGACAAAGAAATACAAAATGTATTAAAAACTACTCCATGTGATGTTCGGGGGTCAGTTCTTTGGGTACGAACCCAACTGAGCAGTGAATAAAAGTTGATTCCTGGATTTAAAAAAAAAAAGCCTTGGTGTCACTCTGTGAAAGAATCTTGCTACAGAGGAGGGGCAGAGAGAGCGGGTGACAGCGGATCCCAAGCAGGCCCTGAGCTGACAGCAGAGAGCTCGACGTGGGGCTCAAACTCACAAACCATGAGATCATGACCTGAGCTGAAGTCGGACGCTTAACCAACTGAGACCCTGGGTGGCTGAAGAGTGTTTTTCTTATCAGGAAATATAAACTGATGTATTTAGGAATAAAATGGTGTCATGTCTGTGACTAGTTCTCAAAAGCTACAGGAAAAAAATGTGTATCTTTTTTTTATCCTTTTTTTTAATGTTTTATTTATTTCTAGGAGAGAGAGAGAGACAGCGTGAGCAGGGGAGGGTCAGAGAGAGAGGGAGTCACAGACTGAAACAGGCTCCAGGCTCTGAGCTGGTAGTCAGCATAGAGCCCGACGCGGTGCTCGAACCCACGAACCACGAGATCATGACCTAAGCGAAAGTAGGACGCTTAACCGACTAAGCCACCCAGGTGCCCCGAAAAAAGTGTGTATCTATATGTATCTGTCTGTCTCTCTCTCCATGGCCCGTCTTTATGCTCCTCAAACACATCAGCCACGCTCCCACCTCAAGGCCTCTGCACTGGCTATTCCCTCTGCCTGGATGACTTACCACTAAAAATTGTAAGCACCCCCTATTCTGCATCTCCTTTCTTGGATTACTTTTCTCCTTAGTTCACATCATCATGTAATACGCTGCATATTTCCCTTCCTTACCTTGTTTGCCATGTTATCATACTTCTCACACACAGTTATTGGGTCAGGTCCTTGTGTTAGGGCCTTTGTCCCCATTGCGAGGCACACAGTAGGTTCTCAGTGTTTTTTTTTCTTTTTAATGTTTTATTTCTGAGAAAGAGAGACAGTGTGAGCAGGGGAGGGTCAGAGAGAGAGGGAGACACAGAATCTGAAACAGGCTCCAGGCTCTGATCTGTCAGCACAGAGCCCCATATGGGGCTCGAACCCACGAACCGTGAGATCATGACCTGAGCCGAGGTCAGACACTTGACCGACTGAGCCACCCAGGCGCCCCTCTCAGTAAGTGTTTGATGAACGGCCTAAAAGGATGAGGGATGGCTAAAATCAACAAGTCAGGCAACAACAGGCGTTGGCGAGGATGCGGAGAGAGAGGATCTCTTCTGCATGCTGGTGGGAACGCAAACTGGTGCAGCCGCTCTGGAAAACAGTATGGAAGTTCCTCAAAAAATTAAAACTAGAACTTCCCTACAACCCAGCACTTGCACTACTAGGTATTTATCCAAGGGATACAGGTGTGTTGTTTCAAAGGGGCACATGTACCCCAATGTTTATCGCAGCGTTATCGACAGTAGCGCAAGTATGGAAAGAGCCCAAATGTCCATCGATGGATGAATGGATAAAGAAAATGTGGTGTAGGGGCGCCTGGGTGGCTCAGTCAGTTAAGCGTCCGACTTTGGCTCTGGTCACCCTCTCACAGTTCATGGGTTCGAGCCCCGCGTTGGGCTCTGTGCTGACAGCGAGCTCAGAGCCTGGAGCCTGTTTCAGATTCTGTGTCTCCCTCTCTCTCTGACCCTTCTCTGCTCTCTCTCTCTCTCTCTCACTCTCAGAAATAAATACAAAAAAAATTTAAAAAATAAAAAACATTTATAAAAAAAGAAGATGCAGTGTATATACAATGGAGTATTAGTCAGCAATCAAAAGGAAATCTTGCCGTTTGCAACTACATGGATGGAACTAGAGGGTAATAATTGTAAGCGAAAGTAGTCAAAGAAAGACAAATATCCTATGACTTCACTCATATGAGGACTTTAAGATACAAAACAGATGAACATAAGGGAAAGGAAGTAAAAATAATATAAAACACGAGAGACTCTTAAATATAGATCAAACAGAGGGTTACTGGAGCGGGTGTGAGAGGGGGAGGGGCTAAATGGGTAACGGGCATTAAGGAATTTACTCCTGAAATCATTGTTGCACCATGTGCTAACTTGGATGTACATTTAAAAAATTAATTTAAAAAAAAAGAATGAGGGAAGGAGAGGAGGGGGAGGGGGAAGAGGAAAGCGAAGGGGAAGGGTGGGGGAGGGGAGAAGTTGCTATTCATCATCTCCTTATCTCCCCTTTCGCTGCTTCTCTGAATCTCTCACCCTAGAGGCCACCTCGGGTGGCCCGCTGCCCTCCGGAGTCGCGCACAGGGGGCGCTCGGCGCGCCTCCGCTGCCTCCCTGGAGTCCAGAGCAGTGGCGACAAGCCCGAGGGCCGCTCTCGGATCCGCCACCAGGAGGCGCTGCCCTCCGGCCACATCCCGGGCTGGGCGCCTGTCCACGGAGTCCGTGGGAAGGAATTTGCCTTCAGGGCCAAAAATGCCAACTTAGCTTTTTCTTACTGTTATTAAAAAGTAATCTCTAGGGGCTCCCGGATGCAGTCCGTTAAGGCTTGGACTTCGGCTCAGGTCGTGATCTCGCAGTTTGTGAGTTTCAGCCCCACATCGGGCTCTGTGCTGTCGCCACAAGCCTATTTCAGCTCCTCTGGCTCCCTCTCTCTCTCTCTCTCTCTCAAAAATAAATAAACATTAAAAAAGAGTAAACTCTAAAAGTTAACATACTTATTGTAGATATAAGAAACTAAAGAGAAATAAAAATCCCTGCACTAGCCCTCCTGGCAAACTCGGAACTAGATGTACCAGCATATTTTACCTTGATCACCGTTTGCTTACTCAAATTTTTTCTTTTAACTTTTATTTTGGAGAATCTTAAACAAAAACATAGAGAAGTATACTTAATGCTACTAACTGTACACATAAAATGGTAAATTTTATGATATTTTTCTTCTCCAACAATGAAAATAAAAGTATAACATAAACACCCAATTATGAATTCAATCTTTTTTCTTTTTTATGTTTATTTTTTTAAGTTATTTAGTTAGTTAGTTAGTTGGAGAGTTAAGTTTATTTATTTAGTTAGCTGCACACACAAGCGGGGAAGGAGCAGAGAGAAGGAGAGACGGAAACCCAAGCAGGGATTTGCACCATCAGCACAGAGCCCGATGTGGGGCCCGAACTCACAAACTTGGAGAACATGACCTGATCCGAAGTCAGACACCTAACCTACTGACCCACCCAGGCGCCCCTGAGTTTTTCTTTTTTAAATATCCATAATAGCATTATTATAACGTAAAACCTTAACATCGTCAAATGTCCAGTAAGTGTTCACATTTTTAATTGTCTCATAAATGTTATTTGTTTTGTTATGTTTTATTATTTTAGAGATGCCACGAATCTATGCATTGCATTTCGTTGAAATGTGGTGTTTTGTTTTTTTTTTTAATTTAAATTTTAGTTAACATACAGAGCAATATTGGTTTCAGGAGTAGAATTCAGGGGCACCTGGGTGGCTAAGGCGGTTAAGCATCCAACTTCGGCTCAGGTCATGATCTCACGGTTGGTGGGTTCAAGCCCCATGTCGGGCTCTGTGCTGACAGCTCAGAGCCTGGTGCCTGCTTTGGATTCTGTGTTTCCCTCTCTCTTTACCCCTCCCCTGCTCGCTCTCTGTGTCTCTCTCTCAAAAGTAAATAAACACTTTAAAAAGTTTTAAAAAAGCAAACATTAAAAAAATTTTAAAGAGAGATACAAATACAAACAAAGTTTAAAATTTTAGTATTAAAAGCTATATCCTGGGGCACCTGGCTGGCTGTTGGTAGACCATAGAGCCTGTGACTCTTGATCTTGGGGTTGTGAGTTTGAATCCTATGTTGGGTGTAGAGATTACTTAAAATTAAAATTTAAAAAAGGGGGGAGGGGCACCTGAGTGGCTCAGTCGGTTAAGCCGTATGACTTTGGTGCAGATCATGATCTTGCAGTTGGGAGTTCGAGACCCCAGTCGGGCTCTGTGCTGATACTTCAGAGCCTGGAGCCTGCTTCAGATTCTGTGTCTCCCTGTCTCTCACTCTCTCTCTCTCCTTAGTACCCACCTAGCCCATCCCCCACCCATCTCCCTCTGTCAACCCATAGTTTGTTCCCCATTGGTAAGAATCTCGTGTGGTTTATTTCCCTCTCTTCTCTTCCCCCACTTCCCGTATGTTCCTGTTTCTTAAATTCCACATACGAATGAAATCATATGGTATTTGTCTTTCTCTGACTGCTTATTTCGCTTAGCATAATAGATTCTAGCTCCATCCACATCACTGCAAATGGCAAGAGTTCATTCTTTTTGATCACTGAGTAATATTCCATTATACATATATATACGCCACGTCTTTATCCACTCATTAGTCGATGGACATTAGATATTTGGGCTCTCTCCATAGTTTGACTATTGTAGATAGTGCTGTTATATCATCGGGGTGCATATGCCCCTTCAAATCAGTATTTATGTATCCTTGGAGAAAATACCTAATAGCGCAATTGCTAGAACATACGGTCGTTCTATTTTTAGTTCTTTGAGGAACCTCCACGTTGGCTTCCAGAATGGCTACACCAGTTGGCATTCCCACCCGCAGTACAAGAAGGTTCCTTTTTCTGTGCATCCTCTCCAAAACCTGTTGTTTCTTGTACTGTTAATTTTAGCCATTCTGACAGGTGTGAGGTGGTAACTCAACATGGTTTTGATTTGTATTTCCCTGATAATGTGTGCTGTTGAGCATCTTTTCATGTGTCTGCTAGCCATCTGGATGTCTTCTTTGGAAAAGTGTCTCTTCATGTCATCTGCCCATTTCTTAACTGGGTTCTTTGTTTTTTGGGTAATGAGTTTGATGAGTTCTCTACAAATGTTGGATACTAACCCTTTATCTGATATGTCATTTGCAAATATCTTCTCCCATTCCATCGGTTGTCTTTTAGTTTTGTTGATTGTTTCCTTTGCAGTGCAGAATCGTTTTATCTTGATGAGGTCCCAATAGTTCACGATTGCTTTTGTTTCCCTTGCGTTGGGTGATGTGTCTAGTAAGAAGTTACTGCAGCCAAGGTCAAAGGGGTTGCTGCCCCCTGTGTTCTTCTCTAGGATTTTGATGGTTTCCTGTCTCACATTTAGATCTTTCATCCATTTTGAATTTATTTTTGTGTATAGTGTAAGAGTGTGGCCCAGTTTCATTCTTCTGTATGTCACTGTCCAGTCTTCCCAACACTGTTGAAGAGACTATCTTTTTTCCATTGGATATTCTTTCCTGCTTTGTCAAAGATTGGTCGGCCATATAAGTTGTGGGTAAATTTCTGGGGTTTCTATTCTGTATCACTGATCTATGTATCTGTTTTTGTGCCAGAGCCATACCGTCTTGATGGCTACAGCTCTGTAATATAGCTTGAAATCCAGAATCACGATACCTTCAGTTTTGTTTTTCTTTTTCAGGATTGCATTAGATATCTGAGGTCTTTTGTGGTTCCAGACAAATTTTAGGATTGTTTGTTCTAGCTCTGTGAAGAATGCTGGTGGTATTTTGATAGGGATTGCATTAAATGTGTAGATTGCTTTGGGTAGTATAGACATTTTAACAATATTTGGTCTTTCAAATTTTTTTTTAATGTTTTATTTATTTCTAGGAGAGAGACAGCATGAGTAGGGGAGGGTCAGAGAGAGAGGGAGTCACAGACTCCGAAACAGGCTCCAGGCTCTGAGCTGGCAGTCAGCACAGAGCCCGACGCGGGGCTCGAACCCACGAACCGTGAGATCATGACCTAAGCGAAAGTCGGACTCTTAACCAACTAAGCCACCCAGGCGCCCCAGCAATATTTGGTCTTTCAATCCATGAGTATGGAAGGCTTTTCCATTTCTTTGTGTCCTCTTCAATTTCTTTCATAAGCGTTCTATAGTTTTCAGGGTACAGATCTTTTACAACTTTAGTTAGGTTTATTGCTAATGTTTTAAATCTTATTGGTTTTAGTGCAGTTGCAAACAGAATTGATTCCTTGATTTCACTTTCTGCTGCTTTGTTATTGGTGTGTAGAAATGCAACAGGTTTCTGCAATTTATTTTATATCCTGTGACTTTTCAGGTATTAATTCTAGCAATTTTTTGGTGCAGTCTTTTGGGTTTTCTACATAGAATACCACGTCGTCTGCAAATAGTGAAAGCTTGACTTCTTCTTGCCAATTTGTATGCCTTTCATTTCTTTTTGTTGTCTGATGGCTGAGGCTAGGATTTCCCAGTTCTATGTTAAATAGTCATGGTGAGAGTGGACATCACTGTCTTTCCTGACCAATGTCACCTATGTCATCTCTGACCATAGGGGAAAGGCTCTCTGTTTTCCCCATTGATGATGATATTAGCCATGGGTCTTTCATACATATGGCCTTTATGATGTTGAAGTATGTTCCTTCTATCCCTACTTTGTTGAGGGTTTTTATCAAGAATGGATGCCATATTTTGTCAAATGCTTTTTCTGCATCTATTGACAGGATCATATGGTCTATATTTGAGTACTTCCAAATTGGAGTCATAAATATTTACTCTTGTTAGATCTTTTTGATGGATAGACCCCTTAATTATGATGGGTCTATCATGGCAAATATGATGCCCTTCTTCATCTCTTGTTACAGTCTTCATTTTAAAATCTAGTTTGTTGGTTATAAGTATGGCTACTCCAGCTTTCTTTGGATGTCCGTTAGCCTGATAGATGGCTCTCCATCCCTTCCCTTTCAATCTGTGGGTGTCATTAGGTCTACAATAAGTCTCTTGTAGGCAGCATATAGATGGATCTTGGTTTTTATCCATTCTTATACCTTCTGTCTTTTGACTGGAGCATTTAGTCCATTTACATTCAGAGTGATTATTGAAAGTTATGAATTTGCATTACCTGTACAGTTGGTGTTTCTGGTGATGTTCTCTGGTCCTTTCTAGTCTTTGTTGCTTTGTTTTTGTTTGTTTGTTTCTCCACTCAAAGCGTTGCACTTAACATTTCTTGCAGGGCTAGTATAGTGGTCATGTACTCCTTTAGTGTTTATTTTCCTGGGAAACTTTTTATCTCTCCTTCTATTCTGAATGACAGCCTTGCTGGATGAAGATTTCTTGTCTACATATTTTTCCCATTCAGCACGTTGAATATTTCCTGCCACTCCCTTCTGGCCTGACACGTTTCTGACAAGTCTGTTGCTAACCTTATGTGTCTACCCTTGTAGGTTAAGGACAGTTTGTTCCTAGCTGCTTTCAGAAGTCTCTCTTTGTTTTTGTATTTTACAAGTTTCACTATGATATGTTGTGGTATTGACCTGTTTTTTTTAAAAAACATTTAAAAAATGTTTATTTATTTTTGATAGAGAGACAGAGCGCAGGTGGGGGAGGGGCAGATAGAGGGAGAGACACAGAATCCAAAGCAGGCTCCAGGCTCTGAGCTGTCAGCACAGAGCCCAACGTGGGGCTCAAACTCACAAACCATGAGATCATGACCTGAGGCGAAGTTGGACAGTCAACTGACTGAGCCACCCAGGTGCCCCTGATTTTATTGATTTTGAGGGGAGTTCTCTGGCCCTCTTGGATTTAGATGAGGGTTCCCTTTCCCAGATTAGGGAAGTTCTCAGCTATCATTTGTTCAAATAAAACTTCTGGCCCTTTTTCCTGCTATTTTTTCTGGGAATCCTGTGATACTGACATTGTTTCATTTTATGGAATTACTAAATTCCCGAAGTCTACTTTCATGATCTAACACCTTTCTTTCTTCTTTTCAGCTTCATTATTTTCCATAATTTTATTTTCTATATCACACATTCTCTCCTCTGCTTCTTCAATCCTTGTTGTGACTGTATCCAGTTGGTTTTGCATCTCAGTTACAGCATTTAAAAAAAATTCATCCCGATTAGGCTTTAGGTCTTTGATCTCTGCAGCAAAGGTTTCTCTGGTGTCTCCTCTGCTTTTTTCAAGCTCAGCTAGTAGTCTCATAACAGTTGTTCTACATTCTTGTTCAGATTTATTGCTTATATCTGTTTCAGCAAGTCCCTGGCCATGGTTTCTTCTTGACTTTTCTTTTGGGGAGAATTCCTCCATCTTGTCATGTTGGCTAAGTTTCTGTCTTTTGCATGTTTTGAAAGCTTGTTATGTTTCCTGTACCTGAGAGTAGTGCTCTATTAAAAAGGGGTCAGGGCACCTGGGTGGCTCAGCTGGCTAACCATCCGACTCTTGAATTTGGTTCAGGTCACGAGCTCAAGGTCATGGGATCGAGCCCCACTTCAGGTTCCTCTATGGGTGTGGAGCCTTCTTGGGATTCTCTGTTTCTCTCTCTCTCTCTGTCCCTCTCCTCTGCTCACATGCTCTGTCTCCTTCTAAAGAACAAAACAAAACAAAAAAACTTTAAATTTAAATTAAAAAAAAAATTTTTTTTTTTAATTTTTAAACGGGTCATTGGGCCATACGCTGTCCAGGAAGGGGGTCGAACACTCCAGGAGGTGTTTCTGCTGTGTGCTGGGTGCACTCTGCTGTTGTATTTTGGCTGTTCTTTCCCACTGGTCAGTCCTCCACAGAGCTCCCCCTTGCTTGCAGTGGGGAGTGTTTGGCTTTTCACCTGGGTGTCTGATTTGTTTGTTAAAATAAGCCCCTTACCTGCCATGTCGTCACCCTCTCACCATGGAGAACCCTCTGCTGGTCCTCAGATCAATTTCCTGGATGTTCCAACAGATCTGATCTCAATACAGCTGTATTTGGGGGACAAGGAAAGCCTGCGATCCTCCTACTTCTCCCCCATTCAGCTCCTCCCAAAGACCTTCTGATATGTGTTTTAAATCTTCCTCTCTCTTTTATTTTTTTTTTTTATTTTTTATTTTTTTTTATTCTGTGATTCCTCTCTCTTTTAAAAGGTTTTATTTTAAAAGTAATCTCCATACCCACTGTGGGGCTAAAAGTTGCAATCCCGAGATCAAGAGTTACATTCTCCACCGACTGAGCCAGCCAGGTGCCCCAAATCTCTCTTGATCTAAATATTCTCACTGTCATTTGTTTGTTTGTTTTGCAATTTATTCGTTAAGGAAAACAGATTTGTCCTATAGGGTCTCCATGGCTGACTGTACCTCTAGATCCCTCTATTATTCATAAAAATTGGTTAGATAGAGATCTAGACCAGTGCTGTCCAATAAAAATATAATGTAAGCCACAAATGTGAGTCATGTGTGTAATTTAAAATTTTCTAATTGCCACATGAATTTTAATAGTAAAGCAAAGAAGGTGAAATTTATTATGATCATTTCATTTTAACGCACCACATCCAAAATTTGATTATGCCAACAGGCACCAATAGCAAAAGTAGTCAGATATTTCACATTCTTTTTTTTTTTTTTAAGCCAAGTCTTCCAAATCTGGTGTGTTGATTACATTAGAGCACATCTCAACTTGGACTGATGACATTTCAAGTGCTTGTGAGCCACAGGTAACTCACTGTGACCCTTTTGGACACTGGACTAACTCACGACATTTTTTTTCAAATTCAAGTTTGATTTTTCAGCAAGGCAACTTTATCTGTGGTGATGCACACTTCCATCAAGAGGTCCTTAGGGGTGCCTGGGTGGCTTAGTCGGTTAAGTGTCAACTTTGGCTCAAGTCATGATCTCACAGTTCGTGTGTTTGAGCCCTGCGTCGGGCTCTGTGCTGACAGCCGGCTCAGAGCCTGGAGCCTGTTTCAGATTCTGTATCTCTCTCTCTGATCCTCCCTTGCTCACACTGGCTGTCTCTCTTTCTGTCTCTCTCTCTCTCAGAAATGAATAAAAGAGGGGCACCTGGGTGGCTTAGTCGGTTGGGCATCCGACTTTCGCTTAGGTCATGATCTCGCGGTTCGTGGGTTCGAGCCCCGCGTCAGGCTCTGTGCTGACAGCTCAGAGCCTGGAACCTGTTTCAGATTCTGTGTCTCCCTCTCTCTCTTACCCTCCCCTGCTCACGCTGTCTCTATCTCTCTCTCAAAAATAAATAAAACATTAAAAAAAAAGAAATGGAAAAAATTTTTTTAATTCCCCCAAAAGAAATGAAAGCATTATCCAATCAAAAACTTGTACATGAATGTCCATAACAGCTTTATTTCTTGGGAAATAACCCACATGTCCTTCAACAGATGAATGGATAAAGACACTGTGGTTTATTCGTATTAGCATTCAAAATAAATACGCTACAGGGGCATCTGGGTGGCTTAGTTGGTTTAGCATCCAGCTCTTGATCTCAGCTCAGGTCTTGATCTCAGGGTCCTGAGTTCAGGCCCCGCATTAGGCTCCATCCTGGGTTTGGAGCCTACTAATACAATAAAAAATAAATTTGCTATACTGATATACACTCCAACAGGGATTAATCTCAAATAAATCAAGCTGAATAAAGAAGCCAGACCAAAAACAAACAAACAAAAAAAGAGTACATCTAGCGGCACCTGGGTGGCTCAGTCAGTTAAGCATCCGACTTCGGCTCAGGTCATGATCTCACGGTTTGTGGGTTCAAGCCCCGCATCAGGCTCTGTGCTGACAGCTCAGAGCCTAGAGCCTCCTTTGGATTCTGTGACTCCCTCTCTCTCTGACCCTCCCCTGCTCATGTTGTCTCTCTCCCTCTCTCAGAAATAAATAAAACATTTTTAAAAAATTTTTAAAAAAGAATACATTCTATGTGATTCCATTGATATAAAATTCTGGAAAAAGCAATGTAATGTGTAGTGACAGAAAACAGGTCATGGGTATGTGGGGAAAGTGAGAAGGGTTTGGTTGAGAGATTTGGGGTGTGATAGATTTGTCCGTTACCCAGATGATGGGGATAGTCTTACAGGCATCTGTGTATATATATCAATGTCAATTACCTTGTGCCCTTGAAATACACCAGATCATGGCAAGTCAAGCCCACCTCCACATGCTGTGTTCATCATCTTTGGCTGCCAAAAATGGCACAGGCTGAGTGGCTTAAACAACAGATCTTTATTTCTCACAGTTCTGGAGGCTGGAAGTCCAAGACCAAGGTGCTGGTGGATTTGGTTCCCGGGGAAAGCTCTCTTCTCAGCTTGCAGGCAGCCACTTTCTCACTTCATCCTCACGTGCATCTCTATGTAATCTCTTTTTATAAGAGCACCAGTGCTTCACAACCTAATCACCTGTGAAAGCCTCCAACCCCAAATACCATCCCACTCAGGGGGTTGGGGTTTCAACATATGGATTGTAAGGGAAGCCAACATTTTGCCCATAACAGTTTTTTTAAGTTTATTTATTTATTTTTGAGGGGTGGGGGAGGGCAGAGAGAGAAGGAGACAGAGAATACCAAGCGGTCTCTTCAATGTCAGCACAGAGCCCAATACGAGGCTTGAACTCATGAAGTATGAGATCATGACCTGAGCCAAAATCAAGAGTTGGACGCTTAACCAACTGAGCCACCCATGTGCCTCTGTCCCTAACAATTCTTTATTTTTTATTTCTCTCTCTCTCTCTTATTTTTAATTTTTTAAAAAATGTAAAAAAATTTTTAATGTTTTATTTGTTTCTGAGAGAGAGAGAGACAGCGTGAGCAGGGAGTGTCAGAGAGAGAGGGAGACACAGAATCTGAAACAGGCTTCAGGCTCTGAGCTGTCAGAACAGAGCCTGACACAGGGCTCGAACCCACAAACCGTTAGATTATGACCTGAGCCGAAGTCAGATGCTTAACCGACTGAGCGACCCAGGCGCCCCCCCCCCTCTCTTTTAATGTTTATTTATTTTTGAGAGGAAGAGAGAGAGCACTCCATGAAGCAAGGGAGGGGCAAGGAGTAGGGGAGGCAGAGGATCTGAAGCAGGCTCTGTGCTGACAGCTGAAAGCCTGATGCAGGGCTCAAACCCACAAACCATGAGTTCATGACCTGAGCTGAAGTCGAATGCTTATCCAACAGAGCCACTCAACTTCCCCTTCTTTTTTTAATGTTTATTTATTTTTGAGAGAGACAGAGAGAGACACATACACAGAATCAGAAGCAGGTTCCCCCTATGAGCTGTCAGCACAGAGCCTGATGCCGGGTTTGAACTCACGGACTGGGATTTTATGACCTGAGCCGTAGTCAGACGCTTAACCCACTGAGCCACCCAGGCGCTGCCTCCCCCCACCTTTTTAAAGTAGGCTCCACTCCCAACATGGGTCTTCAACTCATGACCCAGATGAAGAGTTGCAGGCTCTACTGCCTGAGCCAGCCAGCCAGCCCCATAACAATTATGTTAAATGTTTATTAACTTATTTTGAGAAAGGTAGAGAGCATGAGCAGGGGGGGGAGTGGAGAGAGAGGGAGAGAGAATCCCAAGCAGTCTCCATGCTCACCATGGAGCCTGATTGTAGAGCTCAATCTCACAACTGCGAGATCATGATTACCTGAGCTGAAATCAAGAGTCAGATGCTCGACCAACTGAGTCACCTCGGTGCTCCCTCATAACTATTTGTTTGTTTGTTTGTTTGTTTGTTTGTTTTCAGACAGAGACAGAGACAGAGAGACAGAGAGTGCGAACCGAGGGACAGACAGAGACAGAATTTGCAGCAGGCGGGGGCACCTGGGTGGCTCAGTTGGTTAAGCATCTGACCTCGGCTCAGGTCATGATCTCACAGTTCGTGGGTTCAAGCCACGCATCGGGCTCTGTGCTGACAGCTCAGAGCCTGGAGTCTGCTTCAGATTCTGTGTCTCCTTCTTTCTCTGCCCCTCCCCTACTCATGCTCTATCTCTCTCTGCCTCTCAAAAATAAACACTAAAAAAAAAGAATTTGAAAAAAAAAAAAAAGAGTCTGAAGCAGGCTCCAGGCTCTGAACCCACGAGCCACGAGATATGTCCTGAGCCGAAGTCAGATGCTCAACCGACCGAGCCCCACTGGTGCCCCACCTTATAACAATTTTTTCAATGAAGATGTTTAAACATACAAAAACACCCTCAGAAGTGATGACTAATAAACCTGGATAAACATTCTCGAGCCAAGTGTTGTGGGGACACACGATTAGAAAAGAGAGATTACTCCAGCTTCTCCTTTTAGACTTTTTGGGTTTGGTGCAATGTAAGTGCATTACTCATTCAAAACTGTCACTTACAGGGGCGCCTGGGTGGCTTAGTCGGTTAAGCGTCCGACTTTCACTTAGGTCATGATCTCGCAGTTCGTGGGTTCGAGCCCTGCGTCGGGCTCTGTGCTGATTGCCAGCTCAGAGCCTGGAGCCTGTTTCAGTCTGTGACTCCCTCTCTCTCTGACCTTCCCCTGCTCACGCTGTCTCTCTCTCTCTCTCTCTTCTATAAATAAATAAAAACATTGAAAAAAAAAAAAAAAAAAAAAAAAAAAAAAAAAAAAAAAAAAAAAAAAAAAAAAAAAAAAACAAAACTGTCACTTAAAAAAAAAAAAAAAAAAAAAATAATAAAAAAAAAAAAAAAAAAAAAAGACCCAGGGATTTGTAAGTAGAAAGAACTAGATGAAAATCTTGTCCTTTCCAAGCTGTGTGACTTTGGCCAAGTCTATGAATGTCTCTGAAACCTCAGTCTTCCCAGTAGTCAAAAAGGGAAAGAAACACTGGCCTTTCCAGGGCTGCCTTGATGTAAAAAAGACTGTGCCCAGGCCTGAGGGTATAAAGATGAGTGCTTAATAAACGTGCACTGAGGTGCTTGGCTGGCTCAGTCAGTAGCATGTGAAACTCTTGATCTCTGGTTCGTGAGTTCAAGCAGCACGTTGGGTGTGGAGCCTACTAAAAAATTACATAAAATTGGGGCACCAGGGGGGCTCAGCTGGTTAAGCATCCGACTTCAGCTCAAGTCATGATCTCACAGTTTGCGAGTTCGAGTCCCGCATCGGGCTCTGTGCTGTCAGCTTGGAGCCTGGAGGCTGCTTCGGATTCTGTGTCTCTCTCTCTCTGCCCCTCCCCTGCTCATTCTCTCTCTCTCTCTCTCAAAAATAATAAACATTAAAAAATGTTTTTAAATAAATAAATAAAATGAAACTTTAAGTTTATGTATTTATTTTGAGAGAGCGAGAGAATGAATGTGAGCAGGGAAAGGGCAGAGAGACAGGGAGGGGGAGAGAGAGAGAATCCCAAGCAGGCTCCATGATGTCAGCTCGGTGCCTGATGTGGGGGCTCGATCCCACAAATCAAAAGATCATGACCTGAGCCAAAATCCAGAGTCAGATACTCAACTGAGTGAGCCATCCAGCCGCCCCTAAAATGAAATCTTTTATTTTTTTTAATGTTTATTTAAACATCGAGAGAGAGAGAGAGACAGAGCTGGAGGAGGGAAGGGGCACAGAGAGAGAGAGAGAGAGAGGGAGACACAGAATCCGAAGCAGGCTCTAGGCTCCGAGCTGTCAGCACAAAGCCCAACACAGGACTTGAACCCTGAACTGGGTGATCATGACCTGAGCTGAAGTCAGACCCAACGCTTCACCGATGGAGCCACCCAGGCGCCCCATAAAATGAAATCTGTAAATAAACATGTACTGTTATGGTTATTATTTCTTCCTTAGGGAATTCAAAGTTGTTGGCTCTCGATGTAAAGGCTGCCAGGTCCATGTGCACACAAGCTCCCAGGCCAGTCTGCCCCATTCCTCTGGGGACCCAGCCCACAATCTGACTCATCCACTTTTTCCCCTGAGCCTCTGAGCCTGCTGCCCTACGGCTGACCTTTCCTGGTGACCTGGGTATGGCTAGAAGCTGGCAGCAAAGGGCGTGAACAGGGGCTAAAGGTGGTGGGGGTCATTCCCCAGACAGAGGCCAGCAGTCTCCCTTGGGGATCGTCTGGGATGGATTGGGCACATGTCCCAGGCTACCGTGCAGTTTTCATGCCTTCCTTCAATCTGGGTCATCGATTCCTTACCTTCTCCATCTGGTTGTTCTTTCTATCTGTCAGCTTCTGGGCCGCTGCCCCAGGCACCCTTGCCTGATGGGACGGGTCCCTTTTCTGGGTTCTCCTAGGTTCACGTGCTTCCCCCAAGGCTGAACTTCCTGTATTAAAATTAAATGGTTAAGCGGTGCCTGGGTGGTTCAGTGGGTTAAGCATCTGACTCTCGATTTTGGCTTAGGTCATGATCTCACAGTTTATGAGTCTGAGTCCCATGTCAGGCCCTGTGCGGATGGTG
The DNA here is from genome assembly GCF_003009895.1 of Hyaena hyaena. Classification (NCBI taxonomy): domain Eukaryota; kingdom Metazoa; phylum Chordata; class Mammalia; order Carnivora; family Hyaenidae; genus Hyaena; species Hyaena hyaena. The sequence continues at coordinate 458,603 of NW_024081027.1, read as the reverse complement.
CAGAGCCTGCTTGGGATTCTCTCTCTCCCTCTCTCTGCCACGTGTGCTCTCTCTCTCTCAAAATAAAGTTTAAAAAAATTAAGTGGTTAAAATAGTCACAGTTAGATAAAACTTTAAGTTTTAAAATAAATTAGTTATAAAATAAATAAGCCCTGGGGATATAACATACCGCATGGTGACTATAGTTAATAACACTGTGGTGTATATTTTAATGCTGCTAAGAGAGTAGACCTTAAAAGTTCTCATCACCAGAACAAAAAGGGTTATTATTTTTTTAAGTTTTTAAAATGTTTTTATTTATTTCTGAGAGAGAGAGAGACAGTGTGAGCAGGGGAGGGTCACAGAGAAAGGGAGACACAGAATCTGAAGCAGGCTCCAGGCTCAGAGCTGTCAGCCCAGAGCCAGATTTGAGGCTCGAACTCATGAGCCGTGAGATCATGACCTGAGCGGAAGCCCAACGCTTAACCAACTGAGCCACCGAGGCACTCCAAAAATAAACAAAAATTTTTAAATCACAATTAACAGTGCTAATAAAGGGCAGACAGATATCACGTGCCTCCTGATATGCACAGAGAAGGACAAAGTATCACTGCCAAAAAAAAAAATGTCTAATCGGGAGGAAACATCAGACAAATGCAAGTCAGGGATGTTCTATAAATAACTGGTATGTACCTTTCAAAAATGTCAATGGTGTGAAGGACAAAGAAGGACCAAGGAGCCGCTCCCGATGAAGGGGAGCTAAAGAGACACAGAAATAAAATGCAGTGCGTGATTCCGGATGGGGCACTAGTGGAAAACACAGCTGTAAAGGACACGGTGGAATATGGACTATAGATTAGATAATGACAGTGTGTCAAGGTCACATTTCCTGATGTTGCAAAAAGCGCTGTGGTGCTTGAGAGGTGGCCTTGTTCCCAGCGGAAGGCAAAGGCACACGTCATGTCTGCAACATACCACCAAACTATCCAGAAACAAATAAATAAAGTGTGTGTATATGCGTGGAAGAATATATATCATCTTTCTTTTTCCCTCTCTAGTGTGTATTATATTTATATATGTATATAAGTCTGTGTTTTATTGGGGCGCCTGGGTGGCTTAGTCGGTTAAGCATCCGACTTTCGCTTAGGTCATGATCTCGCGGTTTGTGGGTTCGGGTCCCGCGTCTGGCTCTGTGCTGACTGCCAGCTCAGAGCCTGGAGCCTGTTTCAATCTGTGACTCCCTCTCTCTCTGACCCTTTCCTGCTCACGCTGTCTCTCTCTCTCTCCTAGAAATAAATAAAAATATTTTAAAAAATAAAAAATAAAATTGTGCCAGGCACAGAGGGGGCCCTAATTGTCAACTACTGTATTGGCTACTCACCTGTTAGCTGCAGGTTCGTTCAGCCTTGGGAGCTCTTGAGGTTGCTAACAAGGTCAGCTTGAGGCCGCATTGTCTGGAAGCTTGACTGGGGCCACAGGATTTGTTTCCAAAATAGGACCCTTGGGGGCGCCTGGGTGGCTCAGTCAGTTAAACATCCGACTTTGGCTCAGGTCATGATCTCATGCTCTGTGAGTTCGAGCCCCACGTCGGGCTCTGTGCTGACAGCTCAGAGCCTGGAGCCTGCTTCAGATTCTGTGTCTCCCTCTCTCTCTGCCCCTCCCCTGCTCACACCTTGTCACTCTCTCTCACAATAAAGACATAAAAAATTTAAAAACAAAACAAAACAAAAAACAAAACAGGACCCTTGTTGTTGCTTGTTGGTGGGGGAGCAGTCTGGTTCTTGCTCACCCAGTGCAGGTCTCCCCGAAAGGCTACTTGAGTGTCCTCACAACCTGGAAGCTGGCTTTGCCCAGAGCAAGTGATATAATCAAGAACAAGACAGATGCGGGGCACCTGGGGGGGAGACTCACTTGGCTAAGCGTCCGACTTCGGCTCAGGTCATGATCTCGAGGTTTGTGGGTTCAAGCCCCTTGTCGGGCTCTGTGCTGACAGCCTGGAGCCTGCTTCAAATTCTGCGTCTCCCTCTCTCTTGGCTCCTCCACCGCTTGTACTCTCTCTCTCTCTCAAAAATTCAAATAAATGTTTAAAAAATTACAAACAAGAAAACAAGACAGAATCCACATGTTTTTTATGATCTAACCCAGGAAGTCGCACACACCATCGTTTCAATAATATCCTATTTTCTACACCAGAGGGAGGAACTATTTAAGGGCATGGATTATCAGGAGTCAAGGATCACTGGGCTGTTAAGGGACAAAGGCAGAGTGTCATGACTGCCAGGAGTACCGCTGTGAGTCACCTCGCCCAGCTTCAAATCCTCGCTCTGTCTGGATCACTGTGAGAACTTGAACAAGTACTTACTCTTTTATTCAGTCCTCATCTATAAAATAGAATAAGATTTCCTAACTCATTTGGAGTTGCTATTAGGATTAAGTGAACACATAATCACTTGAGGACAGTACGGACATAAATGAAGAACACTGTAGGTGTTTGCTATTTCTATCATAAGCAGCCTGTCTGCTGACAGACCAGCAATTTCCTGTCTCACCCGCCAGGGGACTCAATCATTGGGGATTAGTGAAGAGGGACTGAGGGGCCCCTAGTAACCTAGGTTCTAGAGACACAGATGGAAAGACCCCCCCCTTTTTTTAAGTAGCCTCCATGCCCAGTGCGGAGCCCAACATGGGCCCCAACTCACAACCCTGAGATCAAGACCTGAGCCAAGGGGCGCCTGGGTGGCTCAGTTGGTTAAGTGTCCAACTTCAGCTCAGGTCATGATCTCACTATTTGTGAGTTTCAGCCCTGCATAGGGCTCTGTGCTGACAGCTCAGAGCCTGGAGCCTTCTTTGGATTGTCTCCCTCTCTCTCTGCCCCTTCCCATGCTCACTCTCTGTCTCTCAAAAATAAATAAACATTACGAAACTATTAAAAAAAAAACTGAGCCAAGATGAAGAGTTGGCTTAACCAACTGAGCCACCCAGTTGCCCCTGAGGGCCACTTTTCATGAGAGCATGTATGCTGCCAGGCTGAAATCCCCCAAAGGAGAGGAGTCAACTGCCCACAGACAGACAGAAAAAAAAAAAAGTCCATTTCACTGCTTCCCTGGTTTGGTGAGAGATTCCAGGCCCTATGTCACCTCTTTTTTTTTTCTTTTCTTTTTTCTCATATGTCACCTTTCTGATGCTATTTGCTTTGACTAAAGTAGCCAACCTGGTGGATAGGACTATCTGACCCCTGTTATGGTGCCAGTACTATAGCTGTCACTCAGTAGGTACTCAGGAAACAACCGATCAGGGCGCCTCAGCTCAGGTCACGATCTCACGGTTTGTGGGATCGAGCCCCATGTCAGGCTCTTTGCTGATTTCTCAGAGCCTGCTTGGAATGCTCTCTCTCTCTCTCTCTCTCAAAATAAATAAATAAACTTAAAAAAAAAGAAACAATTGATCAGAGTGATGATATCACTGCTGGGTCAGAGAGTATGTTCCACAGAACAGTTTTTATTTATTATTTAAAAAAGGTTTTTAACATTTATTTATTTTTGAGGGGGGAAAGGGGAAGAGAGAAAGGGAGACACAGAATCTGAAGCAGGCTCCAGGCTCCGAGCTGTCAGCACAGAGCTGGACTGGGGGCTCGAACTCACAAACTATATGAGATCGTGACCTGAGCGGAAGTTGGACACTTAACCGACTGAGCCCTTCAGGCGCCCCCCAGGCGCCCCCCAGAACAGGTTTTAGAATGCAATCCAGATCCAGATCCAGGTCCCTGGAAAAATTCTTCAGCATGTTCACAGCAGGTGCCTCTAAGAGCTTCTGGCATGTTCTGTGCCCTGGGGCACAGAGGAAGCAGCCCCTGAAAAGCGAGTTGAGAGAAAAGGCTGTCGGGTTGAGAAAGTGAGTGATCGTTTCTCTCAGTGCAAGAAGCCTCGAAGAAGATCACACACTCTGACAGTTGTACCACCGCCTCAGAGAGAGGCCAGCACCTGGGCTGTGGACAGAGCAGCTGCCAGGGCAGATGGTGGCTGTCTGGAGCTACTCCATGCAGACATTTTCCTCGCTGTCCTTCCCATCTGCCTGTCACCGCTGCCGGGATCAGCCATCCTGGCATGCGGCCCGGGGCTGGGGCCAAGTGTATGAGTGGTGACCCACACGTCAGCCCTGGGGCACGCAGCTTCAGATTCCAGAGGCCGGGCTGGCTCTGAGCCCTGCTGAGTCAACTCTGTTCCTCTAGCCCGGGTGCCAAGCCAACCTGCCCAGGGTGCTTCCTGGCAGGCAAGGTTTTCTTTGCCAGTCTCAATTTCCTGACAGAGTATAGTGGAGCTGGCGGGGAGGGAGGGGAGGAATTTAGTCCACGTTTGTTAAATGTGCCTTTTGAAATGAGCACAGTCCAGCCCCACAGCCTCGCTTAGTTCTTCCTTTTTTCCAAGCTTATCCAGGCTCAGAGTGTAGGGCTCTCTGGTACAGAACAGAGGACTGCTTGTTGAATGAGTGAATGAGTGAATGAATGAATGAGTGAATGAGTGAATGAGTTAGGAGCCCTTCTTTCCGTGCATTACCTCTTCCTGTTCCGAGGTTTCTGCTTTGATACAGGAAAAGACTCGCGACCCTGAAGACCCGGGGTGGGGGGCGAGTGGGGGAGGGGGCCCTGAGCTGGAGTCTGGCCACCCCGAGGGCACTCGGTTGTGGGAAGTGGGAAGAGGGAAGTCAGGGGATCCGACGAGCACAGCTGCGATGACGAATCCTTGAGCGGGAAGGAGCGTGGGAGCCCAGAGACGTCTCCCCGCGGCCCAGCCAGGTCTTGAGCTGCTCTCCGGGAATCCGGAGGCGGGGATGTTTGAGGTGTCCCGGGCACGCCCGGCCTGGCTGCACTCAGCGCACCGGGGCCCTTTCTGTTTCGTCTCTCTCCCCAGCTTTTGACTTGCGGAGGAGGGGTCAGGGGTCCCGCCAGGCCCTTCAGTCCCCACTGAGCGCGGCGGGTGCAGCGCAGAGGCGTTTGGATTCCGGTGTTTGGATTCCGGTGTTTGGAAGGGGGTCCCCCGTGAAGGTCCTGTCTTCCACAATCTGCAGAGAAGGCGCTCCAGGGCCTGCTCGAGAGGAGCCAGAGTTTTGCACCCCGAGGGCGCCCCCCTCGCATAACTACCCGGCCTCAGGCTCCTAGAACCCTACCCCCGCCCTCACGCCCCGCCCCCGGCACTCCCTGCGCCCCGCCTCCGAGGCTCCCCTTGCCCTGTCTCCGTGACTTATATAAGGGGGCGTCGCGGGGCCCAGACAAGCCCGAAAGGCTGGCGCCTGTGATCCGAGGCTTCCTCGCGGCTTCCGAACGCGAACGAGTATCCGCCAGGGCGCCCGCGTCGCCAGCCCTCGAGCCACCACCCACCCCTCCGCCTTCGCCTTGCGCTCGCGCGTTCCCGAGTCCGCGCGTCCAGGCCACCCGGAAGGATGCGCTGCGCGCCGACGGCCCCCGCAGCCCTGGTGCTGTGCGCCGCCACCGCCGGGCTGCTGAGCGCGCAGGGCCGCGCGGCGCCCACCGAGCCCCCCGAGCCGCCGCGCTTCGCGTCCTGGGACGAGGTGAACGTGCTGGCGCACGGGCTCCTGCAGCTCGGTCACGGGCTGCGCGAGCACGTGGAGCGCACCCAGGGGCAGCTGGGCGCGCTGGAGAGGCGTCTGCGCGCGTGCGGGGCAGCCTGCGCGGAGTCCGGAGGCGGCGCCGCGACCCCCGGTCCGGGCCCCCGCGCTGCCGCTGCCGCCGAGACCCTCGGCAGCCTGCAGGTACGTGCGCTCCTGCTGCCCTCCTGCGGGTCTCGAAGAACGTGGGCGGGAGGGGGGACGCACACCCGCCCCCCCCCGGGCTCTCCCCCCACCCCGGTCTCTAAGGAGGGGGGTTGGAATGCCAGGCGAGCGGTGATGAATGGGAGAGGCTGGCCGCACAAGGCCGGGTCCTCACCGCCGTGCGCGCGCTCTCCCAGACTCAGCTCAAGACTCAGAACGGCAGGATCGAGCAGCTCTTCCACAAGGTGGCCCAGCAGCAGCGGCACCTGGAGAAGCAGCAGCTGAAAATAGAGAAGCTGCAGAGCCAGGTGCGCATGCCCGGTCCGGGGTTGGGGGCGGCGAGGGGGGAGAGGCAGAAGCTTGTCCTGTGGGCGTGCACTCAGAGCCAGCCAGACCTGACATCCTCCTTCTGTCCTGTGCAGGTGAGCCACCTGGGCCACAGGATGGCCAAGACCGGCCGGAGGAAGAGGCTACCCAAGATGGCACAGCTCGCTGGCCCTGCTCACAATACCAGCCGCCTGCACAGTGAGTGTCCAGCTCCCCTGCTGTCTGTCCTCCGGCAGCCCCTTCCCCCCAACCACTGCCACACCCCCACTTACCATTCCCGTCTCCCTCCTTGTCCGCTCCACCTTACTGAGAAGAGAGGCCCTGGCCCCGCGGTCCGGTGGGCTCACTGGTCTCTGGTAAAGGGCTGATGCGGGAACATCCCACCTCATCCCTGGCCCTGGCCGGCTAGGCCACCCTACCCTTCTTCCTGGCAAGCCAGTGGCTCTCCCCGGAGCCCTGCTGGCCACTAACTAGAGCAGGGCGCGGGGTCTTTAGGAGGGTCCAAGAGGGACTTGAGCAGCAGGGGTGGGGGGAAGGGGGCGGTGCAGCCCGGAGACACCTTCCGGAAGGTTGGAATCTTCTCTGAGGACATACTGGTGGACAGGAAGGTGCCAGCTACGGAGCCTGGAGTTCTGACTGCGTGAAGAGAGAGGCTGCCTGCGACGGGGATTCTGAGCCCCCCTCCATCTTGGAGTGTAGCGCTAGGAGACAGGCCTCGGGCAGGGAACCCCCATCTCCCTGGCGGGACACACCACTCACTCTTGCATCTCTGACAAATCCAGGGCCCCTACCCCCCCCCCACGGTGCCTCGCTCCTCTCTCGGTCCTGAAGTCCCTGATCATACCCGCAGAGACCATTGCCACCGTCACCGTCTGGGTCCTTCACTGCGCATCCCAGATCGCCCCAAACCTCCTGCCCCCGCAGCGTGTCTCTGTGGGTCTGGCACAGGCTCCCAGCTCCTGGTGTCTCTGTGCTTCCCCCCCCCCCACGCCTTAGTTCAGGGCGCCAGCCTCCCTGTGGTCCTCCTACCCCATCACCCCGCCTGGCATCCGTGGTCGCGTGCAGCCAGCTGGGTGAAAGTTCGGATTCCACCTTCACACCCCGGGGCTGCTTCCTGGCTGCCGCTGCCGGTTCTCTAGTCTTGAGGGCTCCCCTCCCCCCTCCCTCCCCCCACTCTTCCTCCTTCCCCCACCAGGCCAGTAAGGGGCCAGTACACGTCCCAACCCCCCCCCCAGGGGCTTCGGAGCCCGGCCAGCAGGCCGGGGTCTGGGCTGGAGGCTGTGAGGATGGGGGGTGCGTGGGTTTGGGGAGTCCCAGGCGCGAGGCTCAGCCCTGCCAAGTAGGGGAAGGTTCGGAGCTGGAGGAGACAAACAGCTGGTGCTAATGGAAGCCACGTTGGTGGTTTGGCCCGCTGCCTCCCCCGATTGGAAGAGAGGAAAGTAGGGGAAAGGGGAGCTGCTCCAGGGGCCGGAAAATGTCTCCAGTCACCCTGGGCCCGCCCCGTTCCCCCTACCCCCCCCATTCCCCTTACCCCCCCCCCACTTCAGCGTGGACTTCCCCTCCCCCGGGCGACCTTTTCCCTACTTTCCGGGCTGAACTGGGGGCGGGGATTTCCCGAGCCTTTGGACGCGCCCCAGCCATCCCTCCCTCCTCTTTCCCTCCCAGGCTTCCTCCTTGGTTCCTTAGCCCTCCTTGCCTTCCCCTTCCCGCACCTGGGATCCCAGGTGGCGCCCCTGACTTTGGTAGCCTCTTGCGGAGCCCCCGCCTGAGGAGGCAGAGCGCTGCTGCTCAGCTCCACTCCCACCTTCTCCACCCTGGCCCAGCTTCTCAGTCACCCATGCCTCCAGTCTTTATTAAACACCTACTGTGGGCTAGAATCGGCCCCGGGCACTGGTGCCAGACTGTGGGCACAGAGCCCCTCGGTCCCTGGCCCCATGGAGTCCTCATTCAGTGGCGGAGAGACCACTGGATGACTCCCCTGGGGTGGAGGGCAGGAAGTCCGCCATGCTTCTTTTGGGAGTCTGGCCTGGTCTGGGGGGTCAGGGAAAGCATCCCTTCTAGAAGCGGGGATCTTAGAATGAGGCAAGAAGGGCTTGAGGGAAAAGGGTCCCAGGCATTGTGACTGGCATGTGCAAAGTCCCTGGGGCAGGAGGGTGTGTGGTACAAGGCTGGCTGTGAGGCCCGAGGAGAGAATGCAGTGTGGGAGGAGGAAGGATGGTGGATGGCGCAGGGGCCGTCCAGGACAGGGGATGTTGTGAACCCAGGATTGGCCCCCTCATGTCCCCTGTCACCCACTGCCCAGCCCCTCACATGGCTGTTTCCTGAGTCCCCTCCTGTCTCAATTTCCCCACCCCTCTCTCTGCCCGCCCTTCAGGGCTGCCCAGGGACTGCCAAGAGCTGTTCGAAGAGGGAGAGCGGCAAAGTGGACTGTTCCAGATCCAGCCCCAGGGGTCCCCACCCTTCCTGGTTAACTGCAAGATGACCTCAGGTAGGGTGTGTGGCCCGCGGGGGTGCCCCGTGGGCCCTGTTGCCATTCGGTCAAATGGAGCTCCCCGCCACTACCCATGGTCGAGCCACGTTCAGTGGGCCAGGAGAAGCTTCCTAGATTTCTACTGCTCCCTCTGTCCGGGCCTCCCTCCCGGGGTCTTGGGACCATGATCTAGGCTGAGCCCCTTGCCCATTGGCCAGCCCACCCTTAACCCCCTTCCTCTAGTCTTGCTGGGGTGAATGAGAAGAGCATTGCCCTCTCTGGGTTTGGAGGCGGCTTGGGGGTTGAGAGCCAGATGGGAAGTGGGGTCCCCTGCGCAAAGGGCCCTCCTGATGACATTGCACCTTTCCGGGCAGATGGAGGCTGGACCGTAATTCAGAGACGCCAGGACGGCTCCGTGGACTTTAACCAGCCCTGGGAAGCTTACAAGGCTGGCTTCGGAGACCCCCAAGGTGCGGGTTTCCCCCGGGGCCAGAGGCAGCGAGGGGAGGAGGGGCGAGGAGGTGGGTCTGTCTCACCCGGTTGGCCTCTCCCCTGTAGGTGAGTTCTGGCTGGGCCTGGAGAAGGTTCACCGCATCGCCGGGGGCCGCGGCAGCCGGCTGGCCGTGCAGCTGCGGGACTGGGAGGGCAATGCCGAGTCGCTGCAGTTCCCCGTCCATCTGGGTGGGGAGGACACGGCCTACAGTCTGCAGCTCACAGCTCCCGTGGCTAGTGAACTGGGGGCCACCACTGTCGCCCCCAATGGCCTCTCCCTGCCCTTCTCCACTTGGGATCAAGACCATGACCTCCGTCGGGACAAGAACTGTGCCAAGAGCCTCTCCGGTGAGCCAGCCTTGTCCCTACCTGTCCTGCCTGCCCCGCAAGGTCAAGACCACGCCTCTCTGCCTTTGTGTTTCCCTGTCCTGCCTTCAGTGCCGAATTCTGTCCATTCTCTGCCCGCTTCTCCTCACTTGCTGTGTGTCTCTGGGCAACTGACTTACCCTCTCTCATCTTCAGTGTCCCCGTCTTTAAAACTGGGTACAGCCATGGTGCCCACTCCTTAGAATTATCTTGAGATGACATTTGCGGCCTAGTGGCTGGCATGTGGCCAAGCCACCAAGATAAACCTTGTCCTGTCCTTTTTTTTTTTTTAGTTTGTTTTTATTTATTTGGAGAGAGCAAATGGGGGAGGGGCAGAGAGGAAGAGGGAGAGAGGGAATACCAAGCAGGCTCCTCGCTGTCCGCACAGAGCCTGACACAGGGCCCAAACTCACCAACCCTGAGATCATGACCTGAGCTGAACCTAAGAGTTAGATGCTCACCCGACTGACCACCCAGGTGCCCAGGCTCTGTAAAGTGAAGCGTATGAAATTGCTTTCTGGTGGATCAAAAAATGATTGAATACTAGTAATTTTACATGGTCTGATCGAATATAAATTGAAGAAATGGATACTAATCATAGAAAGTCGTTTTTTAATGTTTATTTAATTTTGAGAGAGAAAGCGTTCATAAGAGTATGTGCAGGGGAGGGGCAGAGAGAGGGAAAGACAGAGAATCCCAAGCGGGCTCCACACTGTCAATGCAGATGCAGGGTTCGAACTCACGAACCCTGAGATCATGACCTGAACTGAAATAGAAAGTTGGACGCTTAAGCTACTGAGCCCCCCCAGGCACCCCAGAAAGTCTTTAATAAATGTTTCCCAGGTGTCAGGTACAGAGAAGTAATCGGCCACAGTCACAGACACAAAAGCTATAGCTACCGGGAAGGGGGCCCAGAGCCCCTGAAACTCCTTTGTCACAAGCTGGGGTTCCTCAGCACGATGTGTGACAATCCCTAAAAAAGTCTTCCCCTCTAAGGTTTATAAAGTCCGGGGACGCCTGGGTGGCTCAGTCGATTAAGCATCTGACTTGGGCGCAGGTCATGATCTCACGGCTCAGGAGTTGGAGCTGCGTGTCGGGCTCTGTGCTGTCAGCATGGAGCCCGCTTCGGATCCTCTGTCCCCCTCTCGCGCTTGCTCTCGGTCTCTCAAAAAAAAAGACATTAAAGAAAAAAACAACTTTGTGTCGTCCTACAACCAGCTTCATCCCCGCCCCCCCACCCCCCAGCCTCAGTGGAGACACAGGGACCCCGGCCTGACCAGGCTCTGTTTCCTCTGACCCCGGCAGGTGGCTGGTGGTTTGGCACCTGTGGTCATTCCAACCTTAATGGCCAGTACTTCCGCTCCATCCCCCACCAGCGGCAGCAGCGTAAGAAGGGCATCTTCTGGAAGACCTGGCGAGGCCGCTACTACCCACTGCAGGCCACGACCATGCTGATCCAGCCGACAGCGGTGGGAGCAGCCTCCTAGCCTCCCCGCTGGGGCCTGGTTCCCAGGCTCGTAGAGGACAGTGACTTTGACCCTGGCCTTGCATGTGGCCACTCCCTGCCTCGAGGCAGGGGCTCAACACAGGGGCCATGTGGAGCCTCATGGACAGAGAAGAGGCTCGTGACTGGAGGTGCCCCCCTTTCTGAGTGGGGGGCCGCAGGTGACATCCTCTGGGGACAGAGCTACAGGGTTGCAGGACACAGACCCAGGAAGCGGGAGACGGAGGGGCGCCGAGACCCACTCTTCGCCCGCCTGAGGAGTCGAGGACGCAGAGGGACCACGCGGGGGCAGCTGAGCCAGCCCTCGATGGCGGATTCAGTCACATTGACTGGCTGGGGGGGGGTGGCCAGGGCTCCCATGGGCCCCCAGTGCCTTCACGGCGCTCCTGTGTGTGGGTGCTGTGGGGTGAGCCGGGGCCACTGGTGTCCGGGTGGAGCTCTCCAAATTCTTGCAATAAAAGCAACCTCGGAACATTTCGTTCTTCTTTGTCCTTCAGTTTGTTTTAAAGAGAGGGCAGTTTCAAAGTCCACATAAATGTTCCCAGGGTGGAGGGGAACACTCCCAGGTCCTTCGAGAACAACACTGAGTAGTCCGATCGCCTGACAACTGATTTCCATTTCTTCCATTTATTATTTCACAATGCGCATCTCCGTTTTTAGTTTCAAAAAACAAGACCCTCGTTCGGTCCTTCTGGAAGCAGGTAACAAAAAATGAGAACCCCTTGTCTTTTTTTGTTTTTAAGTTTATTTATTTGGAGGGAGATAGAGCATGAGTAGGGGAGGGGCAGAGAGAGAGGGAGAGCGTGAAATCTGAAGCAGCCTCCACCCTGTCGGTGTGCAGAGTCTGACCCAAGGCACCAACCCACAAAACCCTGAGACCGTGACCTGAGCCAAAATCAACAGTTGGATGTTTAACCGACTGAGCCACCCAGTGCCCAAGAACCCTGTCTTCATCATACTTATACATATGACTCACAATGAACTTTTCGCACCCAGACACCTGATAGAAATACAATGTGTGAGGCGCTTGGGTGGCTCAGTTGGGTGGGCATCTGACTCTGGCTCAGGTCATGATTTCACAGCTCGTGGGTTTGAGCCCTGCGTCGGGCTCTGTGCTGACAGCTCAGAGCCTGGAGCCTGCTTTAGATTCTGTGTCTCCCTCTCTGACCCTCCGCTGCTCATGCCGTCTCTCTCTCTCAAAAATAGATAAATTTTAAAAAACATTTAAAAATTTTTAAAACAATGTGAATCACACATTTAATTTTTTACAATAGTCACATTTAAAAAAGTGGGGGTGTAGGGACGCCTGGGTGGCTTAGTCGGTTAAGCGTCTGACTTTCACTTAGGTCATGATCTCACGGTTCGTGGGTTCGAGCCCCGCGTCAGGCTCTGTGCTGACTGCCAGCTCAGAGCCTGGAGCCTATTTCAGAGTCTGTATCTCCCTCTCTCTCTGACCCTCCCCTGCTCACGCTGTCTCTCTCTCTCTCCTAGAAATAAATTAAAAAAAAAAAAACTATTAAAAAAATAAATAAAAAAGTGGGGGTGGAGAACAAAGTTAAAAAAAAGAAACAGATGAAATTAATTTTAGAAATGTATTTTTATCAAACCCAAGGGAACCAAAATATTATTTCAACATGTGAGTGACATTAAGTTATTAATGAGATATTTGACATTTCTTTTTTTTGTACTAAGTCTTTGGAATCCAGTGTTTATCCTTACAACACATCTTACTTTGTCTTTTTAAAAAATTTTTTAACATTTACTTATTTTTGAGAGACAGAGAAAGAGCAGGGAAGGGGCAGAGAGAGACACACACAGAATCCGAAGCAGGCTCCAGGCTCTGAGCTGTTAGCACAGAGCTCGACATGGGGCTCGAACCCATGAACCGTGAGATCATGACCTGAGCCGAAGTCAGTTGCTTAACCGACTGAGCCACACAGGTGACCCAATTTTTTTTTTTTAACGACACATCTTAATTTGGACTTGCCATATTTCAAGGGCTCAGTAGCCAAGAAGCTCATGACCACCATATTGGACAGTGTACCTCTAGTGTATACATTAATGCAGTTCTTTGGCTAAATTCTTTACAGTTTTTGCCACATCGGCCTAAATTTTCCTTTAAGTTGGCTCTTTTATTTTTTATTTAAAAAAAAGTGTGTTTATTTTGAGGGGGGACAGGCAGAGAGAGTCAGAGGGAAAGACAGAATTCCAAGCAGGCTCAGCACGGCCTGCACAGAGCCCTAGTGGCTCAACTGGTTAAGTGTCTAACTCTTGGTTTTGGCTCAGGTCACGATCTCATGGTTCATGAGTTTGAGCCTCACATCGGGCTCTGTGCTGCCAGGTGTGGAGCCTGCTTAGAACTCTTTTTCTCTGCCCCTCCCCTACTCTCTCCTCTCAAATTAAATAAATACGCTTAAAAAAAGAAGAGAGACAGGCTTAACTCACTGAGCCACCCACGTGCCCCTAAGTTGGCTTTTAAAAGTTGGCCTTAGAAGACATGAACAGACACTTCTCCAAAGAAGACATCCAGATGGCCAACAGACACATGAAACGATGCTCAGCATCCCTCCTCATCAGGGAAATACAAGTCAAAACCACACTGAGATACCACCTCACTCCAGTCAGAGTTGCTAAAATGAATAAATCAGGAGACTATAGATGCTGGTGAGGATGTGGAGAAATGGGCACCCTCCTACACTGTTGGTGGGAATGTAAGCTGGTGCAGCCCCTCTGGAAAACAGTGTGGAGGTTCCTCAAAAAATTAACAATAGAACTCCTCTATGACCCAGCAATAGCACTGCTAGGAATTTACCCAAAGGATACAGGAGTGCTGATGCCTAGGGGCACAGGGACCCCAATGTTCATAGCACTCTCAACAATAGCCAAAACATGGAAAGAGCCTAAATGTCCATCAATGGACAAATGGATCAAGAAGATGTGGTTTATCTATACGATGGAATACTACATGGCAATGAGAAAGAATGAAATCTGGCCATGTGTAGCAACATGGATCGACCTTGAGGGTGTTATGCTGAGCGAAAGAAGCCAGGCAGAGAAGGACAAATACCATATGTTTGCACGTATAGGAGGACTAGGAGGAACTTAACGGAGGACTGTGGGGGAGAGGGAGAGAGGCAAACCATGAGAGACTCTTGAATGCTGAGAACAAACTGAGGACTGATGGGTGGGGGGGAAGGGGGTAGATGGGCATGGAGGAGGGCACTTGTGGGGATGAGCACTGGGTGTTATATGGAAACCAACTTGACAATAAACTATTTGTAAAAAAATAAATAAATGAAAAAAAATAGTTGGCCTTACATAAAAATACATAGAAATTCAACTAATATTTATGGAGTCCTTACTACATGCTCAAACCCTTGTACTAAGCGCTTGGAAACTAAATGCTAGTGAACAAAAGGTTCCTGCCCTCCCCAAGCTTACCTTCAAAGCCCCTCCAACTACACAGAGTTTGGCCTATAATTGATGATTCAAAGTGAGACACTTTTGGGTGGGTAAAAAAATACAAATAGTGGTTGACACTGGAAAAATGGGCGGAACGTGACTGAGAACGGACGTGAGGCAGCATTCTCCAGTGACAGTGATGTTCTGAACCTTGATAGAGATGGGTTACTCCGCCATATGCCTTTGTCTCTGCGAATCTACACTGAAGATTAATATTGCATTATACGTAATTTCCACCTTAGAAGAAAAACCTACAAAAAGAGCCATAAACAAATATTGAACTTGAGTTAATGATATGGATGCTGAAGTGTTTAGAGGGGAAGTAGACTAATGTATTTAATTTTATTGTTTTCCAGCGTTTTGAGATATAACTGACATGATATTGTGTAAGTTTAAGGTGTACAATGTGTTGATTTCATACACCTATATATTGTAAAATGATTACCACCCTGGTGTTAGCTAACACTTCCATCACATCATAGTTCTTTCTTTTTTCTTTTTTGTGGTAAAAACATTTATTTATTTTGTTTATTTTATTCATTGAGACAGAGAGACAGCACAGGAAGGGCGGGGGTGGGGTGGGGGAGAGAATCCCAAGCAGGCTCTACACTGCCAGCACGGAGGCCAATGTGCCGCTCGAACTCACAAACTATGAGATCATGACCTGAGCCAAAATCAAGAGTCGGACGCTCAACTGACTGAGCCACCCAGGCGCCCCTGTGGTGAGCACACTTAATGTCTACTCTCTTAGCAACTTTCAAGTACTAACTAAAATCACCGTGCTATACATCAGATTCCTCCAAATTTTCAACTTTCTTTGAAATCCATCAAAAAATATGACGATGGGTAGTTGGATACAGAGATGGATATGTAATAAAGCAAAATGTTAATAGTGGAATCTAGGTATTCTCTGTACAATTCTTTCCATTTTTCTACATATTTTAAAAACTTCACAATAAAATGTGGGCAAGAAAATTCTAGCCAGATCCTGTTGCCTTCTGAAGGCTCTCAGCCTCCCTCGGAGCTCCGTATAAAAAGGGGAGATGGGATTAGAAAACTGTTCAAGATGGATGTATGAGCAAGAAAGAGTACGGGGCACCTGGGTGGCTCAGTCGGTTGAGTGTCCGGCTTCGGCTCAGGTCATGATCTCACAGTTTGTGGGTTCGACCCCCACGTTGGGCTCTGTGCTGACAGCTAGCTCAGAGCCTGGAGCCTGCTTCACATTCTGTGTCTCCCTCTCTCTCTGACCCTCCCCTGCTCAAGGTCTGTCTTTCTCTGTCTCAAAAATAAAGTATAAAAATTAAAAAAAAAAAAAAGAGTAAGCCTCTCTCCTTGATAAATGATAAAATACTTCAAAACTGGGAAAAGGTCGAGACTTTCTCGACATGTGGTTCAATGCTATTTAATGCACTGCCTATAATTGTGACTCACATCTTATGGGCTGGAATAATGTGATGCCTTATCTCCAGGATACATGCTTGGGAAAGGCAACATCTGTCTGTGCCCTGAGGCCCAGCTGCTGTGTGTGTGTGTGTGTGTGTGTGTGTGTGTGTGTGCGCGAGTGCGCACGTGCATGCGTTTTTTTGTTTGCTTGTTTGTTTTTGTTTTTTTTTTTAATTTTTTTAATGTTTTATTTATTTTAGGAGAGAGAGAGACAGCGTGAGCAGGGGAGGGTCAGAGAGAGAGGGAGTCACAGACTGAAACAGGCTCCAGGCTCTGAGCTGGCAGTCAGCACAGAGCCCGATGCGGGGCTTGAACCCACGAACCGCGAGATCATGACCCAAGCGAAAGCCGGATGCCCAACCGACTAAGCCACCCAGGCGCCCCTGTTTTTGTTTTTTAAGTAGGCTTCGCACCCAGCGTGGGGCTTGAACTCACAGCGCTGAGATCAAGGGTAAGAAACTCCAGACACTTAGTCAACTGAGCCACCCAGGTGTCCCCCAGCTGCTGTTTTTAATAGGGGAATATATCTTTCCCATATGCCTCCTAAATGCTCCTCGAGGTAGTAGGGGCCTCTTTTGCTAGAAGAAAAGTCCATGATTTTGTCCTGTGACTCTTCCTGGATGGTTCTGGGGACAGTAACTTCCCTGGGGCCCTTGCTGAGATGATGGGTAATGAACTGCTCAGCTGGAGGCCAGACCCTGTCCAGGCTCATTGTCTGGGGGTGTCCCGTGTACCAGGAGGGCTTGCAAAGTCTCCCTTGAACCCGTTGTGGCTGCAGCTGGTGGGAAGTCCCGTGTGTGGAGGTTGACAGGGAGGGGGTTCCTTCACCTACTCCATCTTTTTTTTTTTTTTTAATGTTTCATTTATTTCTAGGAGAGAGGAGAGACAGCGTGAGCAGGGGAGGGTCAGAGAGAGAGGGAGTCACAGACTGAAACAGGCTCCAGGGTCTGAGCTGGCTGTCAGCACAGAGCCCGACGCGGGGCTCGAACCCACGAACCGCGAGATCATGACCTAAGCGAAAGTCGGACGCTTAACCGACTAAGCCACCCAGGCGCCCCTCTCCTACTCCATCTTAATTCTCAAGCTCTGCCAAGAAAGCTCGTCCCCCTAAACCTGTCCTTTGTCCTCCTCTTCGGTCTCCAGGAACAACACAAAGAACCACCACCACGACTGGGAACCAAACAAGAGCCAGGATGGGAGTCCAGACCCACTCAACTCCAGAACTGGGGCTCTTCAGCAACATCATCCCCCTGGTTGACTAGACCAGACTGTGTACTAAAGCTCCGTGGCCTCAGTTCCCGCATTTGGAAAATGGGGGGTGGGGGCGGGGCACTGGTACCCCACCCTCCCATCCCCACCCCTTCCTGTTCTCTGGTGCTTCGAGGATTTCAGGCAGCAGTAAAGTAAAAGCAGTCCAAACAGTGTCTGACTAATAGTGAGCACACAACATAAATAACAGTCCTCATTACAAATGTTATTACTCTAAGCTCTGCTGTGGGGTGGGAGGAGGGCAGCCCGACCCAGACGCGAGAAAAAACTTCAGGGTGGAGGTGGCTTTTGAGGCAGTTTTCAGAGAAGGGTGAAAATTCTACCAGGAAGGTCGGAGAGGGAGATAGCATTCCAGGAAGAGGGCACATCAAAAGCCTAGTGACCTTGTGAGAAAGTGAAGCTCACTGGGGAACCAGTGCACAGCGCCCCCTGCCTGCAGCATTTGGGCAGGAAGTTAGGATGGGGACCTGGTGGAGGGTGGGGGAGGGGGTTTGAGCAGGAATGTGTAGGTCTTCAAGCCCGCTGCCCAGGAGCTTGCTGACCAAGCCTGGGAGGGTCCACTCTGGTCTGGCTTCCGGTCTCACTTTTTCACCCCCTCTGATCTCTTGGTCCCTGGATCCAACTCTCCAGCGACCATGGCCATCTGACTGTTCAGATCCATCCGAGTTTCTCTCACTTGCTGTTGTGTCCCCCTAAAATGCTGTTCCCACCACTTCCTCCCCTTTCCCCAAACTTAGGGCCAATGCCCCGTGCTCCAGGATCCCTTCCCTGGGTCCCTAGCTAAGGAGCACCACGATCCCATAATGTAAGTTACTCTCCTCACTGCATGCCTCCCATCCTGAAACTACCTTTACACATGTGGTTCACTGGTTTTTTGTCTGCCTGACTCCAGCAGACTGTCCCCTCTGTGAGAGCTGGGACTTTGTCTTATTCAATACCGCATCCCTAGCACCTAGAGCACTACCTGGCACTTAGTCCGTGCTTAGTAAATGTTTACTAAAGGAAGAACCAAAAGATTTTTAAACAGGGGAGCGAGACAATCTGATTTATGTTTTAAAAGACAGCTCTGGGTGGCTCAGGCAGTTAAGCATCCGACTCTTGATTTTGGCTCAGGTCATGATCTCCCGTTTGGGTTTGTGAGTTTGAGCCCCCTATGGAGCCTTCTTGGGATTCTTTCTCTCCCTCTCTCTCTCCCTCTCCTGATTGCAAGTGCACTCTCTCTCTCTCAAATAAATAAACTTTAAAAAAGAAAAGAAAAGAATGCTCTGACTGGAGTGCCTGCTTGGCTCAGTCGGTAGAATATATGACTCTTGATCTCAGTGTGGTGAGTTCGGGCCCCATGTTGGGTGAAGAGCTTAATGGGGGGGGGGGGAAGGATTCTTTGACTGCTATAGAAAGAAAAGACAATGTGGGGTGAGGGCAGAGCAGGGAGATCTGGGGACAGACAACTGTACTGGTCCAGGCACTAACGATGGGGCCAGGATTGAGGGAGTAAGTGGTCAGAAATTTATGAGGGAAGAGGAACAGAATAAGGCAACTGAGGGAAAGGAGGGGAGGAAGAAGTAAGGGACTAAGAGATGAGAAGAGAGGAGTCCATGACCTTTGGCTGTGAGATGGGTATTGGAACGGAATGGAGGTGGGGGGTGTGTGTGTGGGGAGAACGGAGTCACAGGGGGAGGAGGACACATAGAAAAAGAGACCAAATTAGTGTCTGAGATGCCTGTTGGGCAACCCAGGGATGAGGCCTAGGAAGCAATTATGATTACAATTATGGTTATAATAAAATAACTAGCACAGAGCTCTCTGGTTACAGTATTCATCACTGATCAATTATATATTGAGCCCTGGGGACACAGCACCAACAGTGACAGACAGTCCTTGCCTTCATGGGGCTGACGTTCTGCAGGCAGGACACTAAAGAGATTACTGGATCAAGAAAAAGAAATACAAAATCTTTTTTTTTTTTTTAATAAGTTCTACGTTTATCGCGGGGCCCAAACTCCCCACCTCAAGACCAAGAGTCATAGGCTCCACCAACTGGGCCCGCCAGACACCCCCAAAAATAGATAATCTAATGTCAGGTAGTGATAAACCCTGGGGGTGGGGAGGTGGGGACGCAAAAAAAACAAACAAACAAGGCGAGGGTTTAGAGAAGGGGAGGTCATGTTGGAGAGAGTCTGATGTCCAGGAAGGATTTGATAAACATTTGTTAAAGACTTAATGACAGAAAGTGGATGGCTGACTTACTATGTGTTTAGGGAACTGATCTAGTTGTCCTCAAAAGATTCCAGGAGGTGAGTTTCCTCCGTTATGTAGCAGAGAAAACCGAGGTACAGGGGTATCTTAATGACTCACAAACGTAGTGATGGAAACCCAATCATGAGAGATGAGGGCAACACAAGGTGGAAATCCCCCCTCCCCCACCAGCTCAGAGGCCCCCGGAAACGGTCATTTACTAGGGCGGAGGAGGCTGAGCAGCGCGTAGTGACCTATGACGTCATTGGGACGTTAAATAGCGTAACATCACCTGGACGTAGCCCCATTTCCCTTCCTGGACAGGTCCTCTGGTACTCCGCGACCGTCTGAATCAGGCCTCTCATTGGTTATTCGCTCCATCAATCTGTTTCATTCTTACAGTCTTCCGCCCCGCCTTCCAGAGCCCACCTCTGATAGGCTGACGGGGCCGTCACTTCAGAAAGGTCCGCATTCCTTCCGCCTTTCTCCAGGAGACCGAGGGCGAGAGGGGTGGATCCCAGGCAGCGCCCACCCCTGAGGCTCTGCTTCCTCCTGTAATTGGTTGCCCTGGGTGCCGGTCGCTACGCTACCCGCCTCTTATTGGTCATTCAGCCGCCGCTCTGCGCGGTGCCGGCTCCGCCCCCGTCGGGTGTTTGTGGTGGGGCTGCGGAGTCGCCGATCCCGCCGGAAGCGCCAGGACAATGGGGACCCGGGACGACGAGTACGACTACCTATTCAAAGGTGCGGTCGGTGGGACACAGACGGGCGAGGGGACGACGGCGAGGTGGCGAGCCGGGGCTGCGCTCCAGGCCGCTGGGCCCAGGCCGGAGCCCGGGACTTGGGGCCCGGCGGGTCAGGCAGCCGGGAAGGCCAAGGCAGTCTGGGCTCAGTCAGCTTGGCGGACCGGACCGGCGGCCCAGGGAGGCCCTTGGGGGCCTTGGATGCGCCGAGGCGGGGCTGGGGCCTGGAGGGGGTGGGGCCCGTAGCGGTGGGAGAGGCCGTTAGGGGCGGGGCCTCCGGGAGCGGGGCCTCCCCTGAGTTTGGCGGGCCGGGCTGGGTGGAAAGCTCCATTCGTGTCGGGGGCGGGGCCGCAGGAGGCGGGGCTAGGCTGTGGTGGGCGTGTCCAAGAAGTGGGCTGGGAGGGGGCAGGTGGGGGTGGTGCTCTCACGGAGTGGGAGGAGCCAGCCCTCATTGGTGGCAACATGTCTGGGGGCGGGAAGAGAGGGCAAGGGAGGGGTTGAGGTGTGTGATCGCGAGCCCTGGAGTGGGATGCTGACCCAGAACTGCTCGGAGAGGCGCCTGGCGGAGGGACTCCGTGTGCCAGGCTTGGTGGCTAACCGCAACACATGTGGTTGAACTCTCAGAACTCTTAATAGAACTCTCGAAGTACCCGCCGTTTCCCAGGTACTTGCCGCACACGAATCCATTGCAGTGCTCATCCCAACCCTGTGAGGTCGTCGATATTATCCATCCTCTCTCCACAGAGACCTGGAAATCGAGACCCAGATAGAGAGGGCACGTGTTGGAGCAGGATTTGAGCCCAGGTCAGCTGTGGGGTTTACCACCTAAGGAGTATATATGGGGCTAATAAGCCTGTCCGACCACCTCCCCCAACACACGTGCACTGATGAGCTTGCCTTCCGCCAACCTGCTGGAGGATCTTCCCTGCCTGAGGGACAGAGGGCTCTAGAGCCTCACTCAAATGCGGCCTTGGCAGGTCAGGCAGCCATGGCTGGCCTAGCTCTCAGCTCGTGGCTCAACCGGGAAGACTTCCGCCGTCCACATCGCTGGCGTTGTGCAGTGATTTAAGAGTCACTGGCTTCACATTGCCAACCTGGGCTTTGGCCGACATCCTGGGCTCCCTGGCCGACAGTGTTGCCCTTGATAGCTAACCCTGGGCCCCCGTGAGGCACATTTGTCCTGCCGCATGAGGGTCTGCCTCCCACACTAGCTGTTGGCATCTTCCCCTTGTTGGGGAAGCCTGGCGATCCCTGGGAGTGCAGTTTACGTCCATCGCTGACCATCGTGTATGTGGTAGTGTGTGATATCATCTAACCCGTTGGGCCAGGGAGCCTGGGGACCTTGGGGCTGTGGAGAGCCAGGTGGAGCAATCCCTACCTGGGATATCTATGTGGTGAGATGCTTCTGGGCTGGGGGAGGGCCCATGCAGAGGCCCAGAGTTGTCACACAGCACCGTGGGCCCCAGGATTAGGGGGCCAGGTTAGGGGCCCAGGAAGCTCTGTCTGGGCTTTGGGGACGGCGACACGTGGACCCGACTCCATCCTGCTGCAGCTCATGCCTGGAGGCCGCTGATCCCCAGGCCCTGGCTGGTCACCCACCCGGATTGGGGGGGAGGACCCCCAGGGCAGGGGGCGTTTCCCCAGGAGTCACCTCCAGGTTTTGATGGGCCTTCCCCACTTGTTGTTTTCAAGCACTCGCTGTTATAAATAACTCAGCTCAATGTTTTTCCCAGGCATCCTGTGCCCTTTGAGTTATTTCTTTGAAGTCTGTTTCCAGAAGTACAGTTACTGGGTCAGGGGCAGTGGGGCGGCTGCGCGCTTCCTGGAAACCCAGATCTGGCTTCTGCGGCGATTGGCACAGAGTGGGGGTGGGGGCGGGGGCTGCCTGCCCTGCCCTCCTCCCCAACTAGCCTCGTTTCCTGAGCTGGCAGGTGCCCTGCTGACCTTGCCAAGCAGAGCTAGAAGTGAAAGTCTAACCCACAAGGTCATGGTTTCCCAAACTGTGGTCATCAGAGACCTCCGGCCCACCTGGAGGCCTTGCTGGCGGTCTCCCTGCTGTCTTTTCATGTGTCTCTTTAAATCCACTCCGCGCACTCCGCGTCTCACTCACTTAAATGGGAAAAGGAAACTGGGTGGGCTTGGCACGTACAGGAGGAAGGAGAGAAGCCAGCAGGCAGGCCACCCGGTGCCACATCACTTGCCAGTGACAAGACAGCTGAGACAGATGTGAATATGCTCTTGCACTGGACCCTCCTAAGACCCCTGTGGCCTGCCAAGGGGCAGGTCTGCGCCTTCGACAAGGGTCCACAGGGAGACTGCGCGAGAGGGATGACAAGGGCCAACTTTGTTTGTTGTTGTTTTTTAATCAAATGTTTGTTTATTTTTGAGAGAGAGAGAGAGAGAGAGAGAGAATCCTAAGCAGGCTTCATGCCGTATGCACAGACCCAGCACTGGGCTTGAACTCACAAACAGTGAGATCATGACCTGAGCCAAAACGAAGAGTCAGATGCTTAAGTGACTGAGCCACCCAGGTGCCCCCTCCCCCTCCCCGGGGCCAACTTTCTGACCTCGAGGCTCCCCAGCCCTGCTGCCTGGTGGGAGGGGGCCCCCATCGGGGGGGAGGGTGGCAGTGATCCTCCTGCCCCCACCCCTGTGCTCAGCCTCCCCCAGGCTTTAGTCACCTTCTGGCCCTTCCCCTTGGCACAGAGGGGCCACGCTTCTTGCCTGTGACACTGGCCCCTGGTTAGCCCTCCCACCCCTGCCTTGGTTATGTTGGCAGCCACATCCCATGCTGGCTCCCTTGACCTCCAAGACCAAGTAGATTGCCCCTGGGTGTTTTCCTCACTGCACGTTCCCCTCCTCCCGCAGGAGTAGGCTGTTTATTTGTACCTAATTATAGATCCGCACGTTTACCCCGCTAACATTTTATGCTGTGGGCCACGGATTGTTTTCCCATTCTCCGGATCAATCCCTGGGGGCCACCTCTGACCTCTCTTCTGGTAGACCAGGCAGCGGGATCCACAGTGGGAGCAGCTGTGTCCCCAAGGGCCACCGACAACTTCCTAGGGCCCCTGGCCACTCACCTGGTCCGTGAGGACGTGGGAAGTGGGAAGCCGCGGAGGCAGCCCAGGACCTAGTCCTCCGGGCTTTGTCTACCCCTGGGTCATCTTCAAGTCCTTTTGGGAAAGCGGGCGAGGGAAGAGTAGCAGCCGGCATCCAGGGAACAGGCCAGTGCTCACACCCCTCTGCTGAGTGCTCCCGAGGCAGCCTCCTGGCTCCCTAGCCCGGGCAGGGTTCCCGCCAGACCCACTGGTAAGGACCCAGGCACTCCATCTTCCCCCATTGGCAAATAGTGAGTGGCCTCGCCTGTGTCCTGGCTTTGGGCACCTGTCTGTCCCCTGCTTTGATGCCTCAGGATATGGCTGTGGCAAGATTGCCCCCAAGTGCCAGTCCCTGGGGCCTGGGATGGTCAGGGCTATCTTCCTGCAGGAGAGGCAGGGTCCTGCTCTTCCTGGAGTAGAGGGGCCAGCCACAAGTGGCCCCAGTGGAGGCTCCAGGGCTGCCACGCTATCGTGGGGCACATCAGAGGACCCTGGGCTTTAGAAGGTGCCAGCTCTTTGTTTTTGCCAACTGGGCTCGCCTGCTCTGCCAGCCAAATGGCACGTCCAGGGAGGCCATTTCCCTGGCCGGTGATGCTACCAACTTCTGTGGCAATTCTGCGGGCTGTGTCCTCAAGGGCCCTTTATTTTCCTAGGACAACAGATCACTTGTGCCCAGGACAATGCCGTTCTCATTCCCGGCCTGCACAAGGGGGCCAGCCTAGCCGCTGCCCCACCGGCCACCTCTCCGCATCGGGCACCATGTGCCAGCGACTGTCCAAGCAGCCTGGCCTTCCCGTCGCTCGTCTGGGCAGTGGCCGGCGGCTCTCATCCTACTCTGGCCTCCCCTTTCTCACTGGGGTCCCCTGACCAGGAACTTGGTCACTCTGGGTTGAGTGTCCCCAGCCTCCAAGGGGAATGATAATACAAACATTTGTCCCCGAGGTGGCCCTGAGAACGCAGTCACAAAGCCTTTAGGGCTGAGCCTGGCCCGAGGGGCTGAGGGGATTGTTGCCTAGGCCAGGGCAGAGTGGATGGGGCCAAGGGGACTCTGAAGTTGTGTAGTTGTGCCAAGGCGGGGAAGGGAGGGAGCAGTAGAGGTGGGGACACAGGACAGGTCCCAAAAGGGACCTTCCTGCTCATTTCCTGTTCTGTTCCTCAGGGCATAAAAATCATGAGCATACCTCTCCAGCCTTGGCCAGGTCCCCACGGCCGCGCAGGAAGGAGGGGAGGGCTTGGGAGTGTAGGCGGTGGGCCCCACAGCATGGTTGACAGCCACAGGCCCATGTCCGTCCCCCTTCTTTCCACCTTTCTCTGAAGTCCGCTCGCAGTCTTCCCTTGGGCACCCACAGTGTCACAACAGAACAGTGGCCCTGTTATCACAGGTGTCTGGCCAGGCCACATGGTGGTTTGAGGGGAGAGGCGAGGCCTGACCTGAAGGGTTTTGAAGGATGAGCAGGAGTTTGCCAGCTACTCCAAGGTCCACGAGGCCGCTGCCCACCCCCTCCCCCAACCCTGCTCCAGATCCCTGAGCTCAGCCCCGGACACAGAAGACGAGGGTCCAAATCCTGATGGGCACCTTTCCAGCCAGGTGGCCCTGGGCGAGTCACCATCTGGTGAGCATGGTTGGCAGGTAGGGGCGAGCCTGCAAACAGGCATGGGCTCCCATGTGTTGGGCCTGGTGTTCTCTTGGTTCCTAACCTGGAAAGGTTACGTGAGATGTGTGTGAGGTGGGCTTTATTATTATTTTTTCTTGAACGTTTATTCATTTTTGAGAGACAGAGCACAAGTGGGGGAGGGGCAGAGTGAGAGGGAGACACAGAATCCGAAACAGGCTACACAGCACAGAGCCTGACGCGGGGCTTGAACCCGCAAACCGTGAGGTCATGACCTGAGCCAAAGTCGGACACTTAACTGACTGAGCCCCCCAGGCACCCTGTCAGCGGCTTTCTAGACTCATTAAACATTCTTCTTGTTCTTCGTGCTCTTGGCTCAAAAGCGACTGGCCGAGAGAGGGTGCTGGGTCCTGGGTTCCTTGTCTGCCTCCTCCTCACCTGTGGCCTGACGATGGTAACCTGGGCATCTTCCGGGGGCAGGGGTGGGGGGCATGGGCTGGGAGGCTCCACTGGCCGCCTTGGCATTTGCTTATTCGGCAGGCATGGATCAGCTGCTTCCTGTGTGCTGGGAGTGGCACCAGGTCCTGGGGACACAGCAGGGAAGGAGACCGAGGTGCCTGCCCTTGTGGCCCAACGGGAAGAAATAAATAAGTGAAGGCTGGAGTGAGAGAGTGGGGAGAGCTGGGGAGGAAAGGCAGGGAGTGGGCTTTTAAGAGGATGGCAGCGAGGGCCTCCCTGGTCGAGTGCCATACCACGTGGAGGAGAGGAGGGCAGATACCAGGTGGGGACTGGGGACAGATGGTCCAGGCAAGGTGCGTCGTGGCCCTGTATATCTCCTAGTCCTGACGAGGAGGCCTGTGTGGCTGGAGCAGAGTGGGAGAGAGGGAGGAGGGGAGGGAGAGCACGGGGCAAGTGTGCAAGTGGATGGGCCTGGACTTGGGACTTCTACCCCAGGGAGGTGGGCGCCCTGGAAGGCTGAGGGCAGAGGAGGGTGGGACCTGACTTGGGAGCTCATGGGCGCCCTCTGGTGGCCTTCAGAAAAACAGCCTGTTGGTGTGAGCTTAACCACCAGGGCTCTGGAGAGACCCAGTGTCATGGACCAGAGTGGGGGCAGTGACGTGGGTCAGAAGCCGTGGGAGCTTGGGCATACGCATATACAACTTCCCACTGAGGAAAACCTTTTAAATTTTTTTAATGTTTTATCTATTTCTGAGAGAGAGAGAGACAATATGGCAGCGTGAGCAGGGGAGGGTCAGAGAGAGAGGGAGACACAGAATCTGAAGACAGGCTCCAGGTTCTGAGCTGTCAGCACAGAGCCCGACGTGGGCCTCGAACCCATGAACTGTGAGATCATGACCTGAGCTGAAGTCGGATGCTTAACCGACTGAGCCACCCAGGCGCCCCAGGAAAACCTTTTAACTGGGGCTGGGGATGACCAAGCCTACAGCTCCCATGGCTTTCCACTGGACAGACCCACCCTTGGGTGCCAGAGCCCAAGGCCCACACGTGGGGGCCCGTGTGCTTTCTGCTGGGGTCTCTGGTCAAACAGTCGTGTTTTGTTTGTTCTACGTTGCATATATAGCCGCGCGTGCCTATGTGACACACACACTGTGCACACAGACGTGAGACTCCAGTGTGCCCTGGGTCTAAGGACAGCCTCTTGGGCTCAGGCGCCTCCTAGACCATCCCATGTGGCCCTACCACAGGGCCTGGGGTGCCTTGGCCCCTACCGGCAATGCTTCTGTGGCCGGGGCAGGAAATTTGAGAAAGAGAGGGATAAAGGCAGAGACGGGAAGGGCTGCTCTGCCCTGCTCAGGACGGCTCTAGCTCTGGACATCTCTGCAGAAAGGGCCGCCTCTGGGGGCGTGGGGGCGGCAGGCTCTGTCCCTTCCCAGCTGCATCCAGAGGGCACATTCCTGTTCCGCAGGAGCCAGCCGTGACTGTGCTGGGGCCATGTGGATTTGCTTGCAGCGGCTCTCCAGAAGGAAGCAGTGGGTGGGCGTGGGGGTGAGGCTTCCCGCTTCCTGTTACTTACAGCTCAAGAGACAGACCCCTGCGCGTGAGAACCGAGGGGAAGAGTAGTAGTAATAACCGCTCCCCTGCCTGTTGTAGCGTGCCATGTGCTAGCGGAGGTCTGATCTTGCCTTTTCTCCTTGAGTCCCCCTCTTGCGGAAAAATGCGGCCCAGAGAGGTTAAGTGACTTGCCCAAGGTTGCCCAGCCCTGGAGCTTTCTTGGCCACCGAGCTGCTGTGGAGGTTCAGGGGTTCAGAGTGGGATCTCCTCTCTGCCTGCCAGAATGTCTATGTCCCTACACCGCAGCTGAGGCAGCTCTTCTCTCAAGGACCAGAGACAGCAGGGGTGTCCACACTGGCTGTGTTTCTGGAAGCCCTGAGCCCCTGTTTGCTTCTGCCCTGGGAAATGTGGTGCCTCGGGCGCCGGCTGTTCTGACGTTGCGGCTTTCCAGTTGGCTCCGCACCCCGGGTGCTGCCAACCGTTCTGCAGGTGGGCGTGGGTGGTGTACAGGCCGTGGCTCAGGGACGCTGGCCCGCAGAGTCTCACCCGTGTCCCTCCTGCCCCCAAAGTGGTGCTCATCGGGGACTCAGGCGTGGGGAAGAGCAACCTGCTATCGCGCTTCACCCGCAACGAGTTCAACCTGGAGAGCAAGAGCACCATCGGCGTGGAGTTTGCCACCCGCAGCATCCAGGTGGACGGCAAGACCATCAAGGCGCAGATCTGGGACACCGCCGGCCAGGAGCGCTACCGTGCCATCACCTCTGCGTGAGCGACAGGGCCGGGGTGCTGCAGGCGGCTGTGGGTGCGGGGCCGCTGGGGAGGATGGGTAGGAGACGCCAAGGAGAAGGGGAGAGCATATCCCTGAAGGGAGGGGCCCAGGATGCAGGGGCAAGACCCCCAGGAGCTAGGGGACCCTTGGGAAGACCAGTGTGCCCAGTGTCGGCCACCCTGTGACCCTGGGGTAGGCATGTTCTGCGGTGTCTCGGACCCCTGGAGTCTTGATAGGCCCTGTGGTTTTGCTGGGAGCTGGCTGCTCGGTGAGAGCTGTTACCCCGGAGTGGCCTGGGTCCCCGTGGCCGCTCACCAGCCCCGCCCCCCCATCCCGCACCTGTCCTGTCCTCCCACACGGGCCTGGTACCCCTTGCCTCCCTGTGCTCCCCGGTCACCGGTCCCCAGTGGGGCTGCCTCTTCCCAGACCTTCACTGTCAGTCAGCTGCGTCCTCTGGACTCTCTCTCCGCTGGTCACTTTCTCCTGTCCTTCATCCCTCGGGGCGGGTGTGTGTCCATCAGCCTCCCTGGTGGCCAGGTTGGCCGAGCCCTGGTGGGCAGCGGAGCTTTTGTGCAGCAGTGACCCTCCCCTTCTCCCCTCTTGTGACCTGCCCCATGGGTGTCCTCTGACCCTGGGTCCCAGACTACTTCCTCTGGCCCCGTATTCCCAAGCTGAACCTGGGGAGCCGAGCCTGCACCTTGGGATGCAGATGTCTCCCGTGAGGCCACCATGGCTGCAGCCCACGGAGCCCGGGGAGCCCCTGAAGGGCACAGGCGGTCGGCTCAGGCTCGGGCCCTGTGCCACAGGTACTACCGCGGTGCAGTGGGCGCACTGCTGGTGTATGACATTGCCAAGCACCTGACCTACGAGAACGTGGAACGCTGGCTGAAGGAGCTGCGGGACCACGCTGACAGCAACATCGTCATCATGCTGGTGGGCAACAAGAGTGACCTGCGCCACCTGCGGGCCGTGCCCACTGACGAGGCCCGCGCCTTTGCAGGTGAGTTGCGCCGGGCGGGAGCGGGTGTGGCCGGGGGCTGCTGGGGCTTCACTCTGGGCCATCTGCCCCGGGGCTTTCCCCATGGGCCACATTCCTGAAGGTGGGACTGTGACTGAGGCATCAGAGAAGCATCTGGAAGCCAGGCAGCAGCCTCACCCGGGCCCCCGCCATCTTCCCTGTCTGTGCCCATGGCCTCGGCGCCAGCTTCCCCTTCCTGACGAGTGGGCGTCTCAGTCCCCTCTCTTTGGCCCCAGCCATTCTTTTCTTGGGCCAGGCAAGCAGGGTCCCCGCGAGGGTTCAGGGCCACACCCTCTACTACCTCCCCGCTCACCTGGGCAATATTCTTTTTGTTCCAGAAAAGAACAACTTGTCTTTCATTGAGACTTCGGCCTTGGATTCCACCAACGTAGAGGAAGCTTTCAAGAACATCCTCACAGGTGACGTCACAGAGCCTGGCTGGGGCCACGGTGGTGACCCCGGATGCCCCCGGGGGTCGGGCATGATGGGGGCACCAGCCATTTGGGTTGCCTGCTCCAGCACATGGCCCCTGAGGCTTTATTTTTTAAACCTGTGAGCCAGTCTGGATGTGAGGACAGACATGGCACATTCCATGGGATCAGGCCAGACCCTGGCCCTGCTGGCACTCAGGACCTAGAGACCCTCCTTCTATCCAGCTTCTCCCTTGACCCACCTTCTCCCTGCACCCGGCTTCTCCCTTCACCAGGCTTCTCCTGCACCCGGCTTCTCCCCGCACCCGGCTTCACCCTGCACCCAGCTTCTCCCTTGACCCAGCTTCTCCCTTGACCCAACTTCTCCCTGCACCCGGCTGCTCCCTGCACCCAGCTTCTCCAGGGGGGCCCTGCTGGCTCAACCAGAGAACAGCCAGCTCAGGCAGCTGGGGAGGCAGGTGGCCTCAGGGGCACAGGGCGTCTGGGCTTCTGGGAGTTTATTCTGAGGAGGAGGGGCCTTTGATCTTACAAGAGAAGAGGCCGGGCAGGGAGGTACATCTGTGACCAGATTCGGGTCTCGCCTTGCCGAGCACACAGCCAGCACGAGGTGAGGGTGGGGGCCTGCAGGAGCTCACCACCTGCCCCTGTCCCCCTTGCCCCGATGGGCACAGTGGGCTGTGGCTGTGGGCTCAGCCTCGGGGGTGCTCCTCTGAAGGCGTGAGGTCCAGATGAGCCCTGGCGGGGAGGGCGTCGCTGTGGGTCGGGCGTGCCGCGCACTCATCCCTGCCCCCCCCCCCCGCAGAGATCTACCGCATCGTGTCACAGAAGCAGATCGCAGACCGCGCAGCCCACGACGAGTCCCCCGGCAACAACGTGGTGGACATCAGCGTGCCGCCCACCACCGACGGACAGAAGCCCACCAAGCTGCAGTGCTGTCAGAACCTGTGACCGCCCCACGCCTCGCCCGAGCGTGCGTGCACGTCCTCCTCCCGCACCCCCTCCTCCCGCCCTCCCCTCTCCGCCCCTCGGGTGACTGGCTCCTGCCCTCCCACCGAGCTCCGCATGGCTGGCGCGGGCCCAGGAAGAACAGGAGTGGGCGGCGCGTGCGGCCGCTCCAGGAAAGCCAGAAGCCCTCCCCTCCCCCCGTCTCTTCTGGGGTCTCGGTGCACATCTGGCGGGACGGGGAGGGCCAGCCGGATGCGAGGAGGATGGGCGCCCCAAGCGGGCTTCTCCGGTTTTCCACGGCAGAGGCCGGGGAGAGATTGCCTCCGTCCCTCTGTGGCCAGTTGGCCCAACTGGCCCGCGGTCCCCCTCCAGAACCCCTTTCCGGGCTGATGCTCGAAGAGCAAGGCACCAGGGGGCCGGGGCAGGCGGACACTCTTGGCTCTCGGCACCCCTGCCCCCCCCCCCCCCCCCCCCCCCCCCCCCCACGCACAGCCAGCAGCGGCACACGCACCGGCACACGCCTTCGACCTCTCCCGTGCGTGCGCGACTCCAGCTCCCGCCTGTAGATTTATGCGGGGAGAAGACCCCCTCTCCTCTCCCCTTCCCCTTGCACGCAGCGCGCTCTCCGCCCCCCCTTCCCCCCCCCCCCGTCTTGTCTCCCGTCTGGTCAGGAACCTGTTGCAAGTGAAGCAATATCTCCGTGTTTTGTATATACAACCGCTCTTGTAGCCTTTGGTTTTTTGTTATTGTAGAGAAACACAGATTCTTTATACACTTTGTAAGATTTACGCCAAACCCCAGCTCTCGATCTCTTATTCTCCCTGTGGCCCCTGCACTGTTGCCCGGATGCCTCATTTCTTCAGCCCGTTACTAAAATGTATAATCCGACTTCCTGTACAGAAACCTGCGGCTGCACCTTTGTGTTCTTTCTCTCCGCCAGGCAGCGGCCCGCGGGCCACGGCACCTCGCCGCCCGCGTCCTGCTGCGGGCTGCGTCACCCCGGCTCGGCCCCTCGGCCCCTCGGGGAGCTGGAAGAGCAGGCCCCAGCCCCGCGCAGGACAGTGCAGAGGCCCCCCGAGCGGACCCCGGGGGCCTTGACCCGGGTGGGAGGGGGGATGTCCTCCCCAAGCTGCCCCTGTGGCTGCAGGGTGTATTACATGTCCTGGCCCAGTACCCGAGGGTGCCTCCTGGCAGGAGGGGCGGGGCGGGTGAGCTGACCCACTGCTCCCGTTTCCCAGCCCTGGGGGTTGGACAGTCATCCCTGCCCTCTGCTGCCCACGCCTGCCCATCACCTGGTGTCCCGGCGAGGACAGAGGGGAGGGGCTGCTGTTGGTGATACCAGAGCCCCCCCCCCATCCCAGACTGACCTTTGAGGAGGGCCCAGTGGGAGGACCCTGGGGAGGAGTGCTCCCGTTGAGAGGGGAGGCAGGTGGCCTGGAGTTTCTCTGCCTCTCCACAGGATCCGGCTTCTGCCCTAGTCCCTGTGGGCAGAGCTGGCCTGAGGACCTGTTCCCAGTATATGGGAAGCCTGGCTATCTCCCGCCCACCCCATCCCTGCACTGGCCACCTGACCCACCTTGTCCCCACCCCTCAGCTGAGTGCCTGCAGCTGTTTTAGAAGCTCTACCCTCTGGCATGAGGCCATTTATACCCTTGACCCCTAGAAGAGCCAGGAGAGAAGGAGGCCTAGTCTCTCCCAATTTCAAGCTGAATCGATTTGGACAGTGGGGCGTGGGGAAGGGGGGCAGAAAGTGGGTGGGGACTTCAGGTGGGACCTGTGAGGTAATGAGGCACCCTGGAAGGTTTCAGGTAGTCCAGAGATCAAATCTTTCTTTTTTTAAAACTTTTTTTTTTTTAATATTTTTTATTTATTTCTAGGAGAGAGAGAGAGAGAGACAGCGTGAGCAGGGGAGGGTCAGAGAGAGAGGGAGTCACAGACAGAAACAGGCTCCAGGCTCTGAGCGGGCAGTCAGCACAGAGCCCGACGCGGGGCTCGAACCCACGAACCGCGAGATCATGACCTAAGCGAAAGTCGGACGCTTAACCGACTAAGCCACCCAGGCGCCCCTAGAGATCAAATCTTTCTTGAGCCTCTTGATGGATCAGGCTGGAGACACGAACCAGGGAACAAGATTGACCCGACACTGTCCCCTTGGGTGGGTCACACAGTCCAGTGATGCTATTTCAATTACTCTGATTTCAGTGATTTAATAAGGGCGGCATGTTCACTCAGTGCTAGGCACTATTCTTAAGTTGTTTTTTTTTTTTTATGGTAAAATAAACACATTAAATTGGCCATGTTGACCATTTTTCAAGTTAGTTCAGTGGCTTTAAGTACGTTCAGTGTTGAGCAGTCACCCCCACCATCTGTCTCCAGAACTTTCCATCTTCCCAAACTGTCCCCATGAAACACGGACTCCCCTGCCCTCCCCCCCCTCCCCCCAGCTCCCACCATCTATCTACTCTCTGTGGACGGGACTCCTCTGGGGACCTGGGGACCTGTGAGCGGGATCCTACAGTATTTTCATGTTTGGCTTATTTCATCGAGCATAAGGTCTTCGAGGTTCGTCCACATGATAGCAGGTGTTAGAATTTCCTTTTGGATAAAAGGCTGAGGAAGAGCACATCATATGACAGTCTCCTTCCTATTTGTCCGTTCATCCGCCAGCGGACACCGGGATTGCTTCCACTTGTTGGCCGTTGTGGGTGTCCCTGCCATGAACGTGGATGTACAGATCCGTGTTTAGGTCCTGGTCTCCATCCTTTTCGGTACATACCCAGAAATGCAACTGCTTGGGTCATATGGTAATTCTGTGTTTTAAGTTTTTGAGGAACTGTACCAACTTAAATAAATTATGGCATGTAAAAGACAAGAACATTCTATGAAACGGGAGTCTTTGACATGTCATAGTATTCATAATGACCTTAGGAGGTGGGCATAGCTTACTAGCCCTGATTTATTTTTTTATTTTTCATTTATTTTTAAATTTTTTAATGTTTTATTTATTTCTGAGAGAGAGAGACACAGCGTGAGCAGGGGAGGGTCAGAGAGAGAGGGAGACACAGAATCTGAAGCAGGCTCCAGGCTCTGAGCTAGCTGTCAGCACAGAGCCCCACACGGGGCTTGAACCCACAAACCATGAGATCATGACCTGAGCCGAAGTTGGACGCTTAACCGACTGAGCCACCCAGGCGCCCCCTTACTAGTCCTGATTTATAGATGAGGGACTTGCTTCTGTCATTTGTATTGTGGTCTCTCTGTCTGAATTTTGCTGATGACATCCTTCTGATCTCTCCCTCTTTGCTTTTTATTTATTTATTTTTTTAAATGTTTTTTTAATTTATTTCTGAGAGAGAGAGACAGCGTGAACAGGGGAGGGTCAGAGAGAGAGGGAGTCACAGACTGAAGCAGGCTCCAGGCTCTGAGCTGGCAGCACAGAGCCCGATGCGGGGCTCGAACCCACGAACCGCGAGATCATGACCTAAGCGAAAGTCGGACGCTTAACCGACTAGGCCACCCAGGCGCCCCCCTCTTTGCTTTTTAAAAATTTGAGATAAAGTCCATGTAACCTAAAACTCTCTAAGTATTTAAAAATGGACATCCAGTGGTTTTGAGTACATGGGCAAGGTTGTGCAAACATCATCACACTCTAAATCAGAATTGTTTTCACCACTCCGAAAAGAAACCCGTGTACCCATGAAGCAGTTTCTCCCCATTTCCCCTTCCAGCCCCGGTCCCCGGCAACCACCCATCTGCTTTTTGTCTCTAGGACCTATGGTGTCATTTAACATTTCCCTATTGCCCCCTGCATTTCTTGTAAATTAATATATCTGGAGGTTGATCAGATTTAGGATGGAGTACTTTGGAGGTGATGTGCGGACGCACTAGGAGGCAGATGATGTCAGCGTGTGTCTCATTTGTGGCATGTGTCTCATTTGTAGCTGTTGCAAAGTGTCACCTAGATTCACAATCCATTAGGGTTACAGAACAGTGATATTCAAAATCTAGCCTTCCTCACTTATTTCTAGAATACATCTGTAGAGAGAAGTTTCCCTTTGTCTGTGTGGTTACCCTGGGGTACAAATTGTACAGCCCAGCATAAATACTTGATTCTTTGCTTGTCCACTTTGGAATTTCATAAATTTTGAGATTTTGAGTTGGCTCGCAACCTTCAGTGACTGATTCAGTTTTTTGGGTTTAATTTTATTTTATTATTTTATTTTATTTTTATTTAAGATGCATGGACTTAGCTCCTTTGTTGGGGACATGCTTTCAACCAGTGTGCCCAATGGGAGTAGAATTGAGTAGGAGGTATGTATCTGGGACTGAGTCTTGGCCAATGTATCTAGGAGTTAAGTTATACATGGGGTGGAAAAATGAGTAGATGCACCGGGGATCATGTGACATAGGTTTCTCAGTCAGAGGAGGAAGTTAGAAACATGTAAAATGTCTGGGATAAAGTTTGGTGTTAGATTAGAATTAGAGGTATTGTATGTACTCATGGTTTTAAAGATGGTTGGATGGATGATAGGTAGATAAGTGTCTATATATAGATACATACACACATGTGTATTACAATGAGAAAAGTAAGAATTGATACAACAGTAGCAGTGAACACACCCAGCAACTAGGTCTTGGTTTTTATTTTTATTTTTATTTATTTATTTTTTTAAATATATGTATTTTATTTATTTCTAGGAGATAGAGGGAGAGACAGCGTGAGCAGGGGAGGGTCAGAGAGAGAGGGAGTCACAGACTGAAACAGGCTCCAGGCTCTGAGCTGGCAGTCAGCACAGA
>NW_024081027.1:285273-423214 GCF_003009895.1 Hyaena hyaena | reverse complement strand
AAAAAAAATAAAATAAAAAGGCAAACACCTCCATGCCACTCCCTTCCTCCTGCCTTGATTGAGGAGGTGATGCCTGCAATGGCAGCAGCCCATCTCACTACCATGAGAAAAAGACGCAAAGACCCTCAGAGTCGCTGACCCTACTATCATCATTTGACCATGCCAGTGCCAGCAGCCATCCTCCTCCAGAATTCTTGGAAGTAAAAATGAAACCTTCTGTGTCTAAAGTAACAACAACATTAAAAAAAAAAATTGGTGTGTCATCAATGGAAAATAAATCTAGTGGGTGAAAGTTTGTTGAAGAGCCAGATATTTAGTTAATTTCAAAGTCTCTCCCCCCCCCCCCCCATAAAAGCACTATTGACAAGTGCAACCTACTATCTCAGGCTGGAGACCTGGCAGACACCAGTTGAAACAGGCCAGCATCATCAGTAATGGAGGAAATCAACATTCTATGAGGACACTACCACTTCTGCTGTTCTTGTTCCCAGTGCATTAAGCATGACAAAACATTAGACAAACGCAAATTGAGGAACTTACTACAAATTAACTAGCTCATACTCTCCGAAAGTATCAAGGTCGTGAAAGACAAAAAGATTGAAGAATTGTTACAGAATGAAGGATACTGGAATTAGAAAAATACAGTGTATGAGATGGAATGGATGCTGGAGCTTTAAAGGACTTTATTGGAGGGGCGCCTGGGTGGCTCAGTCAGTTAAGCAACCGACTCCTGGTTTTGGCTAAGGTCATGATCCCAGGGTCATGGGATCGAGCCCTGTGTTGGGCTCTGCATTGAGCATGGAGCTTGATTAAGGTTATCTTCTTCCCTTCCTCTCATAAACGTACAAACAAAGGACTTTATTGGAATCTTTGGGATTTGGGACTTACATGGTACTATTGGATCAGTATTAATTTCCTGATTTTGAAGGTGGTACTGTGTTTATGTGGAAGAGTGTGCTTACGCTTAAGAAATATACAGTGAAGGGGTGCCTGGCTGGCTCAGTCCATAGAGCATGAGACTCTCAATGTTGTGGTCACGAGTTTAAGCCCCACATTGGTATAGAGATTACTAAAAATAAACAAACAAACAAACAAGGAAAAGAAAATATTTTTAAAAATAAAGATTCAGAAATGTTAACAACTGGGGAATCTGGGCAAGTAAGTATTTGTAGGAGCTCTGTAACTTTTACTTCTTCAACTTTTATGTAAATTTAACTTTTTTTTTTAACAGTAAACTCTGTGCCCAATGGAGGGCTTGAACTCACAACCCCAAGGTCAAGAGCCACATGCCCTACAGACTAAGCCAGCAAGGTGCCCTCCCCAACACTATTTTAAGATAAGAATTTTTAAGGGGCGCCTGGGTGGCTTAGTCGGTTAAGCGTCCGACTTTCGCTTAGGTCATGGTCTCGCGGTTCGTGGGTTTGAGCCCTGCGTCGGGCTCTGTGCTGACTGCCAGCTCAGAGCCTGGAGCCTGTTTCAGTCTGTGACTCCCTCTCTCTCTGACCCTCCCCTGCTCACGCTGTCTCTCTCTCTCTCTCTCTCTCTCTCTCCTAGAAATAAATAAAACATTAAAAAAAATTTTTTTTGAAAAAAAAATTTTTTTAAACCCTAGTGAATGCATTTAAACATTTGACGTGTTTTGATCTACTGCAATCATTACCTTTATTGCAGGGCAAATAATCCTATTTGTGGCCAGTGAGAGCTTCTTAGCTGGGTCCCATTGTCACTACCTCACTAGGTAATGGCTTCGTTAATGCCTGTGGGTTCTGGTATACCAGAATGCACCAGGTTCATCTTGTACATTTCCTGCCCCAGACCCAGAGTCAGATATTTGCCTTAGGCTCCCTGGTGCATTCAACTAGAAATGTTATTTAGAGACCATGATCTGAGCTTAAAGGAGTGCTTACTGCAACAAAGTCAGCCTTTGTTTCAGACCTTTTCAATGGACAGAGCTAGGACATGTATTTCTTTAATGTTATTTATTGATTTTGAGAGAGAGAGAGAACGTAAGCAGGGGTGGGGCAGAGAGAGAGCATCCCAAGCAGACTCCAGGCTATCAGTGCAGAGCTCCACTCAGGGCTCGATCTCACGAACTGTGAGATCATGAGCTGAGCTATAATCGAGAGCTGGGCACTCAACCGCCCAAGGAAATGTTTGCTTTTTATGTAGGTAAAATACATCACAACACTCCCAATTCAAATTCAAGACTACAGGATTTTTAGTAACGTAAGCAACTTTATATTCCCTACCTCCTTCACTCCCTCTGAAAATCCCAGTCCTTGCCATCAGTGTAAGTACTCCTTTGCTTTTGCTTTATCCCATAATAAATATGCAACAAGCTCAGAGTAACAATTGCAACATCCCCATCAACAATATGGTAGTGGTATGTAGCGTCAAGCTGTCCTGGTTACAGTCAGTAGGAGTTCATCTCTGTTGTTTTGTACCAACTGGATACAGAGGTTCCTTCGTTTTATTTTTGTTTTTAGGGCTATCTGTATGCTTCAAATTTTGTTTTATAATTATATAAAATATTTACATGGCCGTAAAACCAAATATACAAAACAAGGTATATTTTTAAGAGTCTAACTTGTATCTCGGTCCCCTTCCTCCTACCTCTTCCGTCTAGCCTTTTAAACAATGTTATGATTTATCTTTTCACTTTTGAAAAATAAAGCTGGTACAACTCAACTGCATGTAACCGAGTTAATCGAACTGGCCTGTGTATTCCATAAAGATAGAGCAGGAGGGGAAGGAAGTACTGAGGCAATTCTCCATCTTACCTCAGCTCTTTGCATGTACTTGAGCTCTGCCTGAGGTTCT
Organism: Hyaena hyaena; assembly: GCF_003009895.1. Lineage (NCBI taxonomy): Eukaryota > Metazoa > Chordata > Mammalia > Carnivora > Hyaenidae > Hyaena > Hyaena hyaena. Next base: position 420,394 of record NW_024081027.1, on the reverse strand, counting down.
TCTTCCCTCTTTTCTCCTAGTTCACCTGTACTTTATTTTAATTTTCAGTGCAGTTGCTTCTTTTTCAGGGAAATATTTTTGGGCTCTCCAAATTATTCCATGATATGCCCCCCCAACTTGCCATAATTTATTACTTTTGTAATTGATAATTGACTACTCAATTGGTTGTTCAATTCCCTGGATTAAGGTCCGTGAAGGCAACAGTATTTGTCTTACTCAACCTTGTGTCTCCAGCGCCAAGGACAGTGCCTGGCACATAACAGGCCCTCTTACTGATGTTTATTGCATCCAGTGAATGAACCTATCGCATGAGTGAATGAATAAGTGAATGATGAGTAAATGACCTTGGCTGCAGGCTCTTCCACAGCCCACTAACTTCTCCAGGCTGTTTTCCCTCCGTGAAGTGTGATCATACAGTTCCTCGTTTTCTCTCCCAGGATTAGTGAGAAGCATAAGGGAGGTGATGAACACTTACAAATCCCTTTGCTATGAGCCACGTTCGTGTCTGTAATGATTTTATTTATTAACTAGCACTGGTCGACGGCAGGTGGCGCCACCCACCCCGCTCGTGCCCCCTGCCGAGATGGGGCGGGGTCAGGACTGGGGGTGGAGCCGGGGCTGGGGGCGGAGCTACGACGCGGCAGGGGCGGAGCCAGCAGCCGCGGCGCAGCAGGGCCTGTGCGGCCCAGGACGTCCCCGTCGCCTCCGGCCCCGCCTCCTAGGGCGGGATGTGCGCGGCGATTGGCTAATGCGGCCGAGAGGCGGTCGCCATTGGTCCGCCGCACCGTCGGCTCGGCGGGCGGTGTCCGGACGCAGGTGCCGGCCCGAGCGAAGCTTGCGGCGCTGAGGGGACCGGCCGGGCCGGGACCCGGGCCGGGGCTAACGAAGGGGCCTGCGCGGCCGCCCGGCCCGGCCGCGGATCAGGTAGGCACGGGCGGGCGTGTGTGACCGGGTGGGGGCGCGGGTCTGCGAGCTGGCCCCGGGTCCGAGGCCCGAGCCTGGCTCCCGAGCGGGACGATCAGGCTCAGACTCTCGGCCTCAGCCTTCCGTGGAACGAGGGGATCGCAGTTCCCGTCTCGAGGTCGGCCTCAGGTCCCCGGGGCCCGGCACACAGTAGGTGCCTCTCCGCGTCTTGGTTTCCCCGTCTGTGAAATCGGGTCATCCCAGCGCCAACCTAATGGGGGCTTGTTAGGAGAATCTAAAAGGTGGTGGATGAGGAAAAGAGCCCTGCACACAGTAGGCAGTCGCTAAGTGCCTTCCCTAACCTCCTTCTCCGTGGGGCTCTGCCTGGAAAATAGTAAATATTGTAATGACCCAGGCCCTGTATACAAAGGACTTGCTTAGCAGAGTGCCTGGCTGTTAGTGGGTTGCTCAAAACAGGGGAGTCAGAATTTATATGATTAGCTCGTTTAATCCTCTAGGGACCATAAGAGGTGGAAGTACTAGGAATGTTCCCTGTTATACGGATGAAGAAATTGAGGCTCAGAGAAGGCAAGCCTTTTCCCTGGGGGCCATACAGCAAATGAGGGCAGAGCTGGGAGTAAACCTGGCCTCGGATGCAGGGCCACGCAAGGCCTGAAGGACACACAGCAGCCTCTCTGTGGTGAGTGAAGAGGACCGGGTGCATTTCACAGGCTCCACATCCCTCCTAAAAATAACAGCATCTCCTGAGCCCTTACCGTGTGCCAGCCTCTGACTGCCTTGTCTCACCCAGCCCTCTAACGACAGCCCTGTAGGCTGATGGCAGTGATCCTAAGAGCTCATAGGTATTTACTGACTTCTTAATTATGGGTGCAGGACCTGGGTATCATTATGACCCCCATTTTACAGATGAGAAAACTGAGGCCCAGAGAGGGAAGCAGTTTGCCCAAGTTGACACCGTAGGGAGTTAGGGCCCTCTGATTACTCTTCCTCTAGTTTCTTGCCTTCAGGAAAAGAAGGCTGGGCAGGTTGGAGTCCCCCAGCGCCACCACAGATGAGCCTAGAGGTTTTGCTAGAGGAATTGAGCCTCGTGGCTCCTTCTAAAGATGTCTCTCCGCAGATATAGTCCACCAGCTCCTTCAACTTATTTGACAGAAGAGAAGGATGAGGCCCAGAGAGGCAAAGCAGCTCATCCCAGGACACACAGCATCAGTGACAGGGTCAAGACTTAAAAGAATCCAGGTCTTTTGAGTCCCAGACCCGCTTACTGGATTAAATTCGAATCTTGGTACTTTCCCTTCTTTAGCTGTGTGACCTTGGGCAACTAGCTGCCCCTCTCTGAGCCTCATCTCCTTACTTGTCAGATGGGGGTTAAAGATTAGACTCAGGCTGTGTGTTTGTTGGGAAGACTCAGCAAAATATATCCCCCCCCGCCCCCCTGCGGCGCTGGGCCAAGTTCACTTGAGACACGGCTCACGCTCCCAGCCCAGCAGCCCCAGAGCCGAGTGGAGCCTTGAGTTTGGCCCCTTCCAAGCTCAGGCCTCTGTGTTTGCACGGACCTCTGAGCCTCTAACCACCTCTGATTCCCATCATGGGCGCTGGCGGGCCAGGGTACGGGGGGTCAAGAGGGCTGGTTCTCTGCACCCCTTGGGGACTGAGAAATTAACACGGCAGCTTTGTGCCAGACCCGAGACAGGCTCTGGGGATGGCAGAGTGCATGTCCAACAGGCATCCCCCTTCCCTGAACTCACTGAGGGACGGAAGGCAGACGTGGGTACACAGGTGGATGAAGAAATGAGAACCCTTCAGAGAGGGCCACATTCCACGAGTGCGACAATGTGGACGCCGGTGGCCCTCTGGCCAGGGAGTTTGGGGGAGGCCTCTCCGGGGAGGTGGCCTTTGAAGGGGACACTTAACAGCAACTGTTTGGAGTTCAGTGAGCTCTTCAGTACCCCGTGTGTGGTAGGCCCTCCACGAGCCATACCCACTGTCGGCATCTGGGAACTTAACGTCTGGGAGCCGTGCTGGTCCTCATGGTGCTAGTTACTTGCAGGACTGTTAAGGCCGATGCTTGGAGGGGCCGGAAGGACGGACTCCCCACTGCATGCATTCTCCCGGAGCGCCCACAGGCTCCCCGTTGACCTCTGAGCTGGAGGTTGTGGTCGTAGGCAGGGGGATGGACGGGAGCACACACAACATGACCGGCCGCCGCCCTGAGGATGTTATCTCGGTCACCCAGCCTTCCTCCTGCTCCTCCTGCTTGGGGGCTGATACTTGCTTATCTGGCCTCCAGCCGCCCAGAAAGGCTAGGTGGGCGAGGAGGGCTTCTGGCCCAGCCCTTCGGAGGGTGTTGACGCGTTGGCAGATGGCCTGGATGCAAAAGTTCGTCAATCACTTCCGATCTGCCCCCCTTCTCTGCCGGGTCTCAGATTGGGCCTGCGGCGGGGGGTGGTGAGAGCCGCCCAGGGGGTGCCTCAGTGTTCCTCGCGTCCCCGGGCCACGGCTCCTGGAGACAGAGGCTGAGGATAAGGCAAGTTCAGCATGGGGACCGTAGCACCAGGGCTCCTGCATTGCCTGTTACTTCCAGGAAATTCTCAAGGGAAACACACCAAGTCTCGCTAGCTCCTGGGGTGGGGCTGGAGGTTCCCAAGGGTTCCTTCCAGTCCTCCCTGGAGGACACAGGCGTGGCTCGGGGCAGCTGTCCTGGTGGGAACGGAGGCCATAGCCCTCCCCAGCCTGAGGCCCTTTTCCTGACAGCCTGAGGCATCAAGGAGGTACCATGTGGTGTGCCTTCTTGGCCTCTTGGGCCAGGTTTCCAGCTCCGTCCTGCCCAACTCAAAGGCAGGCTCACGTGCTCTGAGCCGAGCCCCAGAAATCCAGTCCACGGAGGGCAAGCGTGTATGTGGTTGGCGGGCATGGGTCCCGCCAGAGGAGGCACCTCACAGTCACTGAAGGCCTGCTGTGTGGTGGCACCTGGGAGGTGCTGTTACCATGTCTAGAGGGGTCATTGGCCTTGAGGGCTGGGCCCGTGACTTTTCTCAGGAGAGTTAGAGATAATATAACCAAGTGCCTACTGTGCGCCAGGCCTGGGGTGAGGTGCACGTGGCATCTCCTTGAGTTCTCCTAGCCTCCCCACCCCCACAGAGCCCCGTTTTACAGACTGGGCAACTAAGGCTCAGAGAGCTGGACTCAAACCCTGCTCGGTGTTTGGCTTGAAAACGTTTCCCTTAACCTCCATGCCGGGCCTCTCCCCAGGCTCCTGGGACCATGGGCCTCGGGCCCTGAGGACGCAGGGCTCCCTGTGGCCATGACGACTGGTGATTGCTGTCACCTCCCTGGCTCCCTGTGCGACTGCTCCGGCAGCCCTGCCTTCTCCAAGGTCGTGGAGGCCACTGGCCTCGGGCCACCTCAGTATGTGGCGCAGGTGACTTCAAGGGACGGCCGGCTCCTCTCGACCGTGATCCGAGCCTTGGACACGTCAAGGTGAGTGGTGACTGAGCAGAGCAGGTGTCTTTGCCCAGGCCAAGCGGTATCCTCCCAGCCCAGGGGGGTCAGAGTCATCTGGAGGGACCGGGTGGGCAAATAGACCAGAGAGTGGGGCCCCGATCATCATCGCCACGTGGAAACAGAGGCCCAGGCGTGTTTCTTCGGGAAAAGCGGAAATTCCAGATTGTCAGCTGAAGTCTGCAGATGAGACGTTGGCAAGGAGCGCGTTTTGGAGTGGCGTTAAGCGGAAGTGGTCACGGGGCAGGCCGGGCTCAAATCCTGCCTGGCAGCATCTCTCCCTCTGGGACCCGGGACCTGTCACTCCACCCTCCTCTCTCTGAGATGGGGACACCTTCCCCGTTGCGTTGTTCTGAGAGTCCGTTGCCATGGTTCATTCACATGAAGCATCTGCCTTTGGGTTTGCCACCGCGTAGGTACTCGAGAAAAGGATTTAAGACCTGGGGCCGGCTTTCCAGACCCGCGGGTGAGCTGACCCTGCCTGCTTTGCCAATTCGCCATCATTTCCAAGGAAGAGCGTTTGAAGTGAACCCCATGTAAATTCAAATCCATTTAATTAATTTATTCATTTATTTTAATTTTTTCAACATTTTATTTATTTCTGAGAGAGAGAGAGAGAGAGACAGCGTGAGCAGGGGAGGGTCAGAGAGAGAGGGAGATACAGAATCTGAAGCAGGCTCCAGGCTCTGAGCTGTCAGCACAGACCCCGACGCGGGGCTCGAACCCACGAACCGTGAGATCGTGACCGAGCCAAAGTCAGACGCTTAACTGAGCCACCCAGGCGCACCCCCCCCTCAGTCTTTTTAAAAGTTTATTTATTTATTTTGAGAGAGCGAGACTGGAGGGAGGGGCAGAGAGAGGGTGAGAGAGAATCCCAAGCGGGCTCCGCACTGTCAGTGTGGGGCGGACTTGGGGCTTGATCTCAGGATCCGTGAGATAACGACCTGAGCCGAAATCAAGAGTCGGATGCTTAACCGACTGAGTCACTTGGGTGCCCCTCTAGTTTTTTTTTTTTTGTGTGTGGAAAAATATACATAACATAAAAGATGCCATTGTAATAATTTTTTATTACTTTTTAAACTCTTTTTTGTTGTTTTGATTTTAGAGAGAGAGAGAGAGAGAGAGTGAGTGAGCAGGCGAGAAGGGGAGGGGCCAGGGGAAGAGAGAGAATCCCAAGCAGGCTCCATGCTCAGTGTAGAGCCTGTTGCAGGCCTTGGTCCCACGACCCTTGGATCACGACCTGAGCTGAAATCAAGAGTTGGACACTCCACTGAGTGAGCCATCCAGGTGCCCAGCCTTGAAACACTTTAGAAAAAAATGTGTTTTTTTTAATGTTTATTTATTTTTGAGAGAGAGACAGAGTGTGAGCAGGGGAGAGGCAGAGAGAGAGACAGAGAATCTTAAGCAGCTCCAGGCTCTGTCAGCACAGAGCCCAGCATGGGGCTCGAACTCACGACCCTGAGATCAAGAGTCACGCGCACGCTCCACTGACTGAGCCACCTAGGGGCCCCTCCCCTTTGATTTTCGATATAGCTCAGCCCAAGCCTGTCCGGGCTGAAGACCAGGACAGAGCCACCTTCCCAGGGAGGAGGCTGCTGTTTGTCTAAAGGGCTTTTATCGTCCTGAGCCTTTGGCCCTCTGCCCACCAGTCTGTGAGCAGGCCCAGGCCCTTCTCGAAGCTTCCCAGAGCGTTTCCGCAGCCCTTCCTCCCGGCCTTCCCCTGCAGTCTCTTCCACGTGGCTTCTGCTTGCTTCCCCGCTCGTTCTCTCCCTTCTCTTGCTCTTGGCGTGTGCTCTCCCCTCGTCCCTTCCCTCCTCATGCGTGTCGTTTGTGTGCTTTTCCTGCCACAGTTTCATGAGTGAGGCCCATTTCTCTTGCTCGGCCGTTTGGAACAAGCAGCGTAGCCTAGCCGCTCAGGGTATACGGGCCGTGGAGCAAGGCGTCCTGGGTTCAAACCTCTGCTTCACAGGCTGCCAGCTGTGTGAGTTCGCCCCTTGGTGCCTCAGTTTCCCCATCTGTGAAAGGAGGGCACAGATCGCACCTTCCTCACAGGCTCCCTGTGAGACCAGCAGCTTGGCCACGTGCCGTGCTTGGACCACCTCACAGTCCGTAACGAACACTCAGTGATACGTCAGGTCTCCTTTTTGTTCTGTTCTCTCCAAACTGGCTCTTCCGAAATAGGGTTCTGCGGGACAGACCCCCCCACCCCCTCAACTGACGTGGCTCTTCCTCGATGCTCTAGTCCCTTCCACTTCCTGGAGTTCGTCTCCGGAGCAGGGATTCCTTTTCCTGTTAACTCTGGGCGAGGGGGGTACAGGGTCAGGGGGGAGGCGGCCACAGCCCAGCGGGCACAAGATTGGCGAAAAAGAAGCCATGAGGGTCCCCGCTCAGGGTTTTGGCCTCAAAGCGGCCAGGCTTGGCCCCACAGCGGGAGATGCCAAGGAGAGGAGAGAAAACAGTCTCTGAGGGGAGCCTGCTGTTGTCTGGCCATCCTGCTCCGCCCCCTTCGCGTGTTCCTGCAGCCCTGTCTCTCTCTCTCTCTCGGCAGAAATGTCTGGAAAACAATGACTCATGTGCTGGACAACCTTTGCGCACCCCCCCCTCAGGCCACACCCCCAGTCCTGAGCTGCCCCAGGAAGGCCCCTGGATCCCCAGAGCCCAGGCTGGGGCCAAGACTTCCCCGAAGTGACGGCCCGTGGACACACATTACGTTATATTACATCTGTCTGCCGGGCCTAGTGCGCAGGGGCAGGGAAGCCACTCTCCCTGGATGCACCGGCCTTCAGGTGTGGCTAGATCCAGGGCCTCTGATGGCGTCTTTGAGAGGACAGGGCCTCTCCTGTCGCCTGGCTCTGCTTCCCTCGGCTTGGCATCATTCACACGCTCCACATGGAAACCAGATTGCTGCCAGCCGCAGATCAGCCTTGCCGCCTATGGTGCGGAGTTTAGGGGCGGGGGAAAAAAAAAGAATTTCAGGAATTAATTCCCAGTGACTCTGAGTGCCTCCCTCATGCCGTTCCCTGAATCAGTCCCAACGACCAGGGGTGTGTGGTGTTCTCCCCGGTCAGGCCTGAGGTCATCGAGGCTGTTGTCAGCTCCGTTTTAGTCCTGGAGGACCGAGAGGCCAGAGCGGGTTGGTCGCTCAGGACAATTAGGAGAGTCCTGGAGGCAGAAGGAGGCTGAATGGGCAGGAACAAGACGTGCTCATGTGGCGCCTAAAAATGTGCCGTGGGAACCCTGGGGAGGGAGCACGTCCCTATACCTCGGGGAATCCAGGAAAGCTTCACAAAGGGAAGGCGTTTGGAGCTGGGCGTTGAGGGGTGAGTAGGAGTTTGCCAAGTGGCAGTGCGGAGCTTGTGGTCCAGCGGGTAGTGAAGCCGGCGTGGGCAGGAAGCTCTTGCTCACGTGCCTCATCTGTGTCTAGTGATGGTCCCTTCTGCCGGATCTGTCACGAGGGAGCGAACGGGGAGAGCTTGCTCTCCCCCTGCGGCTGCACCGGCACGCTGGGCGCCGTGCACAAGAGCTGTCTGGAGAAGTGGCTTTCCTCGTCCAACACCAGCTACTGCGAGCTGTGCCACACGGAGTTTGCGGTGGAGAAGCGGCCCCGGCCCCTCACAGAGGTATGCTTGCCAGCCTGAGGTTGGCGTGGCCAGAGGGAAGGCAGGAGGCCACAGGAGGGAACTGCCCGGGATGATACTTCTCCATTTCTTGCCCCCATGGTGGATTCAGCTGATGTGGGTGGGGAACCAGGCCTGAGGTGCCAGACTTGACAGACCCTGTGATGACCACCCCCGCTTCTCATTTGGTCACCCCTGGGGCTGAAACCTGAAGAATGAGGAGCCAGCAAAGCCAAGGGACCCAGCCTGGGGAAGGGCAGTCCTGGCAGAGGGCGCAGCAGGTGCAAAGGCCCTGAGGCCAGGACGAGTTCGGTGTTCGTGAGGAAGCCTGGGTGGCTGGAGTGAAGCCAGTTCCAGGAGGAGGAGAGTGAGCTGGAAGGAGGTGGTGACAGCCACTCCGGGCTTAGTGGGCTGTGGCCAGGAGCTTAGACTTTAGCACGAGTGTCATGGGTCAGGATGGAGAGAAGCACTGTCAGGTGTGGTGGCTGTTACTGGTACTCCCCAGAGTACCACTGGATGCACGGACGCCCTCTGGGCCTGGCTTGGAAGCGGGCAGCAGAGTGGTGCAGAGTGATGTCTCTGGGCTCCTGTGAAAGCCCCTGGCTCCACCCGGGAGCTGGGCTCTTAGGAGAACACTAGTGGGAGAGGCAGTCCCCGCCTGCCCCCTGCCCCATTGCTCTTGTGCTCCAGCCACATGGGCCTCCTCCTGGCTGTGCCTCGTCCGGGCCACATGCTCCCACATCAGGGCCTCTGCATTAGATGTTCTGCAGCCTGGGGCCCCGCCTCCCCCACTCTTGACGCGGCTGCTCTGCTCATTCAGTTCAGCTCACTGTCGCTTCCTCAGCAAGGTCATCCCCTCCCTGACCATCTACCCCATTTCATAGCTCCCGCACCGGCCCAGAAGCTCTGGGCAGGTGGGGACCTTTCTGTTCCCTCCACCAGAATCACCATGAGCGAAGCCCATTTCTCTTGCCCCTTTGTCTGGGGCAGGCAGTGTAGCATAGCGGCCAAGGGCACGCAGGACTCCCTGGCATCCAGTTCTGGCTTCATGGATGACTAGTGGTAAGAGTTTGCACAGATGAGGCAGGCCCCTGTGCCTTCAGTTTCCCCGTCTGTACAGTGTATGCAGGCTCAATAAGTACATGGAGGAAGGAAAGGGCAGAGGGAGGCGCCAGGTAGGAGGCTGGTCCCGCAGGGCCCACCAATCAAGACGGTCCTGCGCCCCATCCCCAGGCCGGGGCTAGCGGGGGCACCACGTGTAGCCTGCCTCAGCAGCTCCTCCCCCCACCCCGCAGTGGCTGAAGGACCCGGGGCCGCGGACAGAGAAGCGGACGCTGTGCTGTGACATGGTTTGCTTCCTGTTCATCACGCCACTGGCTGCCATCTCGGGCTGGCTGTGCCTGCGCGGGGCCCAGGACCACCTTCGGCTCCACAGCCGGCTCGAGGCTGTGGGGCTCATCGCACTCACCATTGCCCTGTTCACCATCTACGTCCTCTGGACGCTGGTGAGTGGCTGCCAGCCGGAGCGCAGGCATCGGGGGTCTCAGGCTCAGAGCAGTCAGGCCAGGGGTGCGGTCAGCGGCTCGGGGGCCTCCCTGCCTGCCCCTGCCCCTGCCCGGGCGGGAGCGATTCCCAGTATCTCATGGAGCTCCAGAATCCGAGCCCCGCCAAGGTCCAGGGAAGCCACGAGTCGGGTGAGAGCCTCCACTCCAAGGAGATGAGGGCACCTGATCGGCTGCATTGGGTACCAGCCCCACCACCCATGAGCCCGACAGGACCGGCTGGGGTAGGGGAGGGGGAGGCCGGGAGGGTGAGAGGAAGAGCAGGCGAGTGAGAGAGACAGATAGACAGAACAGGCTTCTGAGAGCCGTTAGGACCCTCGCTCAGAAGAGGACCCCGGTCTCCCCTTAGGTATGACCACTGGCGTCTGGCTGTGGGCGTTCCTTCCACAAACAGTATTTTCCAAGGCATTTTTTTTTTAAATACAAATAGTACGAAACCGTAGGTATTTGTAGTCTGCTTGTTTTCACTTTGCTAACGTCCTTTAAAAAAAGGCAGCCACCAACAGGGATTCATGGTCTGGATGTACCGTATTTATTGAACTAATCCCTTTTGATGGACACTGGGATTTTTTCCAATCTGTTTTTTTTCCCTTCCTTCCTTCCTTCTGTCCTTCCATCTTTTTTTTTTTTTTTTTTTTTGCTGCTACAGTGTTGCTTTGGGCACCTCGTGTGCAGACGCTTCCCAGAAATTGCTTGATCAAAGACTATGAATCATTGACACTTAAAAAATTTTTATAGATTTTGTATTTATTTATTAGGGCAGCTTTAGCTTCACAGCAAAATTGAGCAGGAGATCCAGAGAGTTCTTGTATATCCTCACACCCACCCACCGTCTCCCTTGCTGTCAATATGGCACCAGAGAGGCCATTTGATACAAGAGATGAACCTTTTTTTTTTTTCCCAACCCTAACTCAAGAGATGAACCTTTGTTGACACATCATTTTCATTCAAAGCTCACAGATTACATTAGACTTCACATTTAGAGCTGCACATTCTATGGGGTTTGGACAGAGGTGTAGTGAGTGCATCTATCATTATCGTGTATATAGAGAGTCATCATATACAGCAGTCATATACGTCATGCGTATGTACAGAGTAGTCATATACCTCATAGCGTATGTGCAGACTAGTCATATACGTCATGCATATGTGCAGAGTAGTTATATACGTCATAGCGTATGTGCAGACTAGTCATATACGTCACGGCGTACGTGCACAGTAGTCATATACGTCACGCGTATGTGCACAGTAGTCATATACGTCATATCATATGTGCAGACTAGTCATATACGTCATGGCGTATGTGCACAGTAGTCATATATGTCATGGTGTATGTGCGAACTAGTCATATACATCATGGCGTATGTGCACAGTAGTCATATACGTCATGACGTATGTGCAGACTAGTCATATACGTCATGGCGTATGTGCGGACTAGTCATATACGTCATGGCGTATGTGCGCAGTAGTCATATATGTCATGGTGTATGTGCACAGTAGTCATATACGTCATGGCGTACGTGCGGACTAGTCATATACGTCATGGCATATGTGCAGTTATATACGTTATAGCGTATGTATAGAGTAGTCATATATGGTAGTTGTACACGTTACAGTGTATGTACAGAGTAGTTTCACTGCTCTAAAAATCCTCTGTGCCCCGCCTGTTCATCCCTCCCTTCCCTCAATCCTGGCACCCCTGATCCTTCCACTGTCTCCATAGATTCTTCTTTCCCGAATATCATAGAGTTGGAATCCTACAGCGTGTAGCCCTTCGGACTGGTTCCTTTCACTTAGTAATATGCATTTAAGGTTCTTCCATGTCTTTTCATGGCTAGAGGGATCATTTCTTTTTAGCGCTGAATAATATTCCCTTGTCTGGATGCCCCCCCAGTTTATATGTTCATTCATTTACTGAAGGATGTCTTGATAGCTTCCAAGTTTTGGCAACTATGTGACCCACTGACATTTAATCCCTTCCGAGAGACTGTACCACTTGGGTTCCATCCTGAGAGAAACAGAAAGGGAGCTCCTTGCTCCCTGCTGCAGACCCCTGCACTTTTGCAGGGTCCGGAATGCCGGTGAGGAATTCTCCCAGGAGAGCAAATGGGTGTATGTACACAGTCTTTTTGAGAAATATATGGACACTGTCCCTGCTTCTGAAAGCAGGAGCCTAGTCCTGGTTTGGGCCAAAGCAGGTGCCCCAGGGGCTCAGTCTTCCTCCCTTGGGGGTGGAGAGCAGCCGCTGGCATTCCCAAACCCTCCCCCCACACCCGCCACTGCCCTGTAGGTCTCCTTCCGCTACCACTGTCAGCTGTACTCCGAGTGGAGAAGGACCAACCAGAAAGTTCGCCTGAAGATCCGGGACGCAGACGGCTCCGAGGGCTCCCCGCACTCCTCACTGGCAGCTGGACTCCTGAAGAAGGTGGCAGAGGAGACCCCTGTGTGAAGGCCGGGCCAGCAGGGCCAGAGGCAGCTGGTGACGCCCTGGTATCTGAAGGACGAAACTGCCCGACCCTTCCTGCACGGCCAGAATGCTTTTTAGGCCAGGAGCCACCAAGCGAAGCTGGTTCTGTGATCCCACACGAAGATGTTTTCCAGTTGTTTTGCACACCGTTGTACCCGGGGACAGATGGGTGTGGGCCCGGGCTTTGGACAGAGCAGGCACCCTGATCTGGTTCTGAGGTCCACCCGGCCCCTTGGGGGCTGGCAGCTGCGGCCACGGGCGCACCAGGGTGCCCGTGGGGCTGGGAGGTTCCGCAAGCTTCTTGCTCTTCTCTGCACCGGCAGGCTCGCTTTCCTGGCACCCTTGACTTTATAAAGTTGCACTGCATTTCCAAAACCCACCCTGAAAGAATAAAAGCAGCCCTTGCTGGACAAAATGGACTTGTCAGTTACGTTTCTGAACTGAGGCCCGACAGGGAGGCGTTTGGGACCCGAGGGGAGTCAGGGACCACATGGAGGTTCGAAAGAATGAAACAAAACCCTCAGCTGCTTTTGAGGGATCTGTTGCACAACACTGGAAGAAGCCAAGCCTGGGTATTCCAGTGAAGAGCAGGGAGTGGAATTATATAATAAACTACCTAAAATACATAGATGTAAGAGGAACAGTTTCCTCTTACTTTGCATGCAGAGTGGACCACGCATCTTACAGATAAGATCCAGGCTCAGAGCAGGGAAGCCTTTGCCTGAGAGCCCCCCTATTCCAGCTCTAGGAAGTAGAGTTAGGATTGACACCCCCCCCCAGTCTGTATGCCCCCCAATCCCCTGCTGAGCTTTCTACTTCCTATTTCCTGGAAGACTCAGGAAAGGAAGCAGAATATGGTCACTCTCATAACAGCATCTACTTCTTAAGCTCTTTCTGAGCTGCATACATTTGAGGGTTCTTTGCATTGGGTCACATTTATTCCTCAGCGCAGATCTGAAAGGTGGGATCTGGGGTTCCCTCAATTAATTCCATTTGCAGATAAGCACATGGAGGTGGGGTTTTTCACCCAAGGTCACACATCCCTGATGGGCCTAGCACAGAGTCTGGTAGGTTCTATTGTTTTCTTCATGAATGCCCGTCTGGGGTATGGCTCACCCAGAGATGAAGTAAAAGCCTTTCTGCCTTAGATGAACAGCACGGGGAAGCTAGCCTGGCCATGGGGCAAAGGTCTGGAGGCTGGCACCAGGGTGCCACCTGTGGGAGGAGCCCAATGGCAGATAAGCTGTGCTTGGAGCCCTGTGATTGAGGGGCAGAGGGGCCAGATAGAGGCAGCCGGAAAGGTGAGCGTGGCTCTGTAGGCTTCCGGTGGCCTGTAGAACAGATCATACCCAAGTCTCTCAGCTCGGCCGGTGCCCAGGGCCCTCTGCAGTTTTTTACTCTACAGGCCAGGCACCTTCCTCTCTCTGGGCAACTTTGGAGAGTGCTACCCCTGGAGATAGTGCAGAGGCCCCAGGATGTGCCGTTACGAAAAGAGAAAGACGTTTCCTTTGCAAATCTCTTCAAACACCTTTTTTTTTTTTTTAATTTACTTTTTTATTTTGAGAGCGAGAGGGAGAAGGGGAGGGAGAGAGAGAGAATTCCAAGCAGGCTCTGCACCATCAGCATGGAGCCCTGTGCTGGGCTCGAACCCACGAACTGTGAGATCATGACCTGAGCTAACTGAAATCAAGAGTCAGACGCTCAACTGACTTAGCCACCCAGGCGCCCCTCTTCTAACACTTTTAGATAAAATGAGGAGAAGATTCTAGTTTGGTGCTAGGCAGTCTTTAATGACCCTTAACCCTAGCAGAAGAGAGAATGAGCCTTAGGCTCAGAGCTGTTGGCAGGGAGCATGACTGAATTTCTAACAGTACCCTCCTATTTTTCACAATACACTATTTTAGCAAGTTTTCAACATGTGCTGTGATGTAAAGCAGAATTTAAAAGCATATTTTTTTTTTTTAATGCTTATTTTGAGAGAGAGAGAGCGTGTACTTGCACACGTGCATGCAGTGGACAGGCAGAGAGAATGAGAGAGAGAGCATCCCAAACAGAGCCTCTGACAGCACAGAGCCAGACACAGGGCTCCATCCCATGAACCCTGAGATCATGACCTGAGCCGAAATCAAAGAGTTGGACACTTAACCAACTGAGCCACCGAGGCACCCCTAGAAACCTATTTCTTGAAAGGAAAAGAAAGTGTGTCAATTAAAGTGTGTGAAGAAGATAATAGTTCGGGAAATGGCAAAACCCAGGAATGTGGGCAGTGTTGGGTTAAGTCAACCGGCCCCCAGCCCATAGGAACCTAGCCTGGAAGAGCTTGTCTCCTCAGCCAGGGCCTGGCTCATTGTCAGCCACACTACGGGAGAAGGGACTGCGGAGACAGGTGGCTTCCCATCCCTGCTGTTTTGCATTCGATTCCGACCTGTCTTCATCATTCTGATGGACTGTTATGGTCTCTTCCACCACATTGGAGCCTTGCTGAGCAAGGGAATTCAGAGGTTTGTGAGGCTCCTTCTGCCCCAGGGACCCTTCCAGTCTAGGGACAGGATAGTAAGCTTAGATTCCAGTGGGGTCACGGGAGAATCGTTGGTGTCCCCAGGAGATTTTAGTAGAGCAGAGTGGATGTGAGAGGAGGAGGTCCTTGAAGATGGGTGGTAGGAGGGAATTTTGTGAGACACATGGGTTTGGGAACTATGTGGGAGTGGGGCCTATCCTCTGTCAGGCCGAGCTACTGGATTTCTTCTCTGGGCCTGGAATTCTCAGCCTGGGGCAGAATCACCAGGAAGAATTAAGCAGCCAGGATGGTGTGGAGGATGAAATCTTCCCCCAGAGCGTGGTGATCTGTAGCCATTCCGTGAGAGAAGGGGTAAAGAGAACTTTCCCTTTGTAAACCCAGAGAGAGTTTGGTGGTTGGATGGAAACGTCTGCAAGGTGGCTCAGTGAAGCACTTCAAAGACACTGGGTGTTGTGGGGAAAGGGAGCCTGAGGCCTCTGAATATTCTCCTGGGCTCTGGCCTCTTCCCAAGCCAATGAGGTTTCCCCAGGACACATCCTGTAACAGCCTTTGAAAACCTGTTTCCTGAGGAGCCAAGCCTTCAGGACAAAGGAATCCAGGGGTAGGCAGAAAGGGGTCCCAGTTAAGGTTATTGGGCTCTCCTGGCCTGTGACTAATTTCTTCCATCATGTTTGGATTCTTGCTTGTTAATTCACTCAAGAAACATCCGTGTTGGGGGCACCTGGGTGGTTCAGTCGGTTGAGCACCTGATTCTTGGTTTTGGCTCAAGTCGTGATCTCTCGGTTGGTGGTATCCAGCCCCTCGGACTCCGAGCTGACAGCATGAAGCCTGCTTGGGCTTCTCTCTCTGTCTCTCCCTCTCTCTTCCTCTCTCAAAATAAATAAATAAGTAAATAAATAAATAAATAAATAAATAAATTCACAAATTAAAAAGAATTAAAAAAACCATCTGTGAGCACATGTTAAATCTTCAGCCACATGTTTTGGTTGTTGGTTAATGGGTTCGGTGAGAGGAATTTAGGCCACGAGCTCTGCACCCAGGAGCTCCCATTGTGGTAGGGAGACAGGCCAGGCAGACAGAGGCCACAGACATTCTTGGTGCAGGACGATACTTGCTTAGGGAGACAGCATTTTGCACAGCAGTTCTGCCCAGCCTGACCAGTACCCTGCCCTCCTTGCCTAGCTAACTCCTTTATATTCTAGTAAACAGAACTTCCTCGCTGCCTCTGCACCAGCTCTGATTACATAAAGCTGGAAATGAGTAGGTCCAGGTGGGGAGGTGGGGACATTTTCTCCTACTAGACTTTGAGAGCGGGTGGAGAATCCTCTAGGTGCCTTAAGCAAACTCGTCGCGGTAATGAATGAATCACAGCTGCCGGGGTGCGCTTGCGCGCGGCGGGGGCGTGGCCCGGAGCAGGGGCGTGGCCCGTGGCGGGAGGGGACGAGGCGGGAGCCGGTCTCGGCGCGCGCAGGCGTTACTGGTCGCGCCGAGTCACGTGAGCGCGCAGGCGCAGCGCCGTGCAGCCCGCTCCCTCACACAAAGCCCAGACGCGGAGAAAATGGCGGCAGGGGTCGAAGCGGCGGCCGAGGTGGCGGCGACGGAGCCTAAAATGGAGGAGGAGAGCGGCGCGCCCGGCGTGCCAAGCGGCAACGGGGCTCCGGTCCCGAAGGGGTGAGTACTCCACTGCTCCTTGTCCCGGGCCGGTCATCTTGGCGGCTGCCGGC
This sequence comes from Hyaena hyaena, assembly GCF_003009895.1. Classification (NCBI taxonomy): domain Eukaryota; kingdom Metazoa; phylum Chordata; class Mammalia; order Carnivora; family Hyaenidae; genus Hyaena; species Hyaena hyaena. The sequence goes on along the minus strand of NW_024081027.1, from coordinate 404,081 downwards.
GGCGGCTCCGCTAGGTCTGTTGGCGGCCTCCCACCGGCGCGGCCTCGGCCCGGGCCTTCCCCGCCGGGCCCTCCGAGGGTGGGGGCGGCCAAGGCCGTGAGGAGGGAAGCCGGGCGGCCCCGTGGGCGCCTCAAGGGTCGCTTCCTCCTCGCAGGCCTCGGTCCTCCACCCCGCCGGTCCCTCTAGGCCGGGCCCGACGCCGAGGCCTGCGGCCGGGGCCCTGCGCACGGGGATGATGGCGCGGGCCGGGGAGTCGCCGAGTCCGCGGCCCTCTCGCCTGTCGGGTGACCTTGGTTTGAGCGGTTTCACAACCCCCCTTCCCCCACCGCCCGGGGTCTCAGTTTCCCGATCCGCGGAGTGGGGGGAGGGGAGGGAGTGCGCGCGCAGGGTTGCGCGCGCGGTGAGCCCCGGTAAACGGCAGCCGAGGCGGGTAGGTTTCATTCGGCCGGGACCGCGAGGCCGGTTCGGGCGCCTGGTCTTCCTTTTCTCCTTCCCCCGCCCGGCGGGAAGTGCCTCGGTCAGAACCGCGCTACCCCTGCGCGGTGGCCCCGGCTCGAGTCCCTCGTCGCGTCACTCGCTCCTCCCCAGGTGCGCAGTACGTATTTGTAGAGTTCGGACTTGCTGCTCGGCCTTCACCCTTAGAAACCAGAAACAAAGAGTAGCGGAAAGAAAAAAAAAGAAACCTCTTCCGTGTTTCAGGGGAAGGTTTTCCATTATCGGGCGGGCTCACGCACTTGCAAACTTCGTCACCTTCTTATCCAGCGTGGGGCTCCTTGGCTTTTCAGTTTTAATTGTGTCCCCATGAAACCCACCCATTCTGATTACAGCCACCTGAAAGACGTGGTGGCTACGACCAACTGCTCTCCGCCGAGGAGAGGGGAAGTCGGGCGCACGTTTGATTTCCTACAAACTAAAAAAAAAAAAAAAAAAAGATACTTGTGGTAACACGCATAACGTAAAACTTCCAGTTTTAACCATTTTCGAGTGCGCCCTTCAATGGCATTAGGCGCATTCACAGTGGTGGTGCAGCTGTGCTCCCCTGTCCACGTCCGGAGCTTTTTCCTCTTCCCAAACTGGGGCCTTTGTGCAGTGACTTACTCTCTCCCTCCCCCCGGTTCTGGTTGCTTTTATAAGACTTTTCCTGTCTCTTATGAAATTGCCTTCCCACTAGTTCTTAACGTGCGTAACTGGAGTTTGAAAGTGAATGTAGTTAAGTTGCTTTTGTTAACGAGCGTTCACTAAATAAATGCCAGCTTTGTTAAACTTTCTCCTTAGGTGGAGAGGAACAAAATACCGTGTTTACTGGTCCTGAGAAATCAACAGAAAAGGCATCCCGGAAGTATTTCCAACGCTTTGGTGTTGAAAACTGGGAAGAGATGTGTGTTCATTTGGACGTTTTTCATCATGTGTTTAGCGGAGCTTTGTAGGATTTTTGAGGGCCATATTTGGGGGCGTTTATTTCTTGTATTTGAAAGCTTTTATCACGGGGAAGTGCTGCTGGAAGGTGCTTGGGGAGAAGTTGGATTAATGATAGATGATAGCAGCTGGGGTACAGTTTTCAAATTTCCCATTTTCCCCTGTGCTTTTTCAGGTAGTCATTTTGTGATTGATTCACTTAAGATGTGGACTATTAGGAAGAACCCACAGGTTTTTAGAGATAAAATAGCCCTTGTTGGAAGGAACCCAGAGTTTAGGATTGCTTAATAGAGGATATTTTAATTAGCTAGCAACATTTAGATCGGTTTCACGGGGCTGGTGGAAAACTTTTTTTTTTTTTTTTTTTTTTTTGGCGCGGGAAAGCTTAGGAAATCAAGCTCTTTGGAATAAAGTCTTTGCCCAGAAGAGGAGGCAATTTACATTTGTGTAGTAGGGTAATTAGGCAGTGAGAAGTAAAAGGATTTATCTGGCTGGAAGCTTGGAGGGGGCCACCCCAGGGAGCTGTTGGAGGGGTTGAGAGAAGATGTTGGGGAGTGGGGAGGGAGGAGAGAGTCCAAAGACTAGGGATTTAGGTGTCTGCTTTGCTACTTGTAAAGAACTGAAGCTGCTATAGTATTTTATGCTAAAATACTGGAGGCCAACTGGTGGGCAGCGAGTTCCTGGCTGAGGAATCCAGGTTTTTATCTTGAAAGCCGTCTTTGAGGGATGGGAATGGAGTGAAATGGTTCTTCTGACCTGTCTGTACGGGAGTGGAGTGTGCTGAACTCCAAAAAGGCAATGAACAAGCAAGCTTGATTAGGACCCCATAGGAAAGCTTGTTTTTCAGTTCCTTTTCTCCTGGCTGTGGGAGGACTTGTTTTATTTTGATGAGAAATTTTCATCTAAAGGCCATCAAGATTCAGAGTTAGAGTATATTTAGTATGTTTAGTTGGGGGAAAAGCATTCATTTTCGAGGACTATATATGGGTTTAGGTGTCCCGCCCCCACTTAAGTAAAGGTTACACCATATATTTAAAATCAGTGACTTAACCTATTTCTTTTCCAGATTAATCTTGTGGCTGAATCAGAAAATTGAGAGGTGGATTGGTCATTTCAGAAATAAACGGTCTTTAGTATAGCTTCCCAGGGAGGTAACGGTGTGTTATCTCTGTTTTAGAACTGGGGAAAAAAGAAACAATTGAGAAAACTCAGGTTAAGGAAAATTGACCCAGAGAGTTGGGTGGCCATCTTGACTCCAAGGGCTTTGTTGTTTCCACAGTGTTACCCTGGTAACCTCTCTAAATAAACACAGGCACTGGAAGTGTTTTATTTAAACCGTGGTTCTCTGCTTTGCAGTGATTTGAGTGTTTGCTGTACTTTAAAAAGTGTGTAGTTGATAAAAAGGAATTTTGAGGCACATAACATTGTGAGGTCAACTTTAGAAGGGGGGCCTTGGATTATTTGAACACATGCTGCCAGCTTCTCACTTTTACTTTTTATTTTATTCGAGGCCAGGCAAAGAGATACTCCGCAAAAATTAGATTGTTTCTTCTTGGGGTTCTCAGATGGGCTCTTCTGTTACCATGTTTTACAGTCAGTTGAAAGCTGAATTGCTCCTTTTGTAGTCTGTAGTGGCAGTGTCTAGGTGGCTGCAGCCACTGCCCTGGTGGACTTTTAATCACTGCGTAATGGTAGAAGGCCAGGAGTGAATCCATCCCCATGAAAATTACTGGTACCAAATCTGTCAGTGCCATCGTTCCTGTGTGCCGAGTGTCTTTCAGTCCTGTAAGTGTGGATAGTAAGGGAGGAACTGAGGCCTAGCAAAGAGCTGGTGACGTTGGGTTCAGACCTGGATATGTGCTGCTTGGTTACCAGTCATACTGCTCCTTTGGATACTGTGCTTAACATTTTACCAAGCTGCTTTTTGTTTGTTGATTGTCAAAGCATCCCTGTGAGCTATCCTGGGTGCAGGTTATGCTGGTTTTGCTGCTAAAGAACCAGTGAGGTAAAGAGCTGGGACCATGAGTAGTGCTATGAACACTGAACACATTAGAGGAGCTGAGCACTGAACGTGAGCGGTGATTCTCAAGGGAATTGAGGGCAGGAGAGACTCTTTCCCTCCAGAGATACGATCAGGTTTTCAGGGTGTTGGGGTTGCCATTTCAGACTGCACTCTTTTTTTTTTTTTAATTTTTTTTTTTAATGTTTTATTTATTTCTAGGAGAGAGAGAGAGAGACAGCATGAGGAGGGGAGGGTCAGAGAGAGGGAGTCACAGACTGAAACAGGCTCCAGGCTCTGAGCTGGCAGTCAGCACAGAGCCCGACACGGGGCTCGAACCCACGAACTGTGAGATCATGACCCAAGCGAAAGTCGGATGCTTAACCGACTAAGCCACCCAGGCGCCCCCAGACTGCACTCTTGGTTGAAAAACTAAAAGCAATGAGAGCATTGAATGCCATGGAGGCGTAAGAGAAAGAGAGTAGGAATTCAGCAAATGTAGCAGTTTCTTTGTGGAGCCCTCTGTCTTCCTAGTTGTGGTCTTTGGGTATGATATAATCCCAGCATGGTGGAGCAGGACATGAAAAATGGTCAATTCTCCAAGAATGCAGTCAGTGAGGCAATTCCAGAGCTCGTGAAACATACATACTTCATCTTACTGACTTGGAAGGTATTTAACATATTTTAGGCTTGATTTTTCTTGTATCGTGAGATAGGTTGATAGAGTGTTAGAAAAAAGTTTATTTGTATTGTGCCTATTTAGAACTTAAGGAAGGTGGGTGATTGGGGGCCAGAGGAGACGATGTTTATTGAAGTTGGGAGTTGAGAGCCAGCTAGCAAACAACATTAGTGAGCCGTTCAGCTGGCCAGGGTATATCTCTTATTGTGGCTTTAGTCTCTTGGAAAGATAACTTTAAATTTTACTTTATGTTGGAGTTACAAGTCAAGTTATGGGAGTTAGGTTTGAAATTTCACAAACATAAGTAGGAACTTTATAAAAAGTCTGTATTGCTGAGGTGCCTGGGTGGCTCAGTCAGTTAAGCATCTGAGTCTTGTTTGACTCTTGATGTCAGCTCCAGTCATGATCTCATGGTTTGTGTGATCAAGCCCCGCAGTGGGCTCTGCGCTAACAGTGGAGCCTGCTTGGGATTCTCTTCTTTCCCTCTCTCACTGCCCTTCCTTTTCCTGCTTGTGTGCTCTCTCTCTCTCAAAATAGATAATAAAATATTGGCCCAATAAGCACACATATTGGAAATTTGTAGCCTGGTAAGTGTCAGTATTGTGAATCCTTCACTGAATCCATGTAATAAATATATCTATGACCCCTACAAGTTTTTCTCTCCTCTTTGATCTTTGGAATCCTCCCACACTCCAACAACTGTGGATCTGCTTCCCATCGGTAGGTATGCATCAGTGGTTCTCAGCATAGTTCACTACCTTCCCCCCCCCCCTCCAGGGTACATTTAGAAGTGTCTTGGAGACATTTTTGATTTTCACCTTTAAGACTGAGGGCCGGGGTTGCTCCTGGAACCTCTGGGTAGAGGTCAGGGATGCTCGTGGCCGCCCCACACAGCAAAGCTTCTGGCAGGAATGCCAGTAGTGCTGAGATTGAGAGACCCTGGTGTGGATTAGTTACCAGATTAGATTATCTCAAATATAAAATTTTATATGATGGAATCCTGTATTCTCCTTTTTTTGGTCTGGTTTGTTCGAGTAGGATTATGTTGAGATTCCTTTTTGTGGGGTATAGTTTTTTACTTTTTGTTCCTGAGTAGTATTTGAGTTTATGATTCTACAATTTGGGTTTTTTTTTTTTTTAATGTTTTATTTATTTCTAGGAGAGAGAGAGAGAGAGACAGCGTGAGCAGGGGAGGGTCAGAGAGAGAGGGAGTCACAGACTGAAATAGGCTCCAGGCTCTGAACTGGCAGTCAGCACAGAGCCCGACGCGGGGCTCGAACCCACGAACCGCGAGATCATGACCTAAGCGAAAGTCGGACGCTTAACCGACTAAGCCACCCAGGCGCCCCTACAATTTGGTTTTTTATTTACCTGTTTAGTAGACAGATTTCTAGTTTTGGGATATTACAAATGTGGCTGTGAACATTTAGGTACAAGTTTTTGTACGAATATATGCTTTATTTTCTCTTGCATCAGTATCTAGCTGTGAATGATCGGGTCATATGGTAGGTGTGTGTTTAACATTTTTAATGTCTATAATCTAAATTTGGGGTATTTGGGAGTAAGCAATTTATTTTATCGATGACAAAATATAATTCACTTCTAAAAGCATTTCTTTTTTTCCTTTATTAATTTTTCTTAATTTTTTTTTTTTTGAGAGAGAGAGTGCAAGTGAGGTAGGGACAGTGAGAGAGGGAGACACAGAATCTGAAGCAAGCTCCAGGCTCTGAGCTGTCAGCACACAGCCCAGTGTGGGGTTTGAACTCATGAACTGAGATCATGACCTGGGCCGGAGTTTGCCACTTAACCAACTGAACCACCCAGGTGCCCCTAAAAACTTCTAAAAGGTTTTTGGAATTAAGTGTTATAAATATCTTATGGCTATAGAATAATATCCCCCCAATTTTATCTTGAAGATAAGTGAGAAAATCAGATTGGACATTCAGGATACCATTTTTTTTTTTTTTTTTTTTTTTTTTAAGTTTGTTTTGAGAGAGCACAATTGAGGGAGGAAGAGAGTGGGGGAGAGAGAATCCCACTTGTGCTTCACACTGTCAGCACCCACTCAGGGTCTGTACTGTCAGCACAGACTGTGATGGGGGCTTGAACTCAACGAACTATGAGATCATGACCTGAACCTAAATCAAGAGTTGGATGCCTGACCGACTGAACCACTGAGGCGCTCCCAGGATACCACTCTTAAAACCCTCATGTTCTCCGTACTTGAATATGTGCCTTGAGTGAGATTTCTTTGAGGCTGGTCTACAATCCTGTCAAGAAGGGCTGATGGTGTAGAGATCACTTAAAAACTAAAAAGAAAAAATGAAAGAAAAATAAAAATTAAAAAATTTAGAAAGGGTCGGGCGCATGGCTGGTTCAGTCAGTAGAGCATGTGACTTTTGATCTTGGTTATGAGTTTGAGCCCCACACTGGATGTAGAAAATACAAATATTTTTTAAAAAGAATTGATGGTGATCATTGGATTTACAAAAAAGATCAGTTTTTTGAGAAGCTGGAAGTGATGAGAGATGATAGTTCTGACCCTTTTTACTTAGGATGAAACTTCTCTGAGTGGAAATGATTAGCCAGAGAAGGATTTGGGTACAGAGTGCTGTGCTCACATCTTGGACGTAATCCATATGAGCTGCTTTCTTGATGGTGAAGCCATGTGATACGGATTAACCCCAAACCACATACCCAGCTTCTGTGGTTGGACAGGGTGGCTAACTTATTCTTAGCCGTAGTAGTCTGCAGAATATGGGCTGGACACTGTGTTACTTGCTTTAGCTGTGTATAGTTATTTATACATTATCTAACTAATAGATGAGCTGAGCAGATCTGGAAACACAGCCTGGAGCTATTGCTGCACCATGGACTTTGTGTCAGGGTGTTTTTTAATGCAGACTATAGAGTATTTAGGTTTTAAAAGAAAGTAGATATTAAAATACTTTCTTATGCACAAACACTGTAGGTCCATGAATGCATATTGATCTACATTTTATGATTTTTTACTAACACTTTCCTCCTGTCTGCCGGGAATAAGAGACACGTTGGCAATACACTCTTCAGCCGACTTTGGTGTTGGACTTTCATGTGGAATAGACAGGTGGCCTCTGGTGGTGGAGTGATTCCCTTGAGATCTGCTTGGGGTGTGCAGTTAGCGTGAGAAGATCTGTTGTTAACCTGGGTAGACAGAGTAGAAAGAAGTCTAGGAATTTGGGGACTGGAGTGGCCATACCCCTCCACATCTGCCAGCCTCTGTGAAGAAAGTCTATTTATTGCATGTTGGTATAGTTAAAATCATGGAGGAAGCGGCTTTCCTTACTTTTGCCTAGGAGGATACTTTCACTGGGTTACCACTTGCCACCCTTGTGTTTGGATATTAGAGACCAGCAGAAACGACTTTGAGGTTTACAAAAATATTGCTAAGTTGATAACTTGAAATTTTTCCAAGTGGGGTGGCTGGCTGGCTCAGTTGATGGAGCTTAGTTGATGTGACTCTCTTGATTTCAGGGTCATGAGTTAAAGCCTCATGTGGGGCATATAGCTTACTTAAAAATTTTTCCCCCCGAGTAAATATGTTAAAGTTCTCCCATGCAAGAAAGACATATCTTAGAACAAAGATCAGCCCTTTAATTAAATGAAGGTAGGTTTGTAATCATTGATACCGCAGTCTTCCCCCCCCCCCCCATTTTTGTCATGGATCACAAAGTCTCTGCTAAACTCTGTGGCTTGGGAGTTTCTGGATATTCACTGGTGGAAAACATAGGGCTTGGTAAGCAGAAAGTGCAGGACACAGTGCAGGAAGTGAGAGAACTTCCTGTGACTGTTGGATCCCCATTTGTTCCTGATCACTTCTCACAGGTGTCTGCCTGGGGCCACAGAGGGCTGAACATGAGTGGGTAGCTCATGGAGTAGCTTCACTTGGCCAGTACGTGGGCTCTGCCCCGGCTGCACGCTGGCCGGTTTCTCTGTGCTGTCGCCTAGGTTTCCAGCCTAGTGTCTGGTTCTGTGCTTTGGAAGTTGGCTTTTCTTGTCAAACCTATGCCACGTTCTAATTTAAGCTGAATTTGTATCTGTAGAGCTTAGAAATGAAGTGTTACGGCATGAAGATTCCTGACACACAAAGGTAAAGCATATTACAGGAAAAGCCACGCCAAAAAAGTCATTCACCCTTTGCTGAAGGCAGGATTGTTTGCTATGTAATGTCTTTTACCTACCTGGGTTGCTCAGGCTTTGGTTTTCCTAGGGTTGTACAGAGAATGGCTTCTTTCCTGTTTAAAATATCGTGGTAAAATATATGTATAATATGCCATTTTTACCATGTTAAGTATACAGTTTAGTGGAATTAAGTGCAATGTTGTGCACTTAATTGAAACTGTCCATTTTCAGAACTTTTCTCATTCCAAACAGAAACTCTCATCCATTAAACAATAACTCCCCATTCTCACCTCCTCCCAGTTTCTGGTAACCTCCATTCTGCTGTGTTCTTCTATGTCTGACTTATTTTGCATAGCATGTTTTCAGACTTCATCTGTGTTGCAGCATGTATCAGCCTTTTTATGGCTGAATAATTCTCTGTTGTATGGCTATACCACATTTCTTTATTCCATTCATCTGTTGGTGGACACTTGGGTTGTTTCTCTTGGCTACTATGAATTATTATTATTATTTGGTGTACAAGTATCTGCTCTTTCCTGCCACTTCTTTGGGGTCTATAGCCAGGAGTGGAATTGTTGGGTCATATGGTAAATATGTGTTTTAACTTTTTGAGTGACTGCCATACTTTTCTGCAGTGGCTGTACCATTTTATATTCCTACTTAAAAAACCTCCCCCCTCCCCCAGAGCAAAAAGGTAGTTTTATTTGTGAAGTTAAAGTTGATTGGGCTTTTGTGTACCAGCTCATTTCTGTTCCATGAAATCTTGCAAATCTTCCTTTCTTTTGTCTGGTTTCTGGCATGAAATGAAAGCACCTTGGGCAGGGAGTTGGTGCCTAGGGAACTGTGAAGGTGGAGGAGAGCACAGTTGATTGGGAATGGCTTCTTGATACATGGTTTTTAAGGAACACACTACTGTACCTTTCTGCTCCAGGGGCACTTAAGTTTGAATGTCTCAGAACAAGCTCAGTGTTAGTCTTGTATTAGATGTAACTATGTGAAATTCTGAATCTGGCAAATCAAATACTGTCTTTCATGTCGTGCTAACATATGGACCCTTTTTTTTTTTCCCCCTTCAAATTCAGTGAAGGAGAGCGACCTACTCAGAATGAGAAGAGGAAGGAGAAAAACATAAAAAGAGGAGGCAATCGCTTTGAGCCATATGCCAATCCAACTAAAAGATACAGAGCCTTCATTACAAACATACCTTTTGATGTGAAATGGCAGTCACTTAAAGACCTGGTTAAAGAAAAAGGTAATGGTACTGGTGGTCGAGTAGGGTAAGAAGGTTGATGTGTCATCTTTTCTGTGGCTAATTCCTTGGTTATTTTTTGTCAGTGGAAGCTGATCTGGGTAGAGCATGTGTTCTGTCCAGGCTTGAGAGTTAAGCTGCTTTACACCCTCCTTTTCTGTGTGGTCCTGCACCTGTGTGTCAAACAGGGTGGATTGTATGGTCCTTTGGCCTGCAAATGATTTTACTGGCTTAATATGGTTAATAGGGCTTCGATGAAGCTTGAGGGGAGCCTCTTGTGTTAAGGAAATTTTTTGATTTCTTCATATTAGGTGGGAGAGGTTTTTCCTTTTCTTTAAAAAAAATTTTTTTTTTTTTTTTTTTTTTTTTTTTAGCTTTTTAATTCTGGGGGGAAGGTAGTTTGTTTAAATTTTGTGGATGTCTTCCTGGGATCAAAATTTGGTGGTTGGAACTTGCACTGCTCAGATTCTAAATTCCTAAAACATGAGCTTCTGTTTAAACTGGTCTTTTCCCTCCTGGGAAGAAACAGGGGTTAGATTGGCAATTGGAGAGCTCAAAATAAGGCATCTGCCTTGTAATGCCGTACTTTCCGGCGCACAGCAGTAGCCGCCCGGTGTCTGGATTCCGGCGAGGGCGAGGGCCAGGGTACACCTGAAGCTCTGCTGCCACCAGGAGGTCCTAGGAGGCCGGTTGTCCCCAAGGTCCTCTGTCTCACCCCCTGTGCACACCATACGGATCCTCTTCCTTTTCACATTCTCGTTCTGCTGCTTTTGTCTTCTTTCTTTCCTGATTCTTGGCCCTGCTGGTGGCACTCAGGGCTGAAGAGATTGCTCAGCCCGGGTTTAGACAAAAGTATTGATCGAGAACAATTTGTGTGATGCCTTGAGGTCTCCCCCAAGGGAAACTAGAATCAAATTACCCTTTAATGGAGTCTTTTTGAAGGACTGAAAGATACTGGTTTTCTGGAGCATTCATAATGAAAAGAGATTCAAGTTTGAATTGTCCAATGATTAACACTTCAGTGGCAGAGATGCCACTTGGATAGGCCATTTTGGTATGTGTACTGGTGCTCCCAGCATTGGGTTTTGAAATTATGACTGGCCCACTGCCATCATCGTCCCATCACTTAACCTTGACCATGACATGCCAGAGGCACTAGGCATCGCGAACTTCTCTGTACAGTCATGTAGGCCGCTCCCGTGTAGTAGTTCTCCAGATAACACGGATGGAAAAATGTTTCGGTGTGAGATTTGTTTTCCTGCCTCGATCAGCCAAATCATTCCTGCCAATGCTCCTAGGGCAAGAGTGAAGTTTCTTCTTTTCGTCTGAAGGGCGTGTCACGTGGCATCCCAGATGCAGTGTTCTTGGTTTTTGGGACTGCTGCTTCAACACAAGCTTAGAATTTCTGTACAGTACAGTTGGGTCTCATTCGAATTAGATTTTGGAATAACTCCCAAATTTGTGTTTTCGTGATTTGGTTGAACCGCTGAATTGCTACTTCCATTGATAATAAGGTATAGTAGTTCCAAGAACCAGGAATGTGGCTTTGAAAATGCAATTGTTAGAATTTTGTAAGAGATTGCAGGCCAAATTATTTTTTATTTTTAGGAGTGTGTGAACCAGTTTTGGGACATGATGGATAAAGTAGGTGACATTTTTACTGCTTTACCATTCAGTAAGTCAGTTTTGGAAGCCTTAAAGCTGGTAGCAGCAGCCATGACGTTTCTGGATGTAGAAGCAGTTCACCTCAATTTCCTATTTTGCACTGTATTAAGTGTGGGGCCGGCCTGGTGGTTTATTCAGATACTTCCAAACTGGTTCTCATATTCCCCTGGCATACTGCTACGAATGCCCTGGCTCAGCCCTTTCAGTGTATTTTTTTGGTGGTGTAATTTAGAATTACAGGTGTGCAGTAAATCAGTTATTTTAAACAAACCTTAAAATGTTCTTGTTTAGAGCTCCCCTGTATAGGTTAAATTAATTAATTTTCTGTTTAAATTATTTGCAGTATTGTGGGTTAAAGGAATTCATAAGAGAATGGTAATTTTTTATGGTAATGCTTCTATTCAGCTTGGGAAGAAATTTATTGTTCATATACATAGGCCTCCTCAAAAATGTTCTTATTTTTATTATGAGGTTTAAGATTGGTTTTATTCATTTCTTGGTATGCTGAAAATACGTGTTGGTGGTTATTTGAAACCTGAAGTATTTACTTGAAACCTATTGCAAGTAAGTTTATTTTTTGAAGGCTTGTTACCACAGCTAGGGGCTATTAACACCCCAAAAGCATCAGTCTCAAGATAATCTCCAGAGTGGAGCAGCTGCAGAGACCTGCCGTGTTATAATCAGACACTTTTTATTGGTCTCCCTTTTAAGAGTTTTGCTGTTTCACAAAACCAGCAGAATAAGCTTTATTAGTTGTCTTCAACTGAAAGGTCTGGAAACTCTCCTGTCTCTCACTACAGCGCTGTCTAATTGACGCCTCTCAGAACTAAAATAGTTGCTTTGAAGTAGGATGACCAGAGCTTTTCTAAGGCTAATCATGCTTGAGATTGCCTCTTGTACACCTCCGTGATTCCTGATCTCTACCCCCATTCATGGCCACCAGGTGTTTATTGTCCTGTCTTAAGTTTTAGCTTTAGCAACATTCTAGGACATCTTATCCATAACGTGTATTATGTGAATTGGTCACTTTGCCTTTTCCCCTGGATGGGGTCACAAAGCTTGTTTGGTGCCCAGCTCTTTGGTGGCACTATCATGAAATCAGCATCGCTGAGTTTAAAGAGAAAATGCATCGAGAGCTTTGTTTGTCCTGAGCTCTGCCCATTTGCTCATTACCCCCCAGCCCCCTATATCAGTCAGGGATGTGGATTCAACAGTTTTCACAGCCCATAGAATTGAGTCCTGGACTTTCCTCTTCCTGTTCTAAGTGTCCTGATGGAACAAGGGAAAGGTTTCTATTGTCCTTTCTCTTGACCGTGTTTATTTTTAACAGAAATGTTACATGAAACAAATAAATGGCTGTTGTGAATGCCATGGAGTTGGTGGGTTGAAAACAAATTGAGAGTCAGGGTGATAGGAAATTTGAATTGACAATTGTCACACCAGGTTTGAAAATGATTTCACAGTCAGTCTGCCAGTCACTCAGTTTTCATCACTTGATAGATAGGGATCACGTCAAAAGTGTTTGATCTCATGGACTGGGCGAATGGTGATCTTGGAAATTTACCCTTAGTGTTGTGCTTTGTTGCTGGGAAGTCCTGCGTGGGTGCAGAAAGCTGCTTACTGGGCTTCTTGTTCTCCTGGCCTAACCAGGGAGTTGGCACCATTGAGGTGGGGGGGGGAGGTGACGGTGACGGTGGCGGTTGTAACCAGACAGGCCTGAGCTGGACCTGCCCTGAGTAAACATCAGCACAGTTGGAAGAATAAAGGAAAGTCCATGATGGAGTTTACTCTCAATCAATCCCAAGTTTATCAGCAGTCAGGTTAACCTGTGTAAGCAAGGATTTCTTTAAGCACTTAATCCTTTCCTCATTGAATGCATCACTCTGAGTAAATTTCAGATTCCGGCCACAGAAAACTGAGGCCCAGAGGGCAAGTATAGTCCAGAAGAAAGTCTCCGCTGGCTCTTGAAGACAGCCTACATTGTGGATTTATGGAGCCGAACTTTATTTTCAATTTAAGTAAAAATCCATATCCAGTCCCTTTATTCCTTCCTGTTTTCCTATTTTGGAAATTCAGCCTGCATTTTGTAAAGATGTGTTACGCTAAAGCATCTATATCTGTGGGTACTGGTCTTGAACCTGGACAGCACAGCCTGCCTTAGCTTACTTGGTAGATTTTGGTCCAGTAAGAGAAGTGGTGCTCCTCTGCTGTTGCTACAAAAGTAGCAAGAATGGGCTTGATAATTATCCAGCTTATCCATTAAATTAAATAGACATGTGTAGAATAATTATTTTGCCACGTTTCAAGTGGTCTGTGTATTAAAGACACGGGCTCTCCCATTAAATTCCGCATTTGTTCCATGCACCCCTCTAATAGAGCAGCCCCCTGAGAGTTGAATGTGTTTGAGGTGAATGTGTTTGATAACATACCCTACTTATGAGCCTTCTCCCTTCAGCCCCATCTTTTAAATTATAGGCCTTTTCACATATGAATTCTTTTCAGTGAAGTTTTGGCCTCCATACACCCTCTTTATTTATTTTGTCAGTTTCAGAGCAAATGAGAACACAGAAACAAGTACTCTTTGTAATTAAAATATGTGCAAGGGTGTTGAATCACAGTAGCTCCTAGAGACTTCCTGACTTCATTTTGGGTTACTTGTTCATTTTGCTTATCCTCATGATGTGTTTTATTCTTGAGGCAATGTTTTTAATAATCTATGTAAATGTTGGTTAAAGGTGACTTGGAGCATTTTAAAATAAAGGTAGGTGATTTGCTCTTAGACTTTTCGAAGTGATAGTGTTTTTGTATAGATGTTTTGAGGTTTAAAGCTCAGAAGGATTTCCTAGCACCTTCTCTTGAGAGCCCATAGATTCCATCCATGTTGAGGAAGGGAGAGCAACAACAGTATTTTTCATCAGTACCTGCGAGTTCCATTTCGGAGAGACTTGGCTACCGCCAGTTTGTTAACTCTGCCTCTCAGTCCTAACTCATGTGTTCTGGTGGATTTGCTCTTTTAAACGTAATTTCATTGGGTGTGACCAGACTATGCATGGTTGGCAAATTTTACCTTCAGAGTTTTGTTGTTAGTTGCACTGACTAAACAGGTCTTTGTTTTAATTCTGTAGAACAAAAAAGAGAGGCAGTCTTCATCATCATCTTCCTCTCCGGAAGTGTGAACTAACACCTGTTGCACATCTTTTAATGCTGATTTGCTTATATCTCTGAATTGATGCGGTCTCTCAGGGTAGAGAGTGGGAATTTATGAGGGACACGGTTATCATTAATGGTCCTTGGAAACAGCACTGCTTGTGCTAGAGCCACAGTGACTGCCTAACCTATGGCTAGCGGGATAGGATGGAGGGTTTTTTTAATGTAATTTTTTGTTTTTTTTACGAAACAACTATACCATTAGGGGGGAAAAAATAAGGGACATTTTAAACAAAGTTTTGGTGCTAAGAATTGAAGTTGGATGTGTGCCATCACTAGAACGTTAAGTGGGAAAAGCCCTAATTTCTAAACCTGGCTTTTTGGAAAAAAGTTTGGTTTGGACTTGTTTGGTTTCTAGGTTGCAATGACAGTTTATTGACAAAGTGTCTTTATGGACACGGATTAGGAAGTATCCAATGCAACAGTATTTGAATTCTGACAACATAGTTACAGTTGTCTTGAGTTAGGGATTGCGATTATTCTTAAGGTCACTAGGTGGTAGTCCCCGCTTGTAGAGAATATATTTGAGGTCTCGTCACTGTCCTGACACTATTTGGCATTTTTATCAAAGTGGAGATAAAGGCTGTTGGTCCTCAAATGGCTGCTGCTGTTGAAATGAATGGCTGTTTAAAAACATGGCCTCAGGAATGGCCACAGCTTTTTTGGATTCCTTCCCTTTGTAAGGGTAAAATAAAGCCAATTTGTATGACTGTCCCTTGGCTGTGATCATTTTCAGTTTACCCCCCAGGAGTACATACTCCCAACAGTTAAATTACACCTTCCCCTGTTTCCATTCTTCATTTCTTTGCACTGATTCTCCTTCCTGTTTTGTGCAAAGTGCTGGTTTGGTTCTGTAACGTTCCAAAAAAGGACAAGGGGAGGTGACTTTGAACACTTGGCCTTCTTGTTGTCAACTGCCATGCAAATATATTACTAATAAATATGCCCTTCAAATTCTTAATTTTATTTTAAAAATAATTTTATCCTACTTTACATTTAAATCCTTGATGTATTTTAAATTCCTTATAATTTAAATCTCCTTTGGACAAATGAATTAGAATAGGCAGGACTTGTCAAGGCCGTTAAGAGGTTTGTTTTACCCTTGTACTGTTAAACCAAACTTGAACACTGATTTGGAGAAGGCTTTACTGTCATAAAGATAATCCTTTTTCAAAAAGGATATTCCTGAGGACAAAAGCGCTTGCTTGACTTTGGAGAGCCTGCTTAGAGACTGTTTTCTCCAAGTTAACACTTTAAATTTCTGTTCCCTTTGCGCCATCTTCAAGTTCAGCAGCCATTTTGGTGGTTGTCTTCTTGATGGGTTCTAATATCTGGTCATGGTGGTCATGAATTGGCAATCCAAACCTTGAGGAAAATCTGCCGAATCTTTTGAAAGATTTCATTTTTAACCCCCTCCCCACCTTTGTGTAGATTAGAATCCTGTCTCTTTTTAACTGTTTAGTTGTGAACTGAGCTCTAAATTCGCATTTATCTTTGCTTTCTCAACCTTCCCAATGAAAGACAGGAGGTATAAAAGCCTGGCTTAATTCACTGAAGAGAATCCAGGTGCTGCTCTGGTTTTGCCATCGGATATGCAAACATCTTACTTCTGACCATTATGGAGCCTGGTGCTGTGTGCAGGACCAGCTACAGATTTTGTGGGGCTCCGAGCAAAATGAAAATGCGAGGCCTCTTTTTAAAAAATTAAGAATTTCGCGATAACAGCAGCGTTATACTACACGCGTGGCCCTCCTGACTGCAGGGCAATGTGCACTCCTGTAGCTGCCCAAGCTGTGTGCGCCTTTGGGCATGTGTACACGCGGATCCTTGGATTTAGCATTTGAGCTCAGTTCAGTGGCATTGCGGCTTGGGTGCTGCTTACCTGCTTTCACCAGTAAGAGTGTACGTGCAAAACTGTTTTCCTCCTTTCCCCAAAAAAAATGAATCATGCAGACCTCTTTCCTGTAGATTTGGATTGCCTCTAGTCATGAATGAGTATTTCAGACAGGGAAATTGATACGGAAATCTGTGGAAATAGCTTGTTTGTGGTGGGAGGAAAATCAAGGACATAATTGTTAACGAGTCTCACCTACTTTTACTGCACACCTGTAATGCCTAGTTTGGTGGTTTAGAGAATATGGAGTGTTTCTGGGCTTTCTTATAAGGCAGAGGCTCCATACAAGGTTGCTGATGATTGTTCTAAATTCCCATTGTTTTCTTGGCTTTTCTCCCTTGGTTTATGTGTCGTCTGGAAACTGATTTGTAGTTGGTGAGGTAACATACGTGGAGCTCTTAATGGACGCTGAAGGAAAGTCAAGGGTAAGTGTCTGAGAGAATTTCTTCTGTGGATTTACTACTTGAAAAATGTAACTGTATGGTGGCGTGGAATCGAATGAAATCAGGAAGGCAGTGAGTGCTCATGTTATAGTAGCTATGTTTGATTTTTGCCAAACATTTGAGTGGGGTGGGAGGGGATTTGCAAATGGGAGTCCCGCTTTTCCAAATGGCTGGCCAAAGAGCTTTTTGGTATTCTGTTTGGATGCCCAATTTGGATAACTGGGGACCAATAGCAGCATTGTCTCTTTGTTAACAGAGGAATTGGCTGTGTGTGAATTATGCATGGAATTGTAGCGGTGGTATATCAATGTAAAACGTGTGTTCTTGTCTAGAAAATGTTACTCTTGGTCGTTTGCTGAATTTGAAAGTTGTGTGAACCAAAGATTCCGAAAAGTTGCCTTTGTGCCAGTAAATTGTAAAACAATTTATTAAAACCTGAATGTTTAAAATTGGCCTAGTTTAAAGAGAAAATAAATTATTTTGTCGTGCAATAGAATGGCTTAGGATAATCAAAAGGATGAGCTTTAATTTATGGAAGGGATGGATTTAGGAGGAGTATGATAAGGAATTGATTTGAGTACAGAGAAGCAGATCTAAAGTTTGTGTGATTTCTTGGAGAACCTGAATTTAGGTCTGCTTATTATAACCTCAGCAGCTATAGTGCAATGCTGGTAATGTGCAGGCAGAGGAGGTAACGAGGAGCCCAGTTTTTAATGAGGAAGGCTAGGCGAGACATTCCTGTGAGCTTCCCCTTAGAAGGGCTAATATAAAAACTAACCTTGTTATATAAATCATATTTTTAATTTAGATAAAACTGTCATTGATATTTACTATGTTTTTCTTTTCTTTTCTCCCCTCCTTTCCTTGCTCTTCTGACTGGTCTGTGGCCTCCTCCAAAGGGATGTGCGTAAGTATTGTCTAGTTACTTATTGGCAATTGAGCCTTCTAAACCGTAGGACTGGTTTCACTCATCTCCTTTTGGCTCTTCATAGCGTTGTTGAATTCAAGATGGAAGAAAGCATGAAAAAAGCTGCCGAAGTTCTAAACAAGCATAGTCTGAGTGGAAGACCACTGAAAGTCAAAGAAGTAAGCTCTTGAAACAATGTGGATATCATTTATAATTGTCGAGTTGTCCCTGTTTGGAATTAGGAAAAGACAAAAATAATCCTTGACTACATTTCACGGAGCCGACCAACCTGTTGTTTTTAACGAAGAGGGTCAGTCACGGGCTTCAGTAGTCACTCCCGTAGGAACTTGGAATTGGAATAATGGTGGAGCACATCCTGAGCAGCAGCTGACTCTCTTCCCGATGTCTGTGATTTGTCTGAGACCAGCCTATCTTGTTTTATCGACCAGGGCCGCTCAGACTGAGCCCCTGGTTGGTGTGTGTGTCTTGTGTGTAGGTGTTTTAAGGGATTCTACACCTTCAGTTTTACCCAGCCTGAACCCTATCTTAGCCCATCTTTTTTCTTCTCTAAAGCGAGTTTATCATTACTCAAATCCACTTTCGTATTTAATCTAAACCAAATACCTTCTCTCCCATGAGAAAGCGGGAAGTTTTTGTGATTAAACCCTCCCTGACTGACTTTTTTTTTTTTTTTTTTTTAAACCTCTTCTTAGAGGAAGATCAGTGTATTTAGAGCTCAGGAGAGCGCACTAGGGGTTAAGGTTTCTTGGTGCTGAAGAGACACATGAAAGGGCAAAGAGTTCAAGACTAGTGTCAATGCCAGACTTTCACACACCTGTCCGACCTTACACGAGTCAGACGCCTGCATAACATGAAGGATGGAGTTACCTCGGTGATCTAGAACTGCGTTTTCAAACTTTGGGGAAAATCACTGATGAGGATAGCAGAAATGCCAGAACCCCATTGAAAATTAGTGGAATGCAACTGTACCAAGCCTGTGAGGATCTTATTTCAGTCTGGAAGTGTTCTATGTTTTGTCAACTAATCATGTCATCTGCCACCCTCCCCCTCCCTTTAGTTCAAATGATAGCTAAATTTGACACTTTTTTCCTCATTCCTTTGGCTGGAATTCTTCGTAACCTGATGGTTGAGTTCCTTTGAATTTCTTGTTATAGATTTCAAGAAATACTTCCCAAACAACCTCTCAGTCTCTGGAGTTTTGGGAATATCATTTTTTGTGAAATCACTGTCTTAGTTGTCATTGGGTCAGTTAAATGTAACACTTTTGTGCTTGTTTTAGGATCCTGATGGTGAACATGCCAGGAGAGCAATGCAAAAGGTGATGGCTACGACTGGTGGGATGGGTATGGGACCAGGTGGCCCAGGAATGATTAATATCCCACCCAGTATCCTAAATAATCCTAACATCCCAAATGAGATTATCCATGCATTACAGGCTGGAAGACTTGGAAGCACAGTATTTGTAGCAAATGTAAGTAAACTGAAACATTGTCTAAAGTAGAAAATCAGAACTTTATGAAAGTTTGGCTGATATGTTATAGAGGTAGTTCTGGTAGTTGAGAAGAACAGTTTAAAAGAGGGTAATGCTTTCTTCTTGATCTGTTTAAAAACAAAACAGTTTTGAAGTTGGGCTTTGTCCCATAGTGACCATGTGTAGTGATAAGTCACAGGCTTGACCATGGTCCCATTGGGGTCGTGTTTATTGGTTTTTGCTGGTTATAGAAGTGGCAGCTGAGTGTGTATTCCCTGTGGGTGCAGGCAGAGCAGTGTGCGGACCAGGCTTACACTTCCATCCTTCCTCTTGTTGGGTCTAGGATGAAAGCTCGTGCCTTTGCCATTTGCAAAAGGAAATACTTTTAGCCAGGGGACACTTTTTTTTTTTTTTTTTTTATGTTCACAAAGTAGGCGTAAGCGGTAACTTAAAAAGCAGGAGGTGATTTAACCTGTTCTTTCGGAGAAGAGACAGTAACTAGCAGTTAAGGCCAGGCTTCATAATCCTCTCAGGAAAATTCGGCAGTGGGGCGCCTAGGTGGCTCCGTCGGTTGAGCGTCTGACTTGGGCTCAGGTCATGATCTTGCGGTTCATGGGTTTGAGCCCCACGTCGGGTTCTGTGCTGACAGCTCAGAGCCTGGAGCCTGTTTTCAAATTCTCTGTCTCCCTCTCTCTCTGCCCCTCCCCCACTCATGCTCTGTGTCTCTCTGTCTCAAAAATAAATAAAAAACAAAAAAAAATTCTGCAGTGGATAAGTCCTTGTGATGTTATTTTTATTTATTAATTAAATTATTACTTCAGAGAGAGTGCACAAGCAGGGGAGAGTGGCAGAGGGAGAGAGAGAATCTCATACAGGCTCTATGCCTAGCGCAGGGCTCTCGATCCCAAGGCTGTAGGGATCATGACCAGAACCAGAATTGAGTTGGTCCCTCAACTGATTGAGCCACCTAGGCGCCCCTGTGACATTGTATTTAAATGTTTGTTTCCAACCAGAGCATTTTGTATTCAATATGTTGTGTGTTCAGAATGTTTTTTCTTGAGATGTCTACATTGAGAATTTTCTCTCCTTTCTCTTGATTAGCTGGATTATAAAGTTGGCTGGAAGAAACTGAAGGAAGTTTTTAGTATGGCTGGTGTGGTGGTCCGAGCAGACATTCTTGAGGATAAAGATGGAAAAAGTCGTGGAATAGGCACTGTTACTTTTGAACAGTCCATTGAAGCTGTACAAGCTATATGTATCCTTTTTATCAGAATTCAACTCTTGGTGAACAGTTTGGCCTTAAATGTTGCATATTCAGGTTTTGGGGCGGGGAGGGAGGGGAGTGGTAACTGTGTGTTAGTATTTCCCAAGTGACCATAGGGAACGCATTGCTGTGGAATTTAAAAGATGCCTGTGATGGAATTGATTCAGTACTTCACAGAAACCAGGCACGTGTCCCTGAGCGGTCTTTTCCAGTGTTAATCATTTTAGAGTCTGGTTTGAAGGGAGAAGTCTATAAAGAGTGTGCCACTGGAGGGAAATTCAGTTGTTATTTCACATATAAGTCCTTGGCCGTATTTCTCCAGTGGATTGACGTCATTCTAGAAACACTTCTCTCTCTGACCCTAAGCTAGTTACCCTGAGGTTTTTATCTTTGTAGTCCCAGTGGAGAATGCCACACATGAACATAGTCACTAAACTTGGACAAGACCGTTACCGTGTATCTTACTCAGAAAACATAGTACTGGACACATACTAAAAACTGAGGCCAGTACCTATGAGGGAAGTTTGGTGAGAAGTGTGGGATGTTGTGAATGGAATTCTACACCTAAGGAGTAAGCTGACACTTAACCCCCCCCCCTGCCCCATCCCTTGAGCTTTATTAATTGTTGCTTTTATGCTTATCATAGAAACATATTTTAAAAGTATAATGAAGATCCAAAATTGCACATAAATTCACTACTCAGAGGGTCTGGTAGCAATTGGAGTATTTTTCTCTTTTGTATTTCTCTCCTGCTGTGCATGTTTCTAGAATTGAGAGAAATAGCCTTAATTGTAATATCAGCTATGTTTAATGGTCAACTGCTATTTGATAGACCAATGCACGTGAAAATGGTAAGTTAATAGGATCTCTTTCTCTATCATATATTCAAATAAGTCTAGCAAAAACATGGGAATATTGAGTATACATAGCTATTACACTGTATTTTTGGATCAGCCTAAGTTAAATAAGATGCAGTATGGTTTTTTGTTTTTTGTTTTTTTTTAACAAATAGTTTATTGTCAAGTTGGTTTCCTTATAACACCCAGTGCTCATCCCCACAAGTGCCCTCCTCCATGCCCATCACCCCCCTCCCCCCCATACCTATCAGTCCTCAGTTTGTTCTCAGTATTCAAGAGTCTCTCATGGTTTGCCTCTCTCCCTCTCCCCCACTGTTTCCCCCCTTCTTCTCCCCCACGGTCCTCTGTTAAGTTCCTCCTATACGTGCAAACATATGGTATTTGTCCTTCTCTGCCTGACTTATTTCACTCAGCATAACACCCTCAAGGTCCATCCATGTTGCTACACATGGCCAGATTTCATTCTTTCTCATTGCCATGTAGTATTCCATCGTATAGATAAACCACATCTTCTTGATCCATTTGTCCGTTGATTGACACTTAGGCTCTTTCCATGTTTTGGCTCTTGTTGAGAGTGCTGCTATGAACATTGGGGTACATGTGCTCCTATGCATCAGCACTCCTATATCCCTTGGGTAAATTCCTAGCAGTGCTGTTGCTGGGTCATAGGGGAGTTCTGTTGTTTTTTTTGAGGAACCTTCACACTGTTTTCCAGAGGGGCTGCACCAGTTTACATTCCCACCAACAGTGGGAGGGCGCCCGTTTCTCCACATCCTCGCCAGCATCTAGAGTCCTCTGGTTTGCTCATTTTAGCCACTCTGACTGGTGTGAGGTGGTAATAAGATGCAGTATGTTGAGCAGATTTATGACAAACACTTGCTCATACAGCTCTTCAGATATTTTTTCCTTTGCACAGTTGTCTGTTACATAGTCAGGAGATGAGTTGTGTATCCTGCTCAAGCAAGTGATCAGTTTCAAAGAATGGTTATGTCCATGGGGTTCCACTCTTCAGAGTATCACATTGTAATGTTCAGCATTTTATCTGTTGTAAACATAATTGTCTTTGATTCACAGGCCTTTCAGGTTCTGTTGAAGTGCCTCAGTGTAAACATTATCCCTGCTTTGGCTGCGCCAGGATAATAGTGAATTAATACAAGCATGACTAGAACATGCTCAGGGCAATCTGGTTATGTCTCAAATTCAGGAAGAAAGTAAAGGGAACTATAAAAAGACATTTTAGTTGCTTAAAACATTCACTATAGTTTTTTGAATAGATTATTGCTTTACATGGCTTAAAAAGCATGAAGGTAGTGTGAGAGTCTTTCCCTTACTTTGTGCCCAGGTCCCATTCACTCCCCATAGTAACGCGGATGCATACTTTTGTCCTTCCCCTCTTTACATAAGGGTGCGCGTACTCTCTGTATTTCTTTCTGCACTTGCATGTTGTTTAGTGGCGGGTGGATCATAATTTAGCTAGCTAGTCCTCTGTTGTTGAGAGTTGTTTCCATCTTTTGTTGTTTCAAGCTGTGCTTTGATACTGAGATGTATTCACTTTCTCTTTCAGGATGAGAGGGCCTTACCAAAGGGAGATTTTTTCCCTCCTGAGCGTCCACAGCAACTTCCCCGTAAGTGTCTCAGTATGGCTTAGATTTTGAATTTGATTAATACTGACTGGAGAGTGATACTGACTGGAGAGTGACACTTACCCTTGAGCTTGTGCCATGTGATTCTGTAGTTCTCTTGATCATTCTTGAGGAAAAGGTTCAAAAAGGATTTTGTGGTATTTTTTCCCCCCTGTAGACTTTTCAGGATGAAAAATAAACAGATTCACAACTTAGGAAGGAAGTGTTGTTAGGGTTACTTTGTGGTGAGGAGGCAGACTACATCCTAGAGGGTGTGGGTGAGTGTTTTGAAAGTATCCTGTGGAAGGAAGAACCAGATCCCGGGTTGCACTTGGGATCAGAAGAGATTCATTAGCACCGGATAGCCCAGCGTTTCATTCTTTGCTATCTCCAGAGAGCTGAAAACCACACACTCATGCGTGTGTCCTAGCAGCGGGATTTCAGTTGATAAATGGATAGAGAAGTGGTAGATTTACACGATGGAGTGTTACTCAGACCTAAAAAGGAACCAAGTACTGATGCCTGCCACGGCGTGCATGAACCTTGATTCCATCTGTAGGAAATGTCCAGAAAAGGCAAATCCACGTACAGAAAGTAGACTAGTGGTTGCCTTTGGAGAGTTGTTTTTGGGGTGATGAATTAGATTGTGGTGATAGTTGTATGTGCCAAAAATCACTGAACTGTACACTTTGAAGGGGGGCATCTTACAGTTTGTGAAGTACAACAATCCATAGTTTTATATGGGGTCACGTGAAGCATCCAGGTGGAAGTCTGTGCCGTGACAGGGAAGACTAGGTGACCAGTCACCTCAGAGATGGAAGTGGTGCATATTAGTGAAGCCTTGGGCACTTTTTCTGACAGGTCCACAGGGCTGTGTGGAGCCTGAGCTCAGACAGCAGTGAGAGTGAAGGCCTCTAGCAGCAAGAAGAGCCGGGGAGTCCCTACGAACCTTGGGAGTGAGATGGCGATGGGAGGGGAGGGGCTTGCTTGTCCTGTGTTGGGAGAACTTCTTACCAGGTGAGGCAGTTGGGTTGTCTGTCTGGAGGGCCAGGGAGTGCCTCTGATCTGGAGTGGGGACTCAAGCCTGAGGCCCAGTGTCAGATTGGATTGAATGAGATCCTAGACCAGAACACTAACATGAGTGCCTTTGTGGTTTAACATTATGGAAGCGTAAATGAGTTAGATTTTGAGGGGAGGTCAGTAGCTTCAAGAATAGTTGGCTTATCTGTTGGAAATGAATAGTTTTTAGAGAAGTGCCACATATCCTTGCCCTAATCAATGTAGTCACTTGCCATGATCACCCAGAATCAGGGCGATGGCTCTTACTGACTTCTGTGCCTAGAGGAGGTGAGCCGAGGGCGGTTAGGGAGCCGTGGCTGGCACACCCTGGGCCCCAGGGAGGTCATTATCCATGGCTTTTGGTCTCCCAGCACATTTCAGAGGATGGACTTCAAACTTCATAGCCTTAGGGAATAAGTAACCTTGGTGACCTCTCACTGCTGTTTCTATGCAATTTAAAAACACAAGTCCATTAAACATATTAAATATTTGGGAACTGGTATCAGGGTTCTTTTTAAATTATTCTTTTTTTTTTTTTTCCTTTTTTTAATGAACTTGGTTACCATTTAAAAATATCTCACCTGATCTTGGCATAAGCCTTAGACCAAGGTCGCTCAGAGCATCGTAGGTGCCCTGCACTGCCTGATCTCGTTTGCTAGTTTGAGACCAGTCTGTATTCTTAACATCCCTGCTTGTTTTTGGGGCAGGGAGTTGAAGATGGGCTGGGTATTGATTGATCCACAAGTTAGTAGGTTTTCAGGGAGGAAGATAACACTAGTTTCATTGTTGCCAAAACTGCCTGTAAAGTCAGAGAATAGTATATGCCCAGTGTGTTAATTGACTGGTTTATAGCATTGTTTTTTCTTGGGAAAAGTCCTTTGGGGTCCAGATAGTGAGGTGGTGATGGGGCGTATTTGTGCTTGCTGGTCACCCATGTCCTTAACTGCCTTATTTATTTGTTTATTTAAGTTTATTCAGAGAGAGAGAGAGAGAGAGAGAGAGAGTGTGTGTGTGTGAACAAGCAAGGGAGGGCCAGAGAGGGAGGGAGAGAATCCCAAGTAGGCTCTGCACTGTCAGCACGGAGCCCGATGTGGGGCTTGAATCCATAAAACACGAGATGCAGACCTGAGCTGAAACCAAGAGTTGGATGCTTAACCGACCGAGCCGCCCAGGTGTCTCTCCTTTTTAATTTAAAAAATGCTTATTTTTGAGAGAGAACGTGAGGGGGAGGACAGAGCCAGGGGTGGGGGT
Organism: Hyaena hyaena; assembly: GCF_003009895.1. Taxonomy (NCBI): domain Eukaryota; kingdom Metazoa; phylum Chordata; class Mammalia; order Carnivora; family Hyaenidae; genus Hyaena; species Hyaena hyaena. The sequence continues at coordinate 378,916 of NW_024081027.1, read as the reverse complement.
GGGCAGAGGATCCGAAGTGGGGTCCATGCTGACAGCAGAGAGCCTTATTTGGGGCTTGAACCCCAAAACCCTGAGATCATGACCTGATCTGAAGTCGGACCGACTGAGCCAGGCACCCCCTTAATTGCCTGTTTTAATCAAACATTTCTCAATTTGAGATTTAGGGAAACGAATAAGTGTATGTGATTCTTACATTTGAGCTGTTCATAATTCTCTGTAATTTTCAGTTGCCCTTGTTTTATACATATCACAAACTCCAATCTATAATTGAAAAGTTAAGCCTTGAAAGGAATAGCTGCCAAATGTAGCAGTGTTGAATTATGAATTAGGCCCTGGGTTTGCTCTTGGAGGTGGGTGGGTTGGAATGGAGTGTGACATTTACGACACTATAAACAAAGACTCTCTTTGCCTTGGAAGGTCATGGTTTCTAAGTAAGCAGAATCTACATTTCGGACTTTTCTCTTTTCCTTTCAGACGGACTTGGTGGTATTGGCATGGGGTTAGGCCCAGGAGGACAGCCAATTGATGCCAATCACCTGAATAAAGGCATTGGCATGGGAAACCTCGGACCTGCAGGTGAGAACTACAGTGTGCTTTGATTGGAGATTTCTGGGGAAGTTAGTTACTCGAATTATTGAGATGAATGGTCATTGAGTGCTTGCGCATGGAATAAAGGTTTAATTCGGGCAAAATTTCCTCCTTACTCCTCTCTGGTTCATTTTGATAAAAGCAGTATTTTGTATTTTTAATGAATTGAATCCTTTTTTCTAAAATTGTTATGCTTTTGCATTTTATCCTTGCATGACCTTCTGAGCTGAGATATGCTGTTTGATAAAAGGAGGCAGGCCAGAGAGTTGGTCTTGCTCAAGGTCACACTATCAGTTAGTGACAGAGACTGTAGATCTGACCATGGGACTACAGCACTGCCACAGTCTGTTACCCAGACACCCTGGGGCTATTGGCTGGTGGTGACAGGGCGTTTAGAGGCAGGGGCATTGGTGGATACAAAAGGCATGGAGGGCCTCGTTGCGTGACAGCATAGCTGTCACAGGCCACAGAGACATGGTGTTCTCTTGAGTGTTCTCTTCTTTGTTCCAGAAGATAAATGGCTAATGAATAAAAGGTTTGTGGAGAATATACTTTAAACCTTGCTGTTCAGCATTTTGGTTCTGTGCCACGAGGTGCTTATATACTATTAAGAACAGTTTCATTTTTATGGCCACAGACTTAACGGCTATTTTTCTTGAAATCCTTTGAATGGCAGCCTGGATGCCCCTTCACTCTGCTTTTGTTAGTTCTGCATGTCCCTTGTCTCCCTCCTGGAGTAACCTCTGGCCTGGCCTCTGTGCCCTCGGCCATCACCTCCAGTGGCCCTTTCAGTCTGACGGCCACTTCCTGATTGACACCTGAGAAGAAAGTCTGGGGTGACACAGAGGGAAGACGCAGTGTTTTTGGGAACTGCTTTTTATTTGGAGAATTTTATCTTTAAAAGGGATTTTTAAGCCTACTTAGGTTCCCTAAAATAAGCTTCTAAGAAAGTGCTCCCCAGTTTGTACCTGGTAATTGTATATCACATTTAAAATGGTCTGATTTGGTTATTAAAACTGCACGTGGGCCCTACAGAATATTGAGTCACATGGTTATTATTTTGTTAGAGACTTAGTCTCTTGGAATGTGAGTGTGACAGGGGAGGTGGTAGAACTCCTTTCCCCCTTTTTCTTGACAATTAAAATATATTCATAAACGGATATTTTATGTTCATTTGCTGGTTTGGAATTTCCTGTGTTTTTTAAGTTCAAACGTTATTTACTGCTTTGACATAATTTTAGTTTGCATTGACTTTTTCTTTTTAAGGAATGGGAATGGAAGGCATAGGATTTGGAATAAATAAAATGGGAGGTAAGAGATTTAAAATGAAGTACAAACGTAATCACTTTTAGGTATGGTTTTCTTTCACCTTTCCTTTCTTTTTCCTTAAACCTTGCATGAATTCTCACTTTTGGTTTCCTAAAAGTTTGAGCCTAGAAATTAATTTTACCTGTCAGTCTTTCCTAGTGGGTATCTTGGCTTTTGGTTCTGGCTTTCTCACTAACTAGCTCTGTGACCTTGGGCAAATCACTCCATCTCTTGGGGCCTCTTTTTACTTGTCTGTTGAGGGGGTGGATCAGATTAGCTATTTGAAGTTGGTGATTTTTAGGCAAGGGCACTACTAGCATTTTTCCCCCCAAAGTCCTTACACTTGGTAAGGAAGTCCCTGGCAGAAAATGCCCGAGGTGGAACTTGTGAAAACATCTTTCTTTTCCTGATGAGTGCAAGCGCTCTCGTTGGGATGGTGCTCAAATGTGGATATCTCTTGCAGGCATGGAGGGACCTTTTGGTGGCGGTATGGAAAACATGGGTCGATTTGGCTCTGGGATGAACATGGGCAGAATAAATGGTAAGACTCGGATTCCTTGCTTATCCCTGCCCTCTGCTGGCTGTTGGCTCTTGGGTGACCTTGAGGCAGCACGCCTGTTTTTAATGAATGATTTGCCCTTTCCACCTGTCTTACTGAGTCCGATGTCTTTGAATTGCCCTATTTAAAATCACAAGTTTATGTTTCAGAAGCTAGACTTTCTAGTAGGTAAGTGTTAATCCCCTTAGTCACTAAACTGTGTTCTGAACCTCCCCAATAATTGCCCACTAAAATTTAAAGTTTTTTTTATTGCCTCCAGCACTAGCAGCATCCCTGTAGAAACATCTGTGGTTACGTTTTGCACACTTTAAAATCATCTTCAAGTGTGAGGGATTGGTTTTAGTTTCTTTGGAGTTTTTGATCAAGTTCCTCTCTCCTGGAGTGCTGGACTACATCAGTTCTTGAGCATCTGCTCTGGTAACTTGGAATTGTGAGCAGAGACATTGATTGAGTTTAGCATTTACATAGTGAGAATTTTGGTTACTCCAAATCTTAGAGCCCTTCCATCCCCTTAACAGAAATTCAGTGATCTTAATTATCATAATAACAGGATGTTTTGTTTAGTCCTTGCAAGAACCACATGATTTGTAGGTACGTTTATCACCATTTCATCAGAAACTGAGGCCCAGAGAGTGACTTGCCTAAGGTCACATGGCTAGTAATGTTGGGAGATGGATCCCGGCCGTCTGGCTCCAGAGCCTGGCTCTTAATCACACTGTGATCCTGCCCTTCAGAGCTGCCTTCAGCATGGGCATCAGCCCCTCCTCAGTGGGGCTGCGGAGTGTGCCTTGAGAAACCCACGGTCTGTCTCTCAAATTCTCTAGGGGTTGGTTGACTCTTAGCCCCACCTGTGAGGAGGATGCTTCCCTTATACACTTAAGCTTCCCTGGGGAAGGCCCTTGAAGATCTGCATGTAAATGTTTCTTTCCTGACTGGCAGTATCATTTAATGTGAAGATTGAATTAGAGCAACTGTGAGTCCTACAGGTTAGACCTTAACTATCCAGCTAGAAAGAAAGGTATTTCTCATGAATAAACTGCCCTTCTTCATGGGGTTACCTTGTTCTAGATGATGGTAAAAAAGATGGAAGTCCTTACCAGGAGTAGGAATGAAGGGACAAAGGCCTGTGTTCCTGATGTGCTTTCAGGCCAGCCTGTGGTTTATAATGTGTGTGTAGGAAGTTTAATAAAGAGTTGGAGGAGTCCGGTTTGGTAAGGTGTTTGCTCAAAACAGATGATCCATCAGGAAGGAGATGGGGTTGTTCCGAGGAGTGGTGTGATTTAGAAGCAGACAGAAATGAGCTGGGGCTATGCTAAACCGTGTGGGCAAAGTCCTTGGTGACAGGACAGGTGGAATGCAGCAGTCACGGTTCTGAGCCTGATGATCAAAGGGTTCAAAGTGCTCATTCTCATTCACAGTGGAGGAGGTGTTCGGATGCAGTGTTCTTAGATGTTCTCAGATACAGGTACTCAGTAGTCCTTCCGTGACGTGTCATCCTCTATAGCAGAGGACAGGGACTTCCTTCCACTTGAGCTATGTTCTGAGATTTGAGTGCAGTCAACTTAATCATGGGGAAAATGATAAAGATGTTTTGAATTTAATATTTAATTGGGGACTATAATGCATCTGTTATTGTCACAGGTGCTGATACCAGACTGGTCCTGAGATTCTGATTTCTAATCAGTAGAGGTCAAGTCCTAATAGAATGGATGTTTAGGAATTACAGATTAAAAAATCAAATGCCAAACAATGATTTGATGCATATTTGACAATGAAAACACTCTCATTTTTGGGGGACTACATTGGAATTCACAGGAGGGCACAGCCCGTTGACAGTTGGAAAGATAAGTTCTTTTTTGTTTGGGAAGAGGACTTCTGAGGCCATTGCCGAGTTAAATGCCTGCACTAGACTTCCTGATCTCAAGGGGGCAGAGTGCCACCTTCTTCAGTCTGTTCTGGTGCCGCTCTGGGATTTCTGCTCTGCCTGCCACATTCAGGCTTACACAAGTTAGTTAACATTTCCAGCAGATGGCATGCCCTCAACCTGTGACATTCAGTTGGGTCAATTCACACTGTGACTAGCAAGTCTACCAGTGCTATGCTGTGCGGCATTTTCTAATTCATGATGCTACGTCTTCAGGAGACTTGTTTACTTCATTGAAAGTATAGGGGCTTGAGTGGCATATAACCGTTTTTTGCAGTTGTACAATTGAAGGCAATCATTATTTAGCATCTATTTGCCTGATTTTTTAAGGAGCAAGATGAATTAACTAGATTTTTCAAGGCCCTCTCAGTATGGGAAGGAGACACATTGTGATACACACTTTTAAGTCTTGTTTTTGAGGAAAGAAGTAGCCAGTGATGGGATCATCAAAGGCTTTCTCAAGCAGGTGACAGCTGTGGCAAGGCCTTCCCCATAGAAGCTAAGTCGTCCTTTTTTATTTTTTATTACTCATTTTTAATTTTTTTAACATTTATTTGAGAGAGCGAGAGAAAGGAAGAGAAAACCCCAAGCAGTCTCCATGCTGTCAGCACAGAGCTGGATGCAGGGCTCAATCCCACTAACTGTGGGATCATGACCTGAGCTGAAACCCGGAGTCGGATGCTTAACTGACTGAGCCACCAGGGGCCCCAAGACCTTTGGTTTTTTGTTGTTGTTTTGTTTTTTTAAAGGCATTGCAAAAACAGAACTCCTGCTGTTACAGGAGAAGGTAACGAAGGTACCAGCGCCCTTGTGTACAGGAGACCACCCCAGTTGTTCTTAGAGAAGGCATGTTCTGCTGAAGGGCTGTTTCTGGATTCTACTTGGAGGTGCTTGTGTTAGTAGAACTTGGGGTTTTGCATTGGGTTTAGGTTCCAGCCTTTGCCTCCTCCTCTAGCAGGCGCATGACCTTGGTCAAGTTACTAAGTCATTTGAATCTTCCGTGAACTGCTGGCATGTGGAAAGCCCTGGGCAGGACAGGGCACTTGGGAAGGCACCGAGGGCCTGCAGCCGCTGGCTGCCTGTGACACGGCGTGCGCTCAGCCGATTGCTGTAGTGGCTGGTTGTAGCCGCTGTGCAGCTGTAATGAAAGTCAGCAATTAGTCCTTGGTGGACTGAAGGTAGGTCGTTCTCAGGGACTTGACTTCAGGTGAAGTGAGTTTTTTAAGGGATAAGGGCTGAATGATAGTTTCTTGTAAAAAAGTAAGCGTGCTGACTTGGTGCTAGCTGCTGTGTGCCTGCAGTTTGTTTTACTTCCGGCTGAAGCACAACGGTGTTCTTGGAAAGGCCTAGGGTAATAGTTTCTTACCCAGAGATGGAGTGTGGCTGGGGTGGAAGACTTGAGAGAGACTTTGCCAGAAACAAGATGGGAGTGTCTAGAAGCTTTGGAGAGCCCCTTGGCAGAGGCATGGCTAAGAAGGCCCCAGGTGAGCGGGGCTCACTCTCAGGTCAGAGGGTCTTTCTTAGGCAGAGTCAGCTGTCTTTCCATCATCTTTTAAAACATTGTTTTCTGGACTTAGATAAAAACTTTTGGTCCTTGAATTCTTTGTTGGTATCAGTAGCACCAATTTTCTTTAGTCTTTTCAGATGGCTGCGTGGGCATAGGTGTTTGCTTGCTGTGGGAGTTTTAAACTGTTGCGTTTACACAGCACCGTGTCTCTAGCGCTGTCGAGGCCTCAGAGGCCCTGCTGAGGGGACGGGAGTCCTCTTGTCCAGGGCGCTCTGGTGTTCCAATTAGCGGACGGCGTGCTGTGATTGCCGGCACCTTTACCAGAGGCCTCAGGGACCTGGAGTAATGTTCCGGCACGGGAAGGCCTGGGGCATTGGGCCCAAGTGCGGAGACGCTCATTTCAGTTCTGGTTGCCTTGCAAAGCAGTTTCCTTCCTTGTCCGGGGTGTCTCTCCCCTCCCCGCTGTTTTGAGTTTAGATATTTCTGAGAATCTGTCTGCTTAATTCTCCCATTAGTATGGCACAAAGAGATTGTCCATTTCTGCGTTCTTAAGTTTGTTTTTNTTTTGTTCCATGCATCTTTTTATATTAGCTTTGACTTTTCTTTTTTTTTTTATGGTTTATTTAGAGACAGCGTGAGCAGGGGAGGGTCAGAGAGAGAGGGAGTCACAGACTGAAACAGGCTCCAGGCTCTGAGCTGGCAGTCAGCACAGAGCCCGATGCGGGGCTCGAACCCACGAACCGCGAGATCATGACCTAAGCAAAAGTCGGACGCTCAACCGACTAAGCCACCCAGGCGCCCCCTTAAGTTTGTTTTTGAGAGCATCGATATGCTCCACATGAGGCTGCTAGGTGACCACCTCAGAGGGCTCAGCCTGTCTTTAGGGGACCCACTGAGTTAGGTGATTTTAAGCTCCTTTATGTCTTGTTTATATGAGCTGTATCTTAGAATTTATGAGGCCCTAGAAAGAGTCACCATTCAGTTCATCAGTGAGACTGGATTCTTCTGTGGATTATCTCTGGGACTCCCATCCTCTTTGTGTGAGTTCCTTGTTTTCATGGAGAACGCAATTAGAAGCTGTTTCCCTCTCCTCTGAGTTTGGGGAGACAGACTTCTGTTTCTCTTTTTCCCTCCCCGCGTGGTCGGGTGCTGGAAGGACTTTTCTTGTGTCTTTCCAGGCAGGTAGTGAAGATTTATTTATATCTTGTATGCTTGATATGACTGTCTATAACTTCATCCTAGATTATTCGAAAGTTTAGAATTTGGGGGATGAATTCATAATCTGTATGTGATTAGGTCAGTTGAAACTTTTTTACTGTCCATGATTGGCTTTGCTTTTGTGTCCTGGGATGGCCAGGTATTTTAAAACACATTTTAAAAACTTACTGTCAGTTGGCTGCGAATGACGGGATCTGTGGGTCCTGAGGGTGAGAAGAACAAGATGGCTTTGCTCCCAGAGGCACTTTTTCCTGCCCTGAGCCTTTAATCCTCTGCCATTCAGTGGTGCCCCTCCCCTCCACGACGAGGCGGGCAGCCCTGGCTCCCCATGCAGTGCTGCAAGAGCTGGGTGTGGTGAGGCCAGTCTTTCTCATGGCAGCGGGGAATTCTTCCTGTCCTGACCTGACTAGAAATGTCTGTCGGCCTTGCTGTCTCCTGCTGCTCATCTTCTCTGATTGAGACTAGCTTGTCTCTCTGCCCTGAGGCCTCCCAAAGCGACTCTGGCAGGAGCAAAGGGCTTTGTTCTGGAATTTCTGGTGCTCCTTGTGATCAGACCCAATTTAGTAAAAGGGTCTTTGTGCCAAATAAGTTTAAGTTGGGTTTTCCGGCTAGTTGGCCTGGATTTTTTGTTTTGTTTTTTATATTCACTTCTTGATTTTTTTTTTCCTCCACTTGAAAGTAGAATCATTTCGGTGGTATTTTCTGTACTGCCTCCCCATTCATTGTCCTTTCTCTCCTATGAAGGCGGTATTTGCCCTGGTTTCTGCAGGCCATTGTACTTGATGGTACAGGAATATAGGGATGTGGTGGTTGATCTTGAAGGAGGTGGTACAGCTGCGGAGACGATGCTCAGTGGCTCAGGGTGTTAGCAGCAGAGGCCCCTCCGTGGAAGAGGCCTAGTGAGGGAGCCAGTGGAAAGGAAACGTGGATTCCTTGGCCCTCGGCAGCCATGTGAGCATCACACAAAGGTGATCATTTTCTCTCTGTGTTAAGATTTGAAAAAGCACTGCCCTTGATGGTGTTCTGCTCAGAGAACATGGGATCCAAGCAGGAGTACAGGAAGACCGTGCAGGAGATGTAGTTAAAGCTGGAGGGGCTAGGTGTCAGTTCAGCGTAGGTGGAGGGTCTGCTGGCAGATGAAGAGCGCGCTGGTGCAGAGGCTTGGAGGTGAAGGTCTACCCAGGCTGGAGAGAACAGATTCAAGTTCATAATTGGAGCAGGGAGGTCTTTGCCCATGAAAGAGTTTTTCCTTTCTATTTAAATCAGTGGTGGGCTGATAGTGACACTTTTACAGGAATAGTTTGGTCTAAGTGCCATTTTCGGAAAGTGAACGTAGGCTGGTCTGAGCAGGATCACAGGGGTCAAGGAAGAGTGAGTGAGCCCTGTACGTGCTTGCAGGCTGGAGGTGTGTTGTTTCTTCGTTTGCTTCCCCATGTCCTTCCTTTAGCAGGCAGCAGCAGAAACACCTGTGGGCTTAGGGTTAATCTCTGTGGTCATGGTCCTAAAATGATATGTGCAGACAAACTTTGAAGAGACTCAGGTGAATTGTTGGCAGGCAAGCAACAATGTTTTCTTCTTTGGACAAGGTGTTGGATGAGTTTTGGATGTGTTGAGTTTTTATTTTCCTGAAGCATTGCCTGTCAACCATCACACGCAGTTCCTTCTGGTCGGGGCTGGTGGACTCAGCTTGCCTCAGTCTACGCAGCCTGTTAAGGAGGTCACACTTCAGTGCTGCGTCAGGTGTTGCTGCTTTTCAGGGCTTCGGCAGTGAGTGTAAGTAACCACAGCTTGAGTGTGCTCTGAAGGATAACCATGAGATGTGCATTGGATCTGGGAGGATGAGTGCAGGCATCAGTGTGAGTACGGAGGGTCTGGACCACTTTAGAAGACTGCTGCTGGCCTCATTCTTGCTCTGACTTTCTCAGTTCAGTTCACTGGCGCACACTAGCTCTCACTTAGCTCTGCTGGACGCATTCCCAGGTGGTGTTGCCAACTGGGCCTCAGACTCTGGAGCTACATGGGATCCTAATATCATGACCCATCAGCAAGGACTCTTTAACAGTTTTCCAGTAAAATAGTCTTGTCTCTGTGTGTGTATTTCTTAACCCCTTTCCCTTTCCCTTGTTTTATTTTTAAATTAGTAATATTCTTATTCTGGAATCTGTAATAAACAAATTTCTGTTACCATAGAGAAATTTGGCTAATTTTTTTTTCTTCCTGATTTCCTTAGAAATCCTAAGTAATGCCCTGAAGAGAGGAGAGATCATTGCAAAGCAGGGAGGAGGTAGGAAACGCTTAGTTTTGATGTTTTGATTTTTAGAATAGGCTGTTATTAACGGGGATAGTAGAGTGTAGTAGTGAAAACATGGGCTCTAAAATAGACTGTCTGGGCGGGAACCAGCTCTGTCTCTTCCTAGCTGTGTGACATTTGGCAAGTTACTGAACCTCTCTGTTTTCTGTACTATAAAATGGAAATATAATGGTACCTACCTCATAGGGTCGTTGTGCAGAGTAAATGAATTAATGCATAGAAAAGAGTACCTACTAAGTGCTATATAAGCATTAGCCATTGCCATTATAAATGTCTGCGTGATTGGGGAGCTTTGTTTTAAATACTATAAAATTATAAATTCCTAAAACTAAATAATTATAAAAGTATAAAGTATACTACTTCCATACCTAATAAATACTTACTGAAGTATTTATATGTACTCCTAAAGATTCAGAAAATTATAAAGAAAGTAGATCTCTGCAATTTCACTGCCCTGTGATGAATATTGTAAAGATTTTGGAACATATACTTCCATTAATACGCTTTTTTTTTTTAATGGGTACTTAAAACTAAATGTACTTTTTCAGCTTGATTTCCCCCGCCCATGGCTCTGAGTGTCTTGCCATTTCCTTGGTAACTCCACTTGCTGGTTATTTCTGTGGTGTGCTGATTCTAGAACTCCATGTGGGCACCGTTTTTTCCTAGTTCTCTGCTACTGTTGGCATCGGGGGGTCAGCCTGATTTCTGGTATTCTTGAGCATGCTGCCTACCGTTTCTATTTCTTTTTTTAAAAAGTAGCTTAATTTCTGCTTTGGAAATCAATATTCTTAATTGTGTTTATATTTTGCCAAATGGTGTGCGGTTATTCAATTAAGGAAATGGGCAGAGAAGTGGAGTGATGTGTGAGGTCACTCCGTTCATTAGAGACTCACTTCTAGAAACTTGGAGTTTCCTCTTGAATTTACATCTTGCCCTGGGCTGCTTGGATCAGCAGTGGGCTGGCTGTGGGCTTAGCTGCCCTTGATCAGAGGCAGGTGGTGGTGGTGGTGGTGAAGTGAGAGAGATCCTTAGGCTCCACATGTGGAAAAGTGGTGGGCAGGGGCCTTGGTGGGGGAGCCACACCCTCCTTGTCCAGAGTTACCAGCCGTCGCTGGGTCAGTGCACTGCTGACCTGCCGCCACGTGTCCAGCTGAACCATGGCGCTGAGAACGGTCGTAGGCCTCGTCTAGAGTCCACTCTGCAGTGCCATCGACCTCTCTTCTTCAAAGCCAGCAGAGTAGTTACACACGAGTCATGCAGTGGTTTTCCCCACAGACTAAGGTTCCCTGGAAGTGGCTGTCTGGACATAGAGGATCTATATTAGTGTTCGTTTTCTTTATCTCTTCGTAATTACCTGGCTGTATACTGGCTGCTTTGTGCCTAGCGGTGCTAAGGAAATGCAGCCAGACTGGCCACCGACAGTGCATCTGGGAGGAGGACAGACTGGGAGAGGCTCAGGTTGTGAGGGATGTGAATTGTCCCGTAAGATCCAAGTAAACACGTTGCACTGACTGAGTGTGGAGTTTTGGAGGTTCCTCCCTTTAGAGCATTTCTCAGTGTCTGGTGGTGGGAAGACCTCAGATTCTCTGAAATTGACACCTACAGCTTACAGAACTAGTTTACAAGTTCTGGAACTTCCAAAGTAACATGGAGAACATTGTTGACACGAGGCCTCCTGGGTAGATTTTTTCCTCTTTTAAAATTGTATAATGGAAATTTCAGCTGTGGCACAGAAATAGGAAGAATGGTGTCCTCACTATGCTGCCTTAGCAATTGTCGACATTTGAGAGATGTCTAATGATAAATTGTTGTGGGACTTAATTTCTGATTAAGTGCCTAGGTCCCTGTACCCTGGTCATCTTTCTGGCATGGTGCTCACATAGTGTGCAAGTCACTGATATTTGCCTGTGTTTTGTGTCCCTGTTTCAGGTGGAGGTGGAGGCAGTGTCCCTGGGATCGAGAGGATGGGCCCTGGCATTGACCGCATTGGGGGTGCCGGCATGGAGCGCATGGGCGCAGGCCTGGGCCATGGCATGGATCGCGTGGGCTCCGAAATCGAGCGCATGGGCCTGGTCATGGACCGCATGGGCTCAGTCGAGCGCATGGGCTCTGGCATCGAGCGTATGGGCCCGCTGGGCCTCGACCACATGGCCTCCAGCATCGAGCGCATGGGCCAGACCATGGAACGCATCGGCTCTGGAGTGGAGCGCATGGGTGCCGGCATGGGCTTTGGCCTCGAGCGCATGGCCGCGCCCATCGACCGCGTGGGCCAGACCATTGAGCGCATGGGCTCTGGTGTGGAGCGTATGGGCCCTGCCATCGAGCGCATGGGCCTGAGCATGGAGCGCATGGTGCCCGCAGGCATGGGGGCTGGCCTGGAGCGCATGGGCCCCGTGATGGATCGCATGGCCACCGGCCTGGAGCGCATGGGCGCCAACAACCTGGAGCGCATGGGCCTGGAGCGAATGGGCGCCAACAGTCTCGAGCGCATGGGCCTGGAGCGCATGGGCGCCAACAGCCTGGAGCGCATGGGTCCTGCCATGGGTCCAGCCCTAGGCGCTGGCATTGAGCGCATGGGCCTAGCCATGGGTGGCGGTGGCGGTGCCAGCTTTGACCGCGCCATCGAGATGGAGCGTGGCAACTTTGGAGGAAGCTTCGCAGGTTCCTTTGGCGGAGCTGGAGGCCACGCTCCCGGGGTGGCCAGGAAGGCCTGCCAGATATTTGTGAGAAATGTAAGTGGCCCTTCAGCCCATACTTGCTGGTAGTATGCACAGAGGGAGGAGGGGGACAGGTCTAAGCTGGAGGTGGTGTTCCTAGTAGGGGAGCGCAGGAGCAGCACAGAAAGCCCCCCAGTGTGGTGCTGGTAGGATAAGGAGAGAACGTGAGAGCATGCGATACGTGTGCAGCACGCGCCGGGGCTTCTCGGACTGCTAGGTGGAAGTGACCGTGAGCTCTGGAACCCTAGCTTCTTGATTCCTTTGGCTTGAAGAGCGACTGTACCTGAGCACAGCAGACCCAGGGGTAAAGGGCTGTATCTGATCTCTTTCTACCAGATTGACCACCTTGCGCTGCTGTCGAGTGGTCTGTGGGCAGCTCACCATAGGCGACCGCATTCTCTGCACGTTGAACAAGGGGGTGTACTTGGTGTGTTGGTTTAGAACCTCATTCCAGGCAGGCTTGTTTTGTTCTCTGCTGATCATCTCAGTTTGAAGGGCAGCTGGTTTCTTGGTGTAACAAGAAGTGTTGTCTCCCCCCGCCCCCCAACCCTGAAGTTGACGCGTTAGGGGGTTTGGATTTGGAAACTCATCAGTTTCTCCTTTTCCCTCTAGCTCCCGTTTGATTTTACCTGGAAGATGCTAAAAGACAAATTCAACGAATGTGGTAAGTGTTTGAGAAAAGGCTTTCTAGGTGCTTCCGTGTGTTTTGGCCTCAGAAGTCTTAGCTTGTTAGTAGTGCATCTGAGGGGCGCAGCCAAGTTCCCATCCCGGTTTTCACTGCCACTTGCCCTGACTCGCGGACTGATGGGACTTGCCATTTTTCTGCCTGTGCGGATACTCAGGCCGCTTGTTGGGTTTCCTCTTATGTGTCAGACACTTCTCACCTGTATTCTCACTTCAGCCTCGTTCTTCTATGGTTTCTGAAAGGAGGTGATGTCCCCATTTTACAGATGAGTCAGGCAGTCACGTTCCCAAAGTCACATGGCTTCTGAGTGACAAAGCTGAGAGTAAGACCAATACTGATCTAAGATGAGGTTGCTTTCTACCACGGGCCTATTGGGTCATGCCTCCGAGCGCTCGCCCAGGAGTCCCCGGGGGTGAGGGTGTGCGTGCGTGCGGCCTGGGGCCGCTGGTTTCCTGGCACACCGGGCCACCGTTCTCAGAGGCTCACTTTGTGGGCAAAAGGAAGTGAAATGGTCACCGGGTGCACCCCTGCCCCTCCCTCACATCACCTGTGTTCTTTTAACCCTGTCAAGTGGGAGCCCCAGGCTGAAGCCAGGAGTCTGGTCGGTTTGCTGGGTCAAGGCTTCCTTAGTGATTTTACTCATTTCCTGTTTCACTGTTGGCTCCCATTGCACCACTTTGCCGCCTCTCCTGGCTCTTCCCTTGGGGCGGCTGTTGAGCCATAGCGTGCCTTCCTGCCCCCTCCCTGGCCCCTCGGCTTCCACTGCTTCCACATTGTAGTCATAGTAGTCGGTGGTAGTCTGAGAAGTCAGATCAGGTCCTGCCGCTCCCCTGCCTGAGGCCTGGAGGGACCCGCAGCTACCGGGAGAGACACTCTCCAGCCCCTTGGAAGCTTCATCCCTCCTTTCTCCTCTGCTTCCCGTCCCTGAACCCGAGTTGCAAGTGCCATTTTCCACAAGTGCTTTGTTCCGAGTGTTATAGCCAGTCTCCCTTCTGGTGAAGGACCTTCAGAACTTTCTGGTAAGAAGCCCTGGAGATGTGGGCCTTCCCTCAGGCTGAGTTAATGGCTCTAGAAACGTGGGCCCCTTAGCACAGGCTCCACGGTCATGTCCTTGGCTCCTCCCTCTTACAGCCTTTTTTTCTGGTGCTTGACACATACCTGGATGCTTAATCAGCGCTTGAATAAATACGTGAAACCCACTTCTAATTAGGATGCAGCTTCCATCTGAACAGTACAGAAGTGTCCGTTGTATCACAAAGGGCTTACAAACGTGGTGGGTCTTGAGGACCAAGCCTTTGCAGAATTTGCCCATAAGGTTGGCTTCACACAGCACCCTTTTTAACTTCCTCGAGTGTCAAGGGGTGCACGTTTGAAGCTGCCAGGAAGGCTTAGCACGGGTCTGGTCTGATCTCTGTCCCGTTGGCAGAAAAGAATGGCGGTATGACTCGAGGCCCGTAATCTCTGGGTTGCGGCCGCTGTGTTCTGCATACTCGGCGTGCCAGGGCCGCTCTCCCTTTTGACTCTGTCCACCGAAATCCAACAGGTGATGTGGACTGAGTGGAGCCCAGACCAAGGCTGAGCTCTGGGTTTGCCTGATGAGTTGTGGTCTCTTCTTCCCTCCCTGTGCCCAGGCCACGTGCTGTATGCCGACATCAAGATGGAGAACGGGAAGTCCAAGGGGTGCGGTGTGGTTAAGTTTGAGTCGCCAGAGGTGGCTGAGAGGGCCTGCCGGATGATGAATGGGATGAAGCTGAGTGGCCGAGAGATTGATGTTCGAATTGACAGAAATGCTTAAGCAGTTGCCTTTTTTAAACATCGATACCAGACCTCTGAATTTGTATTTTTTCTTGTTAACCATTTTAATTTGTTGGCTGGATGTATAAAGATGTTTAAAAAATTCAGTTGCTTTTTGGGGTAATTTGAATTACTTTTTTAATGACTGGGGTTCCATTTGACTGTTTGCATTGAGATTGCAACGTGCGCAATTTTTTTTGTAGTTGTGGCATCTTGTTGACATCGAATATGACTTTGATAATAAATACCGGTTCCTGAAAAGACGCTGGCTGTTTGCGTGTGTGTTGTGGGGCCTCCACCTGAGGTTGGGGGAGCTAGAGCCAGTCTTCTTTCTACCCTTGGAGCTCTGACCACTGGGGGTCACATCCCCATTTTTGCTTTGTGTGTGGACCCCGTGGGTGGGAGGACACGGGCTCTGGCCACGTCAGAACTCCTTCTGGAAACAGTCCTGAGTGGACTTGAATTCTTCAGTGCTGGTAACGAAGTGCTTGGATGTTAGCGGTTCTGAAAGCCGCCACCCTCGTCCCCTCCTGTACAGTTTCTCTTGGCACAGACATTGCGTCAGGCCCATTTCCAGTTGGCTTCTGTCTAGACTGCTTCGGGGGCTGTGACAGGTACCATACGCAGGCAGCTTAAAACCAGACGTTTATTTCCCACGGTCCTGGAGGCTGGGAAGTCTAAGGTCCAGACACTCGCGGATTCCATGACTGGTGAGGGGACCTGGTCGTGGTTCCTAGATGGCACTTCCTAGGTGTGGTCTCAACTTGCTGGGAAGGGGCAGAAGACCCTTGTCAGTCCTCTTGTGAAGACACTAATTCCATTCCCGCCCCGCCCCCCAAATACCATCACATTGGGCATTAGGCTTTCAACACGGGAATTTGGGGTGGGGGGGTGGGGTGGCGCAAATATATTCAGTCCAAGGCAGCATTTTGCTACAACAGACCAGGCAGGGTGTGAGTTTCTGAGCATGTTTGGTCCTTTCGCAGCTCAGGCTGAGTGATACCGGGGCTCTGTCAGAACTGGGTCACCCCTCCTCCCGTCCCCCAGGATGTGGCCTCACGCATAGGTCCACCTGGGCTAGACAGCTTTTTGCAGCCTGTGTGGATGTGCTGTCCTGCCCTTGCCGCCACCGCCTTGCCACACTTCTCCTGGTGTTTATCCCTGATGGGTGAGACTGTGGGGGGTACAGGGTCAGCCTCTCAGACCCCCATGGAGATCATGTCTCCATTGTGTGCCAGTCAGGACAGAAAGAAAAGACAAGAAGCAGGGATTGCTTTAAATAGGAGCTTTATGTGGCTCGTGTATGCAGTCAGGCCGGAGCCTGGGGGCCTCTGGGACTGTCATGCTGGGATCCAAGGCGCCTGGGTTAGCAGGTGGCTGGGAGGGCATTTTGTCCTGGGCACCCACACCTGTGGGCCTGATGTTCCTGGGGGAATGGTCAGCTTTCCAGGGGGTCTGCCAAGGAAGGGAGGGTGACTTCCATCGATCCCCCCTCCCCATAAGCAGATAGCAGCCCCTGGGGAAACGGAGTGTTAGGGGGGTTACCTCCTTCCAGGCACTGTGGTCCCTTCCAGCCCACCCAGAGCATCTACGTACCCTAGAAGCCAACATCGTCATACACCTCCGTCTCCCTGGCAGAAAGCACGGTTTGGTCAGTAAGGCTCACCCTGACACCCCCCTCCCCCCCCCCCAACCCAGGACCAGTCAGGACTCACAGGGGAAGCAGAGCTGTTCTGGGCACGTAGCCATCTGCAAGGAGAGCAGGGTAGGTGAGCTCTCGGCCCTGGTGGTGGCCCGGTTCCCTCGGACTTTGTGGCCCGGCCGACTTACATTTGCCCTTGGTGTCCCGGCACAGCACCTCCTCTTTGTTAGTGAACTCGATCACCTCTAGGATCTCCCCACGCCGGATCCCCAGGTACTTGCCACCACCACGACGCGTCTTGGCGTTGGGATCGATCATCATCCTTGTCTGAATCACTATCTCCCCCTCAAACTGGGGAGGGAGATGTTAGAGCTTTTGTTTTGTGCTGTCACCCCAGGGCTTTGGCCGGCTAGGGCTGCCAGCATTCCCGGGACGCGTGTTCACAGAGTTGTGGTGCTCACACCTTGAACTTCTTCCGGAACTCCCTCTCCGCTTTCTCTGCCTTCCGGATCTGCTTCAGAGACTTCAGGTCTGCGGGTGGCAGCTGCTGTGGCTGGGGGGCCTTCTCCTTCCTGGGGAGTTGGAGCCTCCTGAGCAGGATGTCCTCCCAGACCTCAGCCCCCCTCCCTGTCCCACACCCTTGGCCCTGTGGTACCTGAGCTCTGGGTCTTGGGGCCTGGGGGGCTGCTGGGTAGATGGCACTCCATCTGGGAGCAGTGAGAACGGCGGGGTTAGGGCTCAGTCTCCCTCTCCAACTTGCCTGTGTCCATTCTCAGGACCTCAGTCCCCTCCCAGCCACCCTGCCCGCCAGTCTGTCTTCTCCTCGGCCTTTCTCCTGGGTTGGGAGTTCTAGTGCATTGCCTGTCATTTTCTTAACTCCTGCATGGCTGGCAAGGCCGGAACTGTTCACCACAGTAACGACCTTCCGCATTGGAGCAGGCAGTCCTGTCGTTCCCAGCTTGCCGACGAGGGAAATAGAGGCTCAGAGTGCTAACGCAGTCTGCTCCCAGGCCTTCCGGCTGGTCAGTGGTTGAGGGAGGACTTATCTGTGGGCTTTGGAGGCCATGTCATGTCTGTCTCCTGGAGTAGGTTGCTTTCTGGGGATCTGGGTCAAAAATAAGGTGACAGCATATCTTTGGGCAGAAGAAGTGGGTGTCTGCGGAGGGGCTCGTGGGGTGGGGTCCTTGCACTGGCCTCGCTGCTGCCGAGACTACTGTGAAGGTCTCCCAGGTGGGGCCTGACTTCCGGGCAAACTATTAGCCTTCCAGGCAGGAGCCTGCTGACTAAGGGGTGGGCTCATAGCAGGAGCCCCATGAGTACCAGCTGAGTGAAGGGTCCAGAACCTGAAGCCCCCAGCTTTTCAGGTGATGCTGCCACCCATGGTCTCACCCAGGACACCTCCTCCAGCCGCTCCCACTTCCCCCAGAGGCACTCCGGGGCCCCCACCACATTGTAGAGCACGCCCCTGGCCGTGGGACCCGAATCAGGCCACAAGGAAGGTGGGTCCTGCAAGTGGCCCTTTCAGATTCCAGGAAAGAGCTGGGTCTGGCCCCAGCCCCTTCCAGGGAAGACTCCGCCCTTCGAGGAACCACTAAAGGCCCACTACCCCTCCAGAGAGAGGCAGCGGCG
This sequence comes from Hyaena hyaena, assembly GCF_003009895.1. NCBI lineage: Eukaryota > Metazoa > Chordata > Mammalia > Carnivora > Hyaenidae > Hyaena > Hyaena hyaena. Next base: position 361,034 of record NW_024081027.1, on the reverse strand, counting down.
GGCTAGACTTGCAAAGGCCACGTAGCCTTCGGGACAGTCCATACTGACAGCGAGGCCCCATACGGTGTCTGGGAAGGGAGCGATTTGGGAAGAATATTTGATTGGAATTTTGAAGAACGACTGACAGGGAACAGGGAGACGCTTGTCCACTGGCCGCGATGGTGAGCAGAGGTGTGGGCCGTGCCTGCAAGGCTGCTGGGAAGTGGCCACGGCCACTCCCTCTCTCCCCATGTCCCCGTCTCGAAGAGTGGCCCCCACACCCCAGCCACGGGAGCCTCACTAGAGCGGAAGCAGGAGGGGCCCCGGCAGGAAGCTCTGCTAACACAGGGTGTTGCAAGCGACCCCTGGGGAAAGCCACGGAGAAGCACAAGGGGCTCGGGACAGAGTGGCGGAGGCATCAGGCCTGGTGCGGGCGCTGGTGGGGAGGAAGCTGGTACATCCCCAAGGCACCCCTAATAAGTTCTCCTGTGGAAGCCCTTTCACAGATGGGACCTGGGGGCAGTGTGAGCTGGGGCAAGCTGCTTCCTGGGGCCAGGCTTCCACACCTGTGTCGCCTTGGGGGCGGGATGGGAGGGTGTGCGTGTCGGTGACTGCGTGTAACATGGGAGCCACTTTTTCCCCCCTCACTCGAATCGGTGAAGGCATTAACCCTGCACGCAGGTTGGCTCCGCCGTTATCCTGCTCCCCAGGAGCCGAGACTTGCAAGAAGGGAGAGGGCCCTTTGGAACCCCAGAGCGCAGAATATCTAGGACCACGGGCTCAGGCGTCTCTCCAGCCCACGCCCAAGTTCAGGCCCAAGTCCTGCCTGGACTTGTCAGCAAACACCTGCAACACAACAGGTCTGTCGTGGAGTCTGACCCCCTGTCCCCAACTCCAGGTGCCTGCACTCCACACCCAGGCGTTTGGCTCAAAACTTGGGCCTCCCCTGTGTCATGAGCTCGCTCTCACTCCCTTGGTGGCTCACACACCACGAAGTCCTTGTTCTCAGGCTTCCACGACTCACACCTGCCACCACCCGGGGCCGCACTCCTGGCCACACCATGCTTGCTGGCTGTTGCGCCCATCCAAGGCTGGTTTGGCCTTTCTGAAAGGCCGTCCCTGCCCTCTGCTTTCTCCCCCCGCGTTGCCAGGGAGACGGATTGTCCCTTGGCTTCAGGCCAGCACATGGCAAAACATATGGCCTTGCAGCGAATGGTCCCCAGGTGGCCGGGCAGATGGTCTGGCCCAGGGCTCAGCCCCGCCACCAACAAACCTGTGCCCTTGCGGCTGGGGCTGGGGTTGTCTGGGGGCTCCACGTCGTCATACAGCTCATAGATCTCCTCCTGGTCCCTGCAGAGATACCTGAGATCAGGGTCTCTTTCAGCCCTGGGTCTGTGCCCAGGCGGCTTACTCTGCACACTCACTGTGGGATGTCTTTAAAAGTCTGTCGCGCCTGGAAGTGGATCGCAGTAGCAGATCGAGCCCTCCTCAGAGCTGTGGAGGGAAGAGAGGGGGAGGGAGGCAGGCCCTGGCCGGGAGCCTCTTCCCTCCCCAGCTTTCTGCCTGGGCCGCCGGGACCCACCTGTGGCTGCAGCTGCGGCTCTCCGGAAGCTCTGAACATCCCTGGGGCCGGGGGGCAGTGGGGGCTTGGCCGGAGGGGGTCCCAGGCTGCCAACAGAGGGCAGAGGCCTCCGCCGGGGTGGGTGGCCTGGTTTGAGGCCCAGCCTCGGCCGCCCAGTGTGAGCACTGAGTGGGAGCCTGGGGCTGCAGCCTGCGACAGCAGTGGGGAGGGAGCTCTCGGAAACGGAGCCGGGGAGCGGGGGCTTTCTCGGAAGGTCACCGAAGAACTCCGGGTGCAGGTGCTTCTTGGGCAGAGTGCTGGGCTCAGGCTGTGAGAACTTGCGGGGCGGCCGCTGGCACTCGGGCTGCAGGAACTTGCTGGGGAGTAGGCCGAACTCGGGCTCTGAGGACACCCTGGGGAGGTCCCCCAGCTCGAGCTGCAGGGGCTTCTTGGAGGGGGCTTTGGATTCAGACTGCTTTGGCCTCTTGGGGACCACGCTGACTTCAGGCTCTGAGGACCTCCTGGTGAGGTCAAGGTCACCAAAGTCAGGGCGCAGGAGCTTCTTGGGGAGGTCACTCAGCTGAGGGGCTGGGGTCTTTTTGGGAAGTGTGCTGAAATCGGGCTGTGAGGGCTGTGGGTGGGGCTCACTGGACTCAGCCTTCCAGGCGGGTGTCTGAGGGACCTCACTGAGCTCAGGTTGCAGCAGGCACTTCTTAGGGTCACCGACCTGTGGCTGCGGGGGCTTTCTGGGGTGACCACTGAACTCAGGCTGCGGGGGCTTCTTGGAGAGGGTACTGAAGTCAGGCTTTGAGGGGTGGGGGTGGGGCTCACTGGACTCCGCCTTCCAGGGGGGTGTCTGAGGGACCTCACCGACCTGAGACTGTAGCAGGCACTTCCTAGGGCGGTCACCGACCTGAGGCTGTGGGGGCTTGAGGAGGGTTCTGAAGTCGGGCTGTGAGGGGTCTGGGGTGGCCTCATTGGGCTCAGCCTGCTCTAGCTTTTTGGGGAAGGCGCTGGATTTGGGCTCCGGTGGGGGCTGGGCAGGGCTGCCAGGCTCAGGCCGTGAGGCCTTTGGCGGGGCCCCGAGCTGTGGGAACTTCTTGGACAGTTCACCAAACTCGGGTTTGGTGGGCTTCCTGGGCAGATCGGTGACGCTGGGCTGCGGGGGCTTCTTGGGCCCTGCATTGAACTCGGGCTGTGGGGGCTTTTTGGGCCCTGCATTGAATTCGGGCTGCGGGGGCTTCCTGGGGTGCTCGCTTAGCTCAGCTGTTGGAAGCTTCTTTAGGAGTTTGTTGAACTCAGGCTTCGGGGGTTTTTTGGGGAGTTCACTGGGCTCGAGCTGAGAGGCCTGGAACTTTGCTTGAAGTCTCCGGAAGTCCTGATGGCTCCCCTAAGGGACATGCAGCCGGTCAGGCAGGGACTCGCACAAGGGCTCTTCTGCTAACTTCTCTTCCCCTTTGTCCTCGGCTCTCCCTGCTGTTGGCCGAGGACTCCCACATTTGTCTCCAGGCTCCCCAGAGCCCTGGCCACTGAGGGACTGCCTAGGCTCCCCCAGGCTCCTGCTGCTCCCCGGCTGCTCCCCCAGTCCTCCCCTCACTTGGTGGTGCCTTGAGATACTTCGTTCCTAGTACCTTCTGTTGTAATTTCAGAATACATGGGAACCCAGCTACTCTGCACTGCCGATACCACTGCCTCGGGGGCTGGAGGAACCCAGGCTCCCCTCCTAGGTCTCCCACCCCCCGCCCCCCAGCCTTATCTTTGGCCCTTCCCCCACAGCAGCCAGAGGAAGCCCCTCTGCTCAAAATCCAGCACTGTTCCTTTATTTCCCCGTGGTTAAAGCCAAAGACCTCATGAAGGCCCTAAACCATCCATCAGCCTCCCCTACCCAGATAACTTCCTCGCCTGGCCTCCTCCTCTCCCCCCTCTCCCCCGTCTTCCCCCCCAGTATCGTGGGCCCTTGTCCTGCCCCCTTGCTGCTGACACTTCTCCCCATGGCCTGCTTCTTGCCTCTTCCACCACCAGGTCTCTGCTCGTGACGTTTTCTTTTCTTTTCTTAGAAATGTTTATATTTGAGGGAGAGAAAGGGCAGAGGGAGAGGGGACAGAGGATCTGAAGCAGGCGCTGTGCTGACAGCAGAGAGCCCGATGCGGGGCTCGAACTCACACACGGAAGTTGGATGCTCGCCCGACTGAGCCACCCAGGCACCACATCTCTGATATTTCCTCATTAGAGAGGCCTTCCTCCTAGACCACCCTTGTTTAAAAAAAATCGATTCCCCCTTCCCAGTCGGTGCTCTCCACTCCCCCACCCTGCCTGTTACTTTTAGTTCCTGCCGCTAAGTACATACAGTTTATTTTACATTGTTTCACAAAGTGCCTTGACTGTTCTGTTTGTTCTCTCTACCCTCCCCAGACCCTGCAGCAGGTCAGGGACTAGGCTCATTCATTGCTGTCCCCAGCGCCTGGCACGCTGTAGGAGCTCAGTAGATAAAAATACACACAAAGGCGTATACGCAGCCATGTCCAGTCTGACTGTCAGAGACTCATGAAGAAAGAGGCAGAGAGACACAGAGACCTGGAGGCAGATGGGCGCTGCGGGTCACAGTCCCGGACGCCCTTTGCTGACAGTCAGGGCACTCACAGTTGACAGTGCCCACGAGAGCCGGCAGGCCGGCCCAAGCAGCGGCTCAGGCACCTTCCGTGGCACACCTGGTCTGTCCCAGGCACCGTCCTGACCCACCCTGTGCTGTCACAGACCTAGGCGGGTGCACAAGGAGGCCAGGCCGGCTCTGACCCGAGGTGGCCCTGCGGCAGGCCCCCAGGCCTGCCTTCACCTGGGGCCTAGGAGATCGGGGAGTTGGGGCAAGGGCAGAACCGTGTGGACTTTGCTCTTGTCTGTGCCTCACTTTCCCCATCCTGAGAATGAGGAAAGGCCGTGATGCCCGCCTGGGGCCTGAAATAGCTCTATGAAAGTCCCCCTCCGGGTGGGTGGGGTCACAGACTCCAGGGTGGGCTGCAGGCCAGAGAAATCAGTGTCAGCAGGTCATACTTTGGGGGGCTGCTGGGGTGCGGGGTGGGCAGCGGGTACATGAGCCACCGTGTCACGCACAGGAAGCACCTGTGTTCACCCTGGCCTCCTGTTACCAGGCTGCTATTCACGCTGACCTGGGAGGAGAGTATTCCGGGCCGTCTGACCTGTGCCTCCCGTTAAAGTTGAAACCGCAGCCTGGGCCCCTTGGCTGTCCCAGCGGTGAATCCTGGCTGCTTCCCGCCTCTGGGCCTTTGCGATGGTCATTGCCGTTTACCTGGGCAGCTTTCCTAGCCCCTCTACCACTCACCTCTTGGAATATGCCCTCCGGTCTCCAACCGCAGCACCCCTTGCCTGTGGTCAGTTAAGGAAGGTCTCTCCTAAGGTTGGGGGTTCACTCACCATGGCTACAGGCGGGTGATGAGCCACAGGGCGAGTGGGACCTGAGCTGGGCCGCTGCCTTCAGGAAGTGACTGTGGCTTCTGCTCCACGGGCCCCACTGGGGTGGGGGCTGATGGCGGGGTGAGGAGGGCAGAGGAGGAAGGAGAGGAGGCGGAGACAGCCCCTGCCTGTCCCCAGATCCTGTCTGGCCCTTGAGTTCCCGTCCTGCCTGCTCCCATGTCTCCATGCTTCGGGCATCGGCCGTCAGCACATGCCCAACATGGTCACTACTAGTTTCTTGACTCTGGTTCTGGGGGGGCTGGCTGGCTTCTGGTCTACAGGGAGGACACCTCAGGAGGGCGAGTTCTCTGTGGGCAAGGGGTGTGGTCAGCTCTGGGCCAGGAGCCTCAGGAGTTGGGGGAGCTTGAAGGGTGAGGTCCTTCTGCTGGCTCGTTGCCTCATCTGCCTGCCTCATTTCCACACTTCCCCACGGATTCTCAGCTCTGAGCAGGACTTCCCTAATTGTTGGGCCAGATGTCACATGGGCCGTGGACGGCCATGGTGACAGAGGGCCTGGCACGGATGGCAGATTTGGTGGGGGGGTGGGTAGTATCTAGGACCTTGCCTGCTGGGGAGGGAGGGCGTCTGAGGACAGCTTAGGTGTCCGGAAGAGGGTGGGAAGAAAGTGGGAGACCGCGGGGAGACCAGGGCAGAGGGGGTGAAGGGAGTGGGCAAAGCCAGCGCTCCTTAGGGTCAGGCACACAGACCAGGGGAGGCCATCCCTCCTGGGAGAGCGCAGAACCCTGATTCCCAGGTTTGAATCCACGGCAATGGCTTTAGTGGTTTACAGAAGATGGAAGGGAGCTCCTGAAGATTCTGACTGATCGGCCTGAGCCCAGAGGGATTCTAACGTGCCCACCGGTCACCCTGAGAGCCCATTAAGGTGCAGGTTCTACCCTGGGTCTGTGATGGAGCCTCAGGTTCCTAGATGTCCCAGGTGATGTCCAGGACGCGGAAGGTTTGTCCTGAGGGCACTGCACTCCCACCTGGAGCCGTTCGGGGCCGCATAGTCGGAAATGACCGTGTTCATGTTTGCTTTTAAGAGGTACAGCACAGCTTGAGGATTCTGGAGCCTCTGTGCCTGCCCATCCCCATCCGCGCACGGGCAGACGTGTACCATAGGCCACGTTCCCAGATGTGGGTCCCCTCAGGAGTCCTGGGAGACCAGGGGTGATGAGATGTGGGTCCTCCCTGGGGCTCCGGGTGACCGACCCTCCCAGTGTTTGGTGAGGGAGGGAATGAATGAATGGAAGAAAAAGCAATTGATTCTTGGCCAGGAACAAACTGTAGGCGTCCAATCCAGGTAAGTCAAAGGACTGAACGCTGGTGACAATCTGGGGACTCCCGAGGCTCCGGGGCCAGCCACTCCGTGTGGACACTCTGGATTTTGCAGTTTGGAGGGCTCCACCCCGAGAGTCCTGTTTTCCCACAGCCCCCTTTAATGGGCATTTCCCCCAACTACCCTTTGTTTTTGGAGCCCTCCCGGTGGCTATGGGCTGGTCCGCACAGCCAGGCCATGAACTCCGACAGGAGGCTCCACAAATGGAGCTGCAGGATCTGAACCTCAAAGGGAACACGTGAACCCAGGTCCACCTTGGGGAGTCTCAGGGATGGGGAGGTGTCTGTTGGGTTGAGCGTCTGGAACCCTGGGCTAGGGAGGGGTACCGGTTCTGAGCACACGAGGGGGGGAGGGGAGGAAGCTGTAGCTGACGCTCCAGCCATGCACCTGGCTGCTATGGTCGGGGGTGGGGGTGGGGTAAAGGATCGACGCGGTGGCAGAGGCCAGGCTAAGCTGCACGTGGTCCCAGTGCAAGCAGTCGAGGACTGAGCACATGGGTGCCCTGTCCTGAGGCCATGGGGCGCTCGGAGGAGCCAGGAGCCTGGGATGGAGGTGCTTGGGTCCGCGTCAGAGGCACGGCTCCGGGATGGATGCCCAGGAGCCTTCACTTCCCCTCTCCCGGGGTGGCAATGGGGCTGGTGCCCAACAACTGCCAGGCAGTGGGTGGGTACTTGGCCACCCCCATGGCTGACAGCAGCCACCTGCAGGGACCCAGCTGGTTTCCAGGGAACCGCAGCCTCTTACCAACGTGTCCCGCCCTCCCCTGCCCCCAGTGGGGGCAGCCAGGACAAGTGGATGCCAAGACAGCAGTGCGCTGCTCGCACTTTGCCTCTCCCTTCAGACTGACGCTCCTGGGCGCCCTCTGCTGGGCAGAGCCGGGGCCCTAGGAGGACCCAGCAGGTGGGGATTTGGGAGTTGACCATCTGTGGAATCAGCTTGGGGGTGGGGGGAGGGGAGCAGCTGCAGGATCCCAGGGAAGGCATGGGAGCAGATTTCCCAGCTGACAAAGGTTGGACAGGAGTTGGGAGGGGAAGAGAGAAGGAAAAGTTGCTTTTGGAGTGGGCAGGGTGCCCAGGCCAGGTCATGACTCAGCCCCCTAGGCCTCAGGGCAGAATTTCAGCTTGCTGGGGGGGGGGGGGGGGGGGGGGGGGGGGGGGGGGGGGGGGGGAGTGCTGTCCCCATGGGAGAGGCTGTTGGATTTAAATGGGTGATGGGGTTGGGGGGGGTAGGTGCCTGGACCAAAATGTTGGCTCTGGGACTCTGGAAAGGTCCTGAGAGACTGGTAGGGGGCCCTGCCTGGATTTGGGGGTGGCTGAATGAGGGGGCTTGATGGAAGGGAACACCGAGCCCTGTCCCTGGAGGTGTAGGAAAAGGAGAGCACGCCCTGTGAGGCTCAGAACGATCCTTAGCTTCTAGAGTGGCACAGAATCAGTGAATTTGGGCTGTCATCTCACCCCCACCACCCACCCTCCCTCACCTTCTCTAGCTGTAAAATGTGCCCCTTGACCCCACCTCACGTCCTTACTTGGGGGTGGGGTGGGGGGTGTCCCAGGCAGGATGAGCTTGGTGGCCAGAGGCATGTGAATCACTCAAAAACATTTCCCGAGTGCTCCCCTCTCACCTGGTCCCTCTGTGAACCTTCCCAAGGACTCCACAGAGTAAGCATCATGGCACCCATCCTAAGGACTAGCAAACTGAGATGTGGGGAGGCGGAGTCTTCTGCAGGGTCACAAAGTCCTGGTTCCAAGGCTTATGGCAGAGAGGAGGAAAGCTGAGGGCCCTGGAACCCCAGGATTCCCCGATGCCCACATGGCCCTACGGCTGGTGCTCAGCGATGCGAGCTCAGCCCAGGCCGGAGGTGCCAGTGGAGCAGACCTGGCCTGGGCTGGCGGAGTCTCGGCTGCAGCCCCGTCAAGGACATCCCAGGCCGGAGGCCACTGTGAGATCTCAGGTGGCCGTGAAGGCAGGCGGGCGGGCTGAGAGGTTGAAGGGGCTCTCTGGAGCTTGGGGGGATGCAAGGAGGCTGGGGCGGTCTTGCTCCAGAAGGTCTACATTTCCCTGGGAAGGAGAGGATGAGGAGAAAGAGGAGGGTACTGAGGGAGGTCGTGGGGAGGTTCAAGATGGGGCCTTGTGGGCTACGAGGAGAACACAGGCTCCATCCAGAGAGCCGTGGGGAGCCACCGATGGGTACTCGGCAGGCATCACGGTGGGGATCAGAGTGCTGGGGGCGAGGGCAGAAAGGTGGTTGCTTCAGGTACCTGAGGAAGGGGTGAGGGCTGACGCCTGGGCCCAGGGACTATGGGGCTGGAAGGGAGCAGGACGCAGGAGGTAAAACTAGCCTCTGAGGGTGGCCGCCCACAACGCAGAGGACTTTCACATTCAGGAGGCTCGGCCCGCTGGGTTCTGGTGACCACAGCGTTGGGACAGCAGCAACAGCAGCGTGGCTCCAGAGTTTGACCCCGGACCCAGGACTGACTTCCCAGGAAGGAAGGGGAAATCCTTGTGGCTGGAAGACGCAGAAAGGGGTGTGGTGAGGAGGGGGGAGTGCGGACGCAGGGGCTGGCTGTGACCCACCTTTCTTTTTGGAGCTGGAGTAGGGGGAGCAGTGGAAGCCAGTAGCCATAGGAGACGGTCCCGAGGACAGCAACCAAGACAAAACCTGAACCCCTAGCCTGCCTGAGTGCCAGCCCCGGGGCCCTGTCACCTGTGGGTCCACACCAGCCTCAGGATTGGGGGAGGGCGGCGGGTTCCAGCCAGGCCAGGCCCAGCCTCCCAGACTGATTCCTGGGACTTTTCAAATAACAGTGGGATTTCCTTCCCCTTTGGTTTCTGGAAATGGTGGGACAAGACAGGGCAATAGCAGTCCCAACTGCCGCTAGATAGGGTCGCACTGACCCGGGTCCCAGTGTTGAGGCTGAGGGGAAGCTTGTCCCCTCCCAAGGTGTGAGCACCCCAGCGCTGCCAGACTGTGCACTGGGAGAGGCAAGGGACCCAGACACAGCACAGGCTAGCTCATCGCGTTTCTTTTATTGTCCCCCGACCCTCTGCACTTAGGCCTCATTAAAATTACAAAACTACCCACACCACACCCCACAGTTCAGCGCCACCCCCCCCCCCAAGGCCGGGTTCAGAACGGCGAGAAAACCGGACATTCCCCCTCTGACAGCAGCGGAGACACCTTGGGTGCCAGCGGGGCCGGGTCTGGGTGGGGCAGGGGAGGGGGCGCCCGAGCCTCGGGGCCCCCGCCCTCCCCACCCGCGCGCTCCTCGGCCTTACCCGGCGGCGCGTCGGGACGCGGCTGCCCGGGCGCCGGGGCCGCGGGGGCGAAGGGGCGGTGGTCCTCCAGGTGCAGGGTCATGGCGGGCCGCGAGGCGGTGGAGAAGGCGCACTGCATGCACGAGTAGCGGCCGCGCGTGTGCTCCCACACGATGCGTCTGGGGGCCGCGTGCCCTGCGGGCAGGCGGGGCCCCGTCAGTCCCGGGCCGAGGGCCCTTCCGCCCCCAAGGGCGGTGGACGAGGGCGAGTGCGGGTCGGACCTCTCCCCGCCGCCTCCCCATCGGCTCCCGTGCACCGGGCGGGTCTGGTCTGGCCGATCCACTTCCCCGGATCGCGTCCCATCCCTCCGAAACTGGGGCCCTAGACCCTGACGTGTCCGAACCCCCCACTCCTACCCCTGGAGCCACCGCAGGGGGAAGGGCTCGTGAACCGGGCGCGGGTTTTACACGGAAACGCCGGCGCAGATGAAGGCTCGGGGGGCCAATAACGTTTAAGGCAAACTCTTGTATTTCGTAAGTAGCGGTTCTGGCCACCTGGGAAGGGATGGGCAACGCTGCCTCCCAGCATCCCCTGGGCCTGGCAGGGCGCAGGACAAACGTCCCCTCCACCCGTCCCTGGTGGTCACCTGCACGCACCTGAGGGCGCGTCGGAGCCGCCCTGGGGTCTTCGAGGGCTGCCGCCGGCACCTGAGGTAAACGGGCGGGTCAAGGTCAAAAGTCTGCGTGAGCCCAGTTCACCCTTCAGGCGGCCCTGTTCCCACACTCACCTTGGCTCTTTTTCCAGACTGCGGCGCTGGAGGCGGGCGGCCCCGGCGCCGCGGCCAGGAAGGGGCGCAGGCGTGGAGGGCTCACGCCAAAGGGCGCGGGGTTCAAGTAGTGCAGGAAGGGCCCGGCGGGGGCAGGGGCGGGGGCCGTGAAGGGCTCGAGCAGCGGGAAGGGCAGGCCCGGCGCGGACGCAGCGTCGGACTCCGGGGGACGCTCGGGCGCCTGTGGCTCCTTGTCGAGGGCGGGGGGTGGCGGCGGGGCCGGGCTCTGCGCATGCTCGGCGCAAACATGCAGATGCTTGAAGAGCGAGCGGTGCGTGCGGAAGCGCAGGAGGCAGTTCTCACACCTGGGGGCAGGCACAGGGCTGGGCTGGGTCTCTGGGGGACAAAGGGGAGGGCCTTTCCGATACTACCTGGGTGGACGCCGCGCGAGGGTGGGAAGTAAGGGAGCCTAAAGCCCAAATCGCAGATCCCCCACTCGCGGGGGAGAAGCTTGCTCTAAGCGCCCCCCAATGTGGCCGCGACCCTTCCAGACCCCTCCGAGTCCTTGCCCTGGGAAAACGAGGAAGGAGGTCTGAATTTTGACTTCGGTGGCCGATTTTCCTCTAGGGAGGCAAGGAGGGGCTGGGCGGAGACACACCACGTGTGCTCCGCCCCTCCCGAGCTCCGCCCTCCGGGTCTCTGGGACTCGCTCCAGCAACCAGTCCCTTTCCGGGCAGGTAAGGGCAGCGCTGGCTCGAGGCCACGCCCACACTGCCGGACCTAACCCCCCTTGACCAGAGAGGGAGAAAGGCCTGGACCCCAGGTGGTGGCCATCCAACCCGGGGTGGGAGAAGCTGCCTAGGGCCCGGTCACTGAGCACAGGCGGAAGTGGGGATGGGCAGGGTCTCACTTGAAGTAGCGATTGGGCTTGTAGTGCAGCTTGCCATGTGCCACCAGCTCCTGCATACTGGGGAAGGTCTCGGTGCAGCTCAGGGCCGAGCAGCGGAAGAGCTTGCCTGGCTGGGCAGGGATGAAGGACAGGAGTGGAGAGCGGTGGCCGAAGCTGGCCTGGAGGCTCTGCCTGCCTCCCACCCCAACTGCCTCCCTACCACCTACTCTGGCCCTACCTTCCAGGGACTGTGTGGGTGGGCAGTGGGTACGCAGATGCTGTGCCAGGTCTCGAACACTGGGGAAACTGAGGCAGCACCCGGGGCTGGAGCAGGGTATCTGCTTCCCTGAGGGATGCACAGAAGGAGTGTCACCTACCCTTCCCCCATCCACACTGTCCAGAGTTCTGCCCCAGAGAGGCTGGAATTACCCTACTGGTTTTCCATCAAGGCCCTTACCATCTGCTTTTCTCACCAGCCTGAGCTCCCCGAGGGCAGGGGCTGAGCTGGCGAGGCTCATGACCGTAGCCACAGCCTGGCATGCACTTGGTGCTCAGTAAATGGGGACTCCTGCTAGATGGATCCCAAGTTTGGAGATACTCTGTACTCCTCTTCATTATTCCAAGGCCTGTGACCCTAACACACCCCCACCCACCCCACCCCACCGCACCCCCGCCCAGAAGGCTCCATCCCAGATCACCTGGTTGTTGGCGTCGTCTGGGAGGCCTCAGGTCCTCGCTGGTCCCAGAGACTGCGCTGGTCGGGTCAAGGCTGGATCCAGGGCCAGGCTGGCCACTGTCTGGGGCTGAAGGAGCGCCCTGCTGGGTCCCTCCAGGCCCTCCGCGGTCCCACACTGGGGGTGTGGCTGCCGGGTCAGGGCCTGGCTCCTCCCCCATGGAAGAGGGGGTGGCTGCAGAAGCCACGACTGGGGACAGCACCTCTTTGTCAGTCTCCGTGAAGCCGGGCTCTGCAGTGGCCGGCATGTCCGGACTGGGCCCCGAGGGTTCCTCCTCCTAGTGCAAGGAAAAAGCAGGGAGCACCCCTCTAGGCCCAGGTCGGCCTGGGCCAGCCAGGGGCACCCCTCCCGCCCCGCCAAGACCGGTGGACATTCGTGAAGTAGCGAACGCCCTGGAGACATCACCTGGACGGTCAGAACCCCATCCCAGGGAGTCAACGTCAGGGGAAGGCAGGAGGGTAAGGGTGGACTGAGCCTCCTCAGCTCCCACACTCTGAGAGGGGGCTGGGGGGTGTTCCAATTGCAGACTGGGGTATCTGTCAGCAATTACGCGTGTGAAAGAAGCCCCTCGTCCCCAACTAGAGACGGTGGGACGTCCCTTACACGGCAGAGGCGTGGCCTACAGGGAGTGGGCGGGACGAAGATTATACAGACGGGGCTCTGAATAGGGCGCCACTAGGAACTTGCTGGAAGGGCCAGCAGTGGTCAAGTGGATTGTGTGAGGACGGAAATATATACCGGCCCGGATCGAGCTGTGCAGTCGAACCTGGACTTGCTATAGACCCGGATGTTTAAGGACCAGGGGCGGAGCCCGATCGCTGTAGGCGTGGCCCAGTCGAAGCCGGGCCAGGAAGCAGGGGTGGGGTGTTTCCCCAAGTGACAGCCAACGGCTGGAGAGTGCCCGGATGTGGGGGCGGGGTCGACGGGATGGGGCGCGTGCGACAGGGCCGCGCCCCGCCAGTACCCGCTGGTCCGTCGCGCCCGAACCCCCGGCGCCGAGCTCACCATCCTCGACCCGGCTCAGCCTCTTGTTCCTGCGACTCCGGCGGCTGCGGCTGAGGCTGTGGCGATTCCCTGGGCGGCCGCAGGCTCGCGCTCACTTCGGCGCCATTTTCCACCTGCCAGCTCTCGCGAGAGCGGGGACAGGACCTGCGCACGACGCCCCCCAAGGGGGCGGAGCCTGAGATCTGGGTCCTCCTGGAGAGCCGTATAGGCGGCGCTGCGGGTTTGCAAGCCCAGGCGTGGCGAGGAGTGCACCTTTAAAAGTCTGTGCTCAGAGACCCCGGCTTAAAATCCTTCGGAACCTCTGCTCTCCTTTGCAAAATGGGTATCTGTATCCCCTCCCTTCCCGCCACCAGCTCTTGAAAGGGGACAAACAGCCGTTCTTCTATTTGAAGAGGTCGTGATGACTCGGTGCCTCTTTAGAGGGAATTGCCTTCTGAAAGTTGGAATGGGCCCCTTGTGATAACCAAGGGCGGGAAACAAGCTGTCTGGCCTCAGGACAGGTGTAGCTTAAGGATGGCAAACCCTGGGTGGGATGAGTCACCTATCCATTCTACATTCCTTGAGCTCCTACTGCGTGCTAGGCGTTGGGCACCGGAGAATAAACATCTTTGCCCTCAGGGACTGCTCACATTTTAAAATGGGGCAATAGACAATGACTCAACTAATGGAAAAAAACAGTCTTAGGTTATATTAAGTGCTACAAAGGGAAAAAAAGAACAGAAGGAAGAAAAACTTCTCTGGGAGTTGACTTTTGAGCTGTTATCTGATGGTCAGGAAGGAGTGAGCAAATGGACGGTCAGGGCACTCTGGGAAGTGGATAGTGGGTGCAAGTGTTCTGAGGTAGGGAGAGACAAGCTTGTCTTTTTCAAGGATCAGTGAAGAGAACAGCTCACTACTGAAACAGAGTGGAGGCAGGGTGTGGAGATCAGAAAGTGAATTTGGTGCAGTGAAGGTCACACAGCGCCTTGTGAACCATGGAGAGAGAAGGAGGAGTATGGTTTCTGTTCTCACCATTGATGAATTTTTAGCAAGCGGGGAGGGGTCCACCATCTGATTCCTGGGTGTTTGGAGGGTGGGCAATTGAGGGGATGGTAAAGTGGATCTTTGATCTCAGATCTCTATAATACGTTAACATTCAAGAGGTGTCTCTTGAGTTGGGCAAGTGTAGACTTTATGTGCAGTGTATTTTCATCTGTGTACATAAGATGTTCCTAGGTGCCTTTACATGCAGAGATACCATTAGAAGGAGACATTAAGAAACTGGGAGGGTTGGGGCGCCTGGGTGGCTTAGTCGGTTAAGCGGCTGACTTTCGCTTAGGTCATGATCTCGCCGTTCGTGGGTTCGGCCCCGCGTCGGGCTCTGTGCTGACTGCCAGCTCAGAGCCTGGAGCCTGTTTCAGAGTCTGTGATTCCCTCTCTCTCTGACCCTCCCCTGCTCACGCTGTCTCTCTCTCTCTCTCTTAGAAATAAATAAAACATAAAAAAAAAGAGAAACTGGGGAGGGGAACAGATTTTCAAAGTGAGGGTGAGACAGACTTTTCACACTTTGTGCTGTTTGAATTTTAAAAATGTTTTTTAATGGTCATTAATACAGTTAAAAACTCATTAATTAAAAAAAAAGATCATTTGGGGCACCTGGGTGGCTCAGTTGGTTAAGCATCCGACTTTTCTTTTCGTTTTTTTACAAATAGTTTATTGTCAGGTTGGTTTCCATATAACACCCAGTGCTCATCTCCACAAGTGCCCTCCTCCATGCCCATCGCACCCCCCCCCCCCCATCAGTCCTCAGTTTGTTCAAGCATCCGACTTTTGATTTTGGCTCAGGTCATGATCTCATGGTTTGTGAAATCAAGACCCATATGGGGCTCTACATTGGGTCTGGAGCCTGTTTGGGATTCTCTCTCTCTCTCTCTCTCTCTCTCTCTTTCTGCCCCTCCCTCCCCTGGTTGCGCGCTCTCTCTAGCTCTCTCTCCCTCTCTCAAAATAAATAAGTAAACTTAAAAAAAAAACAAACCCAAACAGATCATTTGATGCTGGGTGGAGGTGTGTTTGTGTGTGAAGGGGATGTTGGTGTAATATGGGGAAGGATGGGGTGAGGCCTCAGAAGGACAGGCCGCCCAAGGAAGGGAGAGGAGGGGCCAGGCTTAAGAAATTCTAGAAGTCAACAGGATGTGGGGCTGTGGAGTGGGCAGGGCCAAGGTGATTCTGAGGTTTGCAGTCTGAAGATGCTGTAACCCAGATGTGAGGCCCAGAGGCCCTACTTCCTGTAAATGGGGTGACTACCGTGGCAGTGAGGCCCCAGGGCTGGACCCCAAAATATCAAGGGGCAGGCAACCTGCATGGTGAGTTCAGGGACAGAGAAGGGAGGCGGAAGCCCCGAGTCCTCTTCAGGAAACACCCAGCTGATGAGGTTGGTGGCTTATGCAGTTCTTCCCCAGCCTGTCCTAGCATCTAAGTGTTATAGAGAGCGACACAGTGGCGGTTGGGCAGCGGAGGGGCAAAAACCAGAGATGGAGGAAGCCAGGGACATTCAAGGGACTGGTTACATGCTTTTTGTCTAATTCTTGGTTAATAAAAGAGCTGGTGAGGACCAGTTGCAATGTTGTGACTTTTTTTTTTTCCCCAGCCACCCTCAGCTTCCCAAGGTAGGTCCAGAAGAGAGAGGGTTCAGACCTGCAGAAGGTGCTGCTGGCCAGTCTTTCTTTGATACCTCAGCTCCCATCCTCCACATGGGTAGGTGTCCTCTGCCTGGAGTCGTGTCACAGTGGAGGCCGGCGCGTGTGGTGTTTGCCACCAACATCTGCTGACGCCAACCCTTTTCTTCTATCTCTAGGCTCCTCCAGCAATGCCCACTGTTTCTCTGCATTCCCTGCCCCTGCCCCTGGCCCTTCTCTGGCCCAGTCCTGACACCAGCAGTCTGGCTCTATCTCTCCCGGACCGGCTGCTCTTTGAAGGAGCTGAGCACAGAGTGGGTGTCCATCTGGGAAGTCAGAATCCTTAGGCTCAGACCATGGCAGGGTCCCCAGCCATTTCCAGCTGCACCTGCAGAGAGTTCTGAAAGGCTCAGACTCCATCACCGGCTTGTAAACATCTGGGGAGACCAGGAGCCAGGCTGACCCCCTAAACACAGAGCAATAAGTGCAGACAGCCAGGGCCATTGAATATCAGAACCGGTCCTGACCCCCTGACCCCGGGTGAGTGAGAACTAAGACGGCACAGACATGGGGTGGGGGCCAGGGGCCAGGGTGGCCCAGGGTGCATCGTGAGGGGTTGTGTGGGACCCTGCCGCCCTCCTCGGGCCAGGCAGGTCCCAGATGGGTCTGGGGGCTGCGTATTCAAAGCTGACAGGACCCACCAGACTATTTATTGCAGGAAAGCTGGGATGCAAATGGCCAAGAGTGGGTGAACCAGCAAGGAGCAAACTCCAGCTTCGGGAGAGGGGAGAGGCCGGGTGGGGGCATACATGAGTTCAAGGCTTAGCTCTGTGGAATCCTGGGCACATGATGAAACTTCTCCCAGCCTCTGTTTTTTTTTTTTCTTTCCACCTGCAATGGGGTATCTGGGGCTCCTCCCTCACAGGGTTGTGAGAAGGTAGTTCTTGTTAGCGCTCAGTAAATTAATCCATGCTTTCACCTGGCCAATGTTTATTGCCTCGGTGGTGAGAGAAGCCGGGGGCAGGGTCTCACCTGTCGAGGTGTGCCCCCAACTGTGCTTGGCGCTCGGCCCACAGGACACAACTCATTTATGCTCGCAAGGCAGCTGGGAGGTAGATTCTGCGGTTAGCCCTGTTTGACCCAGGAGGCAATGCATATGACATGGGGGAGGCCAGGGCCATCGGGTGGCCGCAGTGGTGCCCCCCAGACCCAGTGGTGACTCAGAGTCTGGGCTGGGCTGGACGCCACAGGACTGGGCCTTCTGGCCAATGCGGCCGAGGAAAATGAGGCCCCCGCGGCAGGGCCTCGGCCCCTGGCCGGCAGGCAGGCAGGCAGGAGGCAGAATCGGGGGCCGCCTCTCAGATCTTCTCCACGTAGTTTCCTGGGAAGAGGCCCTCCTTGCCATGCAGCCGGCCTTTCCACCAGCCCGAGGGATCTGCGGGCGAGAAGGGAGTGTGAGGCGGCACCCGGCTTACCCAGGAGGGAGCCTTCAGCTGGCTCCGTGCCTGTCTTATTCATCTCCACCAGCGTGAGCAGACGGCAGGTGATGAAAAGAGATTTGTCCGCAGAGGGAAGGGAGGGAGGGTCAGACACTCGGTTTTCCCTGCAACTGCCTCACACTCTGTGATATTCTAGATCATTCTCTCATGCTCTTCCCTCATCATCCCTTCGTACAGGCGCCTCCCCACAATCCCCATGACAGAGCAATGAATAACCCCTTTGGGGCTCCCCATTTACCCACAGAGGGTGCTGTTGAGTCCAAGCCCCTCTGGAGGTGGCCCAGGGGACTAAGGTAGGAGGTGGCCTGGGTCATCTGGGCATGACCCATGTTTTACTCACGAGGGGTCTCTGGAGGTAGGTTCTGCTATCAATCCCGTGCTTGACAGGACAGAAAAATGAGGCCCAGGGATTGGGCATCCTGCTGTGAGTCCAGGTCCCCAGAGTGGCTTAGGAGGGAACCCCTGGACCCAAGGCCTTCTGGCCTCTGCAGCCACTGGGCCGGGAAGAGAGTATCTCCAGATGGGTCTGGTTGCTTCTGCTCTCCTTGGGAGAATGGGGGTTGCAGGAAAGCAGGGATGGGGGTGTTTGGCACACACCTTCCATCAGGATCTCGATGACCTCGTTCACATTGAAGCTCAGCTCGTCCACATCTTGACCCACGTACTGGTACAGTGCCCGGCACCGCGGGCCATGCGTCCGAGGCTGGGGCTTGGGTCGGCCCACGCCTGGCACAGGTCGCTGCCCCACACTGCGCTTCCTCTGCATGCTGTGGGCACAGGGAGCGCCCATCACAGTCCACACACGCCCCTGCGCCCTGTACACCTCCTGGGGCTGCCCTCTTTCCTCACCTACCCTGCCATGCCTTGGTCAGGCACATTAAGGAATTCTGTGTTGTGCTCCGAGGGAGGCCGTGCCCGGGGGCGTCTGCTGGCCCTCAGGGCTGAGGATGGTGGGCCCCGGAAAGGCTGCTGGGAGCCCCCTCCAGATGTGATCTCTAGGGGTAGGTCCCCCCTTCTGGCCGAGGGGGGCACCCCATTGCGGTCCAGGCCTGTGGTAGGAGCAGGAGTGGGAGCGTTTATCAGGTGACGGTAGGAGGATTTCGGGGGGACTTGTCTCCAAGTTCTTAGTCTGAGGGAGAAGGCAGCCAGCCACACGCTCAACCCAGCATGGGAAGGGCTGGCCCAGAGGAGGCTCTGCAGGGGTAAGATTCCCCCCATCTTTTGTAGGAGGGCTCTTGTGGGTGGGTCTTGCAGGATGAATAGGAGCTCAAGCTGAGAGAGGATTTGGGAAACGAGAGGAGCAAACAGCCCTAGCAAAGGCTTGGGGACTAGAACAAATTGATTAAATTGGCAAAATACGATGTAGCTTGCATGACAGGAGTCTACGACGGGAGGAGAGAGGATGGTTAGCTAGGGTTGGATTCTGAAGGGTTTTGAATATCAAACTAAGCTTAGTCTGTATTTTGTGGAAGATGGGGTAGTGGGGAGTTCTAGGCAGAGAACAGAGTGGTCCACTCCGCTGAGCAGGTCTGGCTTAGGTCATGAAGCACACAAAAGACAAGTCTCCTTACCTCTGGGAGGCCCAGGGGCTGCCCGGGTAGGGTCCTGGGCTGCCCTTCGAGGTCTTCCTTGAGCCATTCCTTTCCGTGTAGGCTCTGTAAGGGGGAAGGACGTGGGAATTTGTACGGTGGCCCGACCGCAGCAGGCTCTTGGGCCCGCCCACAAGTCCAGCCCACCGTGTGGCTCCGCCCCATACCCCACCTCCTCAGGCTCACTAGCTATCCCATCAGCACCGCCCCTGGAACCCTGGCTCCTCCCAGT
Source organism: Hyaena hyaena (assembly GCF_003009895.1). NCBI lineage: Eukaryota > Metazoa > Chordata > Mammalia > Carnivora > Hyaenidae > Hyaena > Hyaena hyaena. The sequence continues at coordinate 342,064 of NW_024081027.1, read as the reverse complement.
AACTGGCTCCTCCCCCCAGGGCTCACCTCTTAGTGGCCTGGCTCTCTGGGCCCGCCCATAGAGGGAGGGGAGGGACCCCTTCCCTGGCCACGCCTCCTCCACGTTTCTATCCAACTCATTGGTTACCTCGCTGACCCAGCCCTCTCTATGGTTGCGGCCTCCCTATTAAGCCTCTCTAGACCCACCCCTCTATGGCCCCCACCGGCTCTAGGGTCCGCCCCCACAGCCTTGATTTGTCCCCCTCGCTGGCCCCGCCCCCGAAGGTCCCGCCTCTTTGGCTCCGCCCCCCCGGTTCTGCGCAGACTCACTGGAGCTTTTGGGCAGCCCGTCACCCACGCTGACCGTGAGGGAACGGCCGCTAGCCTTGAGCACAGCCACGTCGCCGGAGCCACGGGAGAAAGTAACACTGCGGGTGCCACCTCCGCCCCAGCCCTCCTTCTTCACTCGGAACTGTAGTCTGTGGGGAGAGGAGGAAGCTGGGGGGACGCCCACTGCCCAAGCGCGGTGGGAGAGGAGTCGCCGTGCCCAGCCCAACCCCGGACGGGGCGCGGGGTCGGGGTGGGGAGCGTACGTGTCGCTGAAGGTGAGGGGCAGGGCCCTCCGCGCCGCCTCCTCGAAACGCTTGCTCAGGAGGCTGACGAATTCGGTCTTGAAGATGCTCTCTAGGAAGCTGTCGGCCGTGTCTTCTTGGAGGATGAAGAAGTCGTCCTGCCGCGTGCTGGGGGAGGGGTGGGAGGAAAGGCCTGTGAGAGGGGTAGTGAGGGCGGCCGGACTGACCTGTGAGATGCCACGGGGAGGGTCGGGTGAAGGCAAGTGGGGGGTGACGCCGGCCGGGGAAAGGGGGGAGTGGCAACGCGCTGGGGAAGATCGTCAGAGGGAAGCGGCAGGCGAGGGGACAGGTGCTGTTGGCAAATAGGGCTCGTGAGTGTGGGGGCAGGGGAAGGTGACAGGTGGGGCCAGAGGGTTCCAGGTATTGGCGTAGGTAGCATGGTCAGAGTGACAGATGGGGTAACAAGTATGAGGGCACCTGAGGATGACAAGGGGACAGACGAGGGTGAGTGGGGCAGGCGAGGGCCCGGCCTCACCTGAGGGAAACTCCCCGAAGGGCCTGGATCTCCACCTTCTTCTTCAGGACCTCACGCACCTGGCCCTTCTCTGGTCCCTTCTTCACCTTCTCCCGCCCGATCATATACACACACTTGGGCGTCAGGATCAAGTCCCTCTTGATGGGCTGTGAGGATGCAGGACCAGAGCTACGGCTGGTGGCTGGAGCCCTGGGCCTGGGGCCGCCTGGCTCTAGGGGCTCAGCCTCAGACAGGGGGGTGGCGGAGGACAGGTCAGCTGAGGGTTTCCCTCCATGTGAAGATATGTAAGTAGTTACATTATATAAGAAATAGGCGAAATAAGGGTATACTGGCTAGAGAGAGGTTTCTGGGTCAGTGAACAGGTACAGTACAGGTGAAGGTGAACCTGCTGCCTCTGGGTGCCCCAGGCCAGATGAGAGCGCACCTGTGCACAGGAGTATCTGGGCCAGATGAAGACATGGCTAACTGACAGATCTCTCTAGACTGGCTGAGGGCATACTTGATGGATGGTTGTGTCCAGGATAAGTGAGGGTGGCCCTATGGTCAGGGCTTCTGGGTGACACTTTCTTGAGGACAATCTGGCCAGGTGCAGCAATACGTGCTGGACAGGTGTGTCTGGGTGGCGTGAGGGCGTGTTTAATAGGCAGGTGTATCCAGGCTGGGTGAATGTATACCTGGGGACAGGTGGATCTGGGCCGGATGAGGGTGTGTCCTTCTGGTTGGGGGTGGCAGCTTGGGGCCGGGGTCCCAGACACGCCCACCTGCTTGTGCCTCACCTTGAAGCGGCGGTCATACTTGGTGACCGAGTCAGCGAAGTCCACGCGTTCCCTCTTGCCCAGGAACTGACGCAGCTCCGGCCGCTCTTCCAGCCCCAAGTAGTCCCCCACGAAGTTCCGGTTGATGCTGTTCCGCCTCCGCTCCTTCTTGTTCAGCAGGATGTTGGACGCTGTGGAGACACGGGGGGTTGGGGTGGGAGCAGAGGTTGTGGCCTGGCTCCCCCAAGTCCGTCTGTCCCCACCCTGAGCCTCCCACCCACGGGGGTCTCACCTTCCTCGCGCATCTCTTCGTACTTCCGGACTGCCACGTGGCGCCGCCAAGCCTTCTGGATGGTGCGGGCAAAGCCATCGAACTTCCGCTCTCGCATCTCCTCCAGGAGGAAGAGCTGGGCGGAAGAGAGGCGCGGTGGATCTTCCCCCAGCCACACCCCACCCACTGCTCTTGCTTTCGGGCACCTGCACACGTGCTCAGACGCTAGGGTTGAAAGATTTTTTCTTCCTCCAAATGACTGGACATAGGTTTCCCTCCCAACATGGGGCACATGCCCCTGCATGAAATTGTAACTGAAGGCTGGTCTTGTGGGGTTCAAATCCCGACTCTGCCTCTTACTAGCTGTGCAGTCTGGCCAGAAATGCTATAGTATCACAACTCACTCTGCTAATTAAGGGGATGGCACGTCACCCATATGAGGTGAACCCCACTTTCAGAGATGGCAGGAATGTGATCCAATGTGCATCTTCGAAGACCAATCCAATACTGTAAATATGAAAAGCTGATATAGAGGACTGTAATGTACCTAGAGACCATCTGGTTGTTCAGTGTACAACCTGTGCAGCCATACATGCCAGCCCTGGAAAAGAAGCTTTTCGCAGAAAGCAGACTTTTGAGTTTTAAGAGTCTCTGTCCAGAGGGGACTTAGGGTATCAACTATGTTAGTGCAAGTCAGAGTTGGAATGCCATGAAGGATGTCTGTTCACTTAGGATAATAGCAGTGAGCATATCAGGGAGAGGAACTCACTGGATATGAAAAGTTATAAATCTACGGTAATAAGAACAATGTGGTGCTGGTCAGAGAATAGAACAGCCTACTGTGGTAGGACAAATGGCTTGGTCACATTGTCATTCAAACAGAAATTTAGCAAGAAAAGGCACAGCATTGTCAATCAGGGAAGTACTGAAATGGGAAATATTGAAAATAAAATTAGGCTTTGTTTAGAAAAGTAATTAGCCCTTCACCCAGAGGGATTTGTCAAATACACAAGATACACATCACTACTAAAAGCCTGGCTGCCTGCTTTGCTGACCAAAGTGGCCGATGTTTCCCAGAAACCCCACGGGTCCCTGCAGGGACTAAAGTAATTCCGCAGATACTTGGCTCATATGCACTTAAAAAAAAAAAAAACAACATACTTTGGAGAACTTTTAAAGCTGTCGGTGTTTATAAATGTTCATGAAAGGTGGGGAGTCTTCACAGGAAGGAAAAAAACCCAGCAAGATTGCAGTTTTGCAGCCTATAGGGAATCAAGTGGAATTTCTGTCTTTTGCTTCTCAGACTGATATTCTTGAGTCAGTGCGTCTGTGTACAAAGTGTGTCCAACTAATGCCTGGAGGGTAGTAGGTATATTCTGAAGTTTGCCGAGGGGGTGACAGGTAGGAATAAAGGGAGACCAGCCTTACAGGAATGGGGGTGGGCCAGTCAGCCAGGAGTCTGCTCTCCCTTAGCTGTTTAGGGCAGATGAGACAAGTCTTCCAACCTCATTATCTCTGCTCAGGGAAAGGGATTTGTTTTCATTATTGGGAAAGGGATCTTCCTGTCCACAGAGTTTAAAATCCGTCTCCTTCGCATGCAGAGGGCAGAGCGGGTGTGCTTAAGGCGGGTGAGACAGGCCCCAAAACTGAGCTTATCCTGGCATGCTGGGCTGAATGGTGTTTCCCCCAAATTCATGTCTACCCAGAACCTGTGAATGTGACCTTATCTGCAAAGAGGGTCTTTGCAGATGTAATCAAGTTAAAAGGAGGTCATGCTGCAATAGGGTGTGGGTGGGGGCGTGGGGGACCATCTCTCAATCCAGTATGACTCGGTGTTTTTATAAGAAGAGGGAAATTTGCACCCAGACACAGAGGAGAAGGTCGTGTGATGACAGAGGTAGAGACTGGAGTGATCAGAAACGGTGAGGGTGGCTGGCACCCACCAGAAGCTAGGGAGAGTCAAGGAAGGATCTTCCCTGCAGACTTTAGAGGGACCTTGGCCCTGCTGACACATTGATTGTGGATTTCTAGCTTCCAGAAACGTGAGAAAATTCATTTCTGTTGGGTCAAGTCATCCAGTCGGTAGTACCTTGTTAACACTGGCCACAGGGAAGGAACACACGCAGCATGATGGGCAAGGAAGGCCAGCAGGTGTGTGAAACAGCCAAGGATATTTGAGTCCATGTGTAAATCATCCCAAAGTGAGCGCATTTTTGGCTGAGAAAGTCCCCACCTCCATTAGGGTAACTTAATTCTTCTATCAAGTTTGATATAGCACAGTTATAAACAGTTACAGAACTGTACCCAGTTTTTTTCCTGTGCAAATTTTCAGTCTTGTTTTCCCTTACAACATTTTTTCCACCAAACTCTTCCCTGTGTGAATTTCATTATTTCCGGCCATGGAAATAATTTTTGTCAGAATTTGATTTTACCTTAGATAGCCTTAGCCAGCTTGGTCTATTTGTTTTTGTTTTTGTTTTTTTCAGTGTCAAATTTTATATGTTTCTTTTGGAGTCAGATTTTGCACACTGTAGCCAGCAAGATGGATTCTCTTTCTCAGTGTCTCCCCCGCACCCTCTTTTTCTGACCTTGCCTCCCTCCTTTCTTTCTCAACTGCTATGATTTGAATTGTTCCAGATGTAGTTTCAGCCATGGGCTGAATTGATTTCATGTTTGTTTATTTTTGAGAGAGAGAGAGAGAGAGTGTGTGTAAGCGGGGGAGGGAGAGAGAGAGGGAGACACAGAATCCGAAGCAGCTCCAGGCGCTGAACTGTCCGCATAGAGCCCAATGCAGGGCTCAAATTCATGGACTGCAAGATCATGACCTGAGCCGAAGTCAGACGCTTAACCGACTGAGCCACCCAGGTGCCCCGTCATTGTTGCTTTTTAAAAAAACTGCCCCCATTCAGCTTTACTGAGATGTAATTGGCACATAGCATTGTATAAATGCGAGGCGTACAGGAGTTGATTGGATACGTGTAGATATTGCGGAACCGTGACCCCCATAGGTTAGCTAGCACCTCCACCACATAGCACAGTTACTGTTTCTTTTTCGTGGTGAGAACATTGAAGGTCTACTTCCGAGTATATAATACAGTGTTGTTAACTATAGTCACATGCTCTACGGTGGGTCCCCCCAAAGCTGACTTGTCGTTGTTACTTGGTTTTCCCCCTGAAAGCAGAGGTCCCATACACTAGGTGGTGCTCCCGGCCTTCTGATAAAAGGCTAAGAGCCGATGATAAAGTGCTGATGGGATTGGCAGAACGAGGTTTTTCTTTGACAGATCAGGGCTTGGGGCGGTGCTTGGGATAAGCAAAGCACCACTTGGACCGAGTCTCTGGTCCAGGGACTCAGTGTGTCCATGAATGAAGGACGTGGAAAGAGAAAGCAGGCTAGGAGAAAGTACAGAGATAAGTGACTTAAGGGGCGCCTGGGTGGCTCAGCCGGTTAAGCGTCTGACTCTTGGTTTCAGCTCAGGTCTCATGGTTCGTGGGTTCGAGCCCCGCGTTGGCCCGCATTGGGCTCTGTGCTGACAGTGCAGAGCCCGCTTGGTATTCTTCCTCTCCCACACTCTCTCTGCCTCTCCCCCCTCGCTCTCTCTTCCCCAAATAAATAAACACTAAAGAAATAGAAGTTAGTTAAAAAGGAAGAAAGCAGAAAGAGAAGAAGGATAGAAAGAAGGAAACAAAGATGTGCTAGCTAAGCTGTGAGGGGCTGGCACAACAGGTGGCCACGCGTGTCCCCACCCGCCTCCTGGCCACCAGGGACTATCCAGCTAATTCGGGGTTTTCCGAGCACCTGCTACGTGCCACACACTGGGCAGTGGACTTCCTGTTTTGTCTAATCCTCACCCCAGCCCTGCAGGGTGGCTACTACTCTCCCCACTTTCCAGTTGGAGAAACTGAGGCTCAGAGGGGTAAGAAAACAAGCGCAAGGTCTGAAGTGGCCTGAAGAGCAGGGCCCGAGCCCATTGCAGCAATGCAGGCATCTGCCTCTCTCACACTTACTGACTCAGGGTTCTTGACAAAGACCTTGGTGGTCCCCATCTGGTACTGGTCTGGCTCCATGTTGACTGCTCGGAGAAGGTGCTGGACCCCCTGACGTTCATCCCCACGCCACTGCGGCCACGTCTCTGGGGTCAGGATGGCGTACCTGGAGGCAGAGGACGTGGGAGGGATTGGTGGATATTCTGCGGGGCAGCAGTTAGGGGCAGGGGTGGGCGGGGGCACCTCACCTCTGCAGGAACTTGGAGAATTGGCGACGGTAGGCAAAGCCAGCCCGGCGTACCCTGATGTTCTCCTTCAGGCCCAGGTACTCCACCTGGTGCTTGACCCTAAAAGAGAAGGCAGGTTGAGTCCCCTGGGGGGTACTCCCTGGTCCTGGGAGTGGGTGGGTGCTCCTGGGCAGGGCTGGAAAGGGCAGACGTGGGGCCTGGTGGGTCTGGATTTGTGCCAGGAACAGTTCGGGGTGGGGGGTGACTTTAGTGTCGGTCCCAGGGGTCAGCCTGTGAGTCAGTTCTGTGGGGTGGGGACCCAGCTTCCAGGGAGGGAGGGGTCTGTGTTCATTCTGTGGTCAGTTCCAGAGTTCATCCTAGGGGTTCATCCTAGGGTCTGGTGACAGAGGGGATGGAGCTAGTTCCTGGGTCATCCTGCACTCAGTCCGGGGTCATCCCTGTCGTTTGGAAGGTATAAACCCCGGGCCCTGAAGTTTTGCACTGGTCCTGGGGGTCAGCCTTGGTTAGTCTTAGGATGAGTCACATGATCCTGTGTGGGTTCCGGAGGGAGAGATCAGTCTGGGGGGACAGGCTGTGTGTGTGTGTGTGGGGGGGACAGGCTGTGTGGATTGGTCCGGCTGGTAGTCACCTGCTCTCCTCCCAGTCACGGGGCTTCTTGGTCTCGTTGGGTTTGATGCAGCGGATATAGTGCGGTGTACACCTCTTTAGCGTGGCCACTAGGTCATTGGCTTGTTTCTGGGGTGGAGGAGAAGGCGGGGGTGGTGTGCCAATGGGACCCTCGGACCCTCTCTCCCCCAACCCTGGATACAGACCCAAGAGACAGAGATACACTAAGCGTGGGCTGGCTCCCTGTGGCCCACGGGGTCTGGTGTCCCCGGTCAGTGTGCACCTCCCTTAGCACACACTGTGCGATCTTGATATCATGTGTCTCCCTGATCCGGGAACCTCAGATGAGGAGCTCTCATGTTTATAGCACTCACCGCTTAATCGAGCACATAAGTGCTCAGCAAACATTTGCCGACGGAGTAATTGAGCGCTCAGAACATGTTGCCCAAAGCATTTCTGCCTGTTCTTCGGGGATTCTCTGGAAGCAGGGAATCTCGCGTGTGTGCCTGTGAGGCTACCCTTGGGTTGTGCATCTTAGTCTCTTGGAAGAGACTAGAAAGGAAATCGTCCCAGGTAGGGGGATTGGAGGGAGCAGCCTGAGAGTACTCTGCTATGTGATCTGGGCCAGTGACTGTGCTTCTCTGAGCCCTGGTCTCCCCCATTCCCCAGGCGGGATTAGTCCCATGCATGTAAAGTGTCGCCACATTTGCTGCCAGCACTGACACATGCTCAGTGCACAGTCACTAAAATATTTTCAGGATGGGACACGCAGTTGATGGTAGCATGATTTGCAGAAGGTAAAAGGTGAAAGCAACTGAGTGTCCATCTGCAGAGGAATGGACAGGAAGAATGTGGTCTGTTCACACACTGGAAGATTCTCTAGCCTTCAAAAGGAAGGAATCCTGACACCTGCTACAACACGGGCGGACTCGGAGGACGTTATGCTGAGTGAGGTAAGCCAGACACAGAAGGACACGTCCTGCCTGATGTCACTCACAGGGGGTCCCTAGAGGAGTCCCATCCACAGAGACAGAGAGTGGATGGTGGGAGCCAGGGGTGGGACAGGGGGTGGGGAGTCAGTGCTTCATGGGGACAGAGACTCAGTTTGGGAAGATGAAAATGTCCTGGGGACGGATGGTGGCCCAGCGTGAGTGTGCCTAATGGCACTGAGCTCTGCACTTAGCAGTGGCTACGATGGTACATTTTACGTATATTTCCCTACAATCCAAGTGGCAAATAACCAAAAGACCAAAAAAGTTATTAAGATGATGGATGGTTAACGTTTGGATTTAGGGCGTTAGGGGGACATCAAGGGAGGTGGTATAAGTCCTCTACGCCCAGAGCTGGGAAAAGACCCTGCTGGGCAGAGGGTGCCAGAGAGACAGGACACAGGAGAGACAGAGGTTGGGACGAGTAGAGAACTGTCCCCATCCCTCCCCACGCCCAGCTCCTCCTCTCCTGCCCAGGACCCACCTTGATCTTGGAGCCGGCGGTGCTGGGGCGGCCCTTCTTGTCTACATCCAGCTTCTCAGGAAAGAGCATCCGGAGGAAGGCCCTGGGCAGGGGCACAGGAGGGGTCAGAGGTGCCCTCTCCCAGAGGAAAGGCTACCTAGATGTCCGTGACCTAGAGGGCGCACTGCAAAGTACAGTTCTCCCTGAATGTGGGGGCTGTAATGCTGAGAACCGGAAAGTGTTGCTTTTGGCCCTTGGGTTTGATTTGTTTGCACCTGTCCCTTCTGCCTCCATGACCACACACGGCTCGGGTAGCAAGTAAAATAGAACAAAATTAAATTAAGTAGGAACACCTATCAAGTGATGCGGCCTCTCGGGTAATGGGGGGAGGTCCCCGGGCAGGAACGATCCTACGTGCACAGACCCTGGTGTGCACGCAAAGAACTAGAGACAAGGGAGCCGGCTGCCGGAACCCTGCCTGTGGTCATGATAGGCACAGTCTCATGGCCCGTGAGCAGGGGATTGGTTAGACACGCTCCGGCACACTCGCAGTTCTCTCCCTCATCTCTTCCATGAGATCTTCCCTGAGCATCACAGCCCAGGATGGATGGACCGCTCCATCAGTATGTATTTGAGAAGATGAAAATGCTCTGGAACGAAAGGGTGAGGATAGTCGCCCGACGTCGTGAATGTGCTTAATGCTACTGAGTTGTGCAATTCCAAATGGCGAGATGGTACATTTGATATTGTGCGTATTTCATCACGATTGGAAAGCAAAAGAAAGCGAGGGGCGCCTGGGTGGCTCGGTCGGTTGAGCGTCTGACTCCTGACTTCAGCTCAGGTCATGATCTCAAGGTTCATGGGTTCGAGCCCCGCATCGGGCTCTGTGCTGACACTGTGGAGCCTGCTTGGGATTCTCTCTCCCTCTCTCTCTCTCTGTCCTTCCATTGCTCACTCTCTTCCAAAATAAATAAATAAACTTTAAAAAAAGAAAATGAAAGGTAAAAAAAAGAGAGAGAGAGTGAATGATGCACTCTCCAGCCCTTTATCAACTTAGTTTTTCTTTTCAATGCTTACCCCGGTAGACACCAGAATCACCAGGAGAAGTTGTTAAAATACGGATGGCCTGAGCCCCACCCCAGCCCTCTTGATTTCTCATTCACACATCTGGGCTGTGGCCCAATAACTTCTAACGAGTTCCTGGCTGGCACTGATGCTGCTGGCCCAGGAACCCCACTCTGAGAACCACCACTCTGTGCTTTCCAATATGGTGGCCTCTGGTCACATGTGGTTCTTGAGGCCCTTGAGACCCGGCCTGTCTAAATCATGACCCACTGTGAGTGTTAAATTCATAACAGATTTCACAGAGTACCACTGTATGGGGAAAGAGAACATAGTTCCTTCCTTCATAATTGATTCATATTCATTCTTTGATAATTTTATATGGATTATATGTTGAAATAATATTTGGGGTATACTGGGCATAAGAAAACATTTTTTTAAATTTATTTCTGAGAGACAGAGAAAGATAGTGTGAGCAAGGGAGAGTCAGAGAGAGAGGGAGATACAGAATCTGAAACAGGTTCCAGGCTCTGAGCTAGCTGTCAGCACAGAGCCCAACATGGGGCTCGAACCCATGAACCATGAGATCATGATCTGAGCCGAAGTCGGACACTCAACTGACTAAGCCACCCAGGCACCCCAAGAAAACATTTTTCAATGTCACCTATTCACCTTTCTACTTTTTGTATTTATTTAATTTTCAGTTTTTAAATATTTATTTATTTATTTTGAGAGAGAGAGTGCGTGTGTGCCTACCTACGCATGTGAGCAGGGGAGAGGCAGAAAGAGAGAATCCCAAGCAGGCTCAGTATTATCAGCACAGAGCCTAACATAGGGCGCTGTCTCACGAAACTCGAGATCATGACCTGAGCTGATATCCAGACTCAGACGCTTAGCTGACTGAGCCACCCAGACGCCCCCACCTTTGTACTTTTTCAGTGTGCTTACCAGAGAATTTAAAATTACACACATACTGCGAATAGGGGTTGAGTGCAATTTGGCACGAGGGATCTTTCTGGTGCGATGCAAACGTTCCCAAATGGATTAGTGGTCGTGGTTGTGCAATTCTACGCATTGGCTAAAAGTCACTTCCAAAGGTGGGCACATTTGACGGCTTCCAAATTGTGCCTGCAGAAGGCTGTTTTAAAGTCATGATGTGTGTAGCTTGGATTCTACGTGAATGTGGGGTATAACGGACAGTGCTGGTCTAGATCATTGAATCTCAAGTTCAAATGTGCACGTGGTTCTCGAGGAGACATCAGGGCGTCTTGTTAAAGTGCAGATTCTGATTCAGTAGGTGTCTGAGATGCTGCCTTTCTAACCAGCTCCAAGGGTGCTCAAGAGCTATAACTGCAGCCTTTTAGGGACCCCTGTCTTACCACTTTCATGCCACACTATATTCTATGTGCCTTTTTTGTTTCTAGTTCAACGCCTGTCTCCTCCCTTGACTCTCCTCCAGTTGATGAGACCATCCCTGTTCTCTAACCTGTTCAGCTCTCCATCCCCACAGGTTCAAACAGCGCCTGGCATCCAGTGGAACTTGGATACGTTTTTGAGGTTAAAAAGGCAAAAAATGGAACCCAGTGTGCAGCTTTGGTCAGGGAGATGGACCTCTGGGTCCTTATATGTTAATACAGGAAAATGCAGGGCAGGCTGTGTTCTCACGGTGTAAGAGGGGAAACCGTCCACACCCCACATGGATTGGGCTGGCCCCCAGAGAGCACCGGACGGGCCTTCTTTCCTCACCTCTTCCTGTGGACCTCGGGCTGCTAACCAGTCGCTACAAACACTGTCCCTGTGGACAGCCAGACTCCCAAAGCCTGCGGCATCATAGGAGCTCTGGGGAAGAGAGTGGCCCCGGCCTCCCCCCAGCCCCAAGGGGATTTGTTCCCAGGGGCCACTCACTGCTCACTGGTCTGCATCAGCTCTATGAGGTCAGAGAACAGAACATCCCGGTTCCTCTCGCAGAAGCCATTCACATCATAGGAGACCTGGAGGGAGACAGGGTTGGGGGGAATGAGGGGCTGAGGCCTGCGGGGGTGGGTGCTGCTTACAGCCCAGGCGGTCAGGGGTCCTGTGGGGGACTTCAGCCAGACTTCGGGGCTGGGTCTGCCATCCAGGGTGGGGGCTCTCCATGGTGCAACTATTCCCTGCAAGAGGGAGGGAGCTCCAGGCTGGCCAGGAGACCCCTGGTGGTGTCCGCTGCCCCCTGAAGGCCACTGGGAGAGTCTGTAGTCCTGTCAATTTCGGGGTGGAAGACTGTGGCCAGGGTCAGAGGTGCCAGCGGATTTCTAGAGTCTTGGGTCGGAGCCTTTAGGGGGTTCCCACCAATTTTGGAGGGTGGTGGCTTGCGGCGTAGGCCTGGAGCCTTTCACTTTGAGTCAGAAAGCTGTGTCCTGGGTCAGGGGTTACTGGAGTTTGCAGCTCAGACGGGAGTGGGGGGGTGGGAGTTTGGTGCACAAAGTAGGGTCAATGGGAGGGAGTTTGCGCCCTGTTAGTGAGAGCTGTCCTGTTAGTAAGGAGAGCTGGGACCTTGGTTGGGGGCCCAGTGGGTTTCTGCAGGTCTGGCTGAAGGAACACGGTGGGGGTCAGTGGGAGGGATAGAGAAGGGAGTCGCTGGAGTTCTGAAGCTCTGGGGGGGGGGGTGGTCTCTGGGGGCTCCTTGCGCCAGGGCGCGGGGGCGGGGCACCCGCACCTTGCCCGCGTAGTGGTGGATGACGAAGCCCGAGCTCCAGCTGTTGAAGTGCTCGTGGGTGCCCACGGCCGCCTGCAGCTTCTGCAGCAGCGTCTGGTCGGCGCCGCCGCCCGTGGCGTGCATGGTGGCGCACACGTCGTCCAGGACGCTCATGATGCCCGGGGGGCTCTGCGGGCGGGGGAGGCGGACAGCGGCTCAGCCTGGGCGGCCCTGCCCCCATCCCGCTCCCGGGATCATGGCGGGGAGTGGAGGAGGCAGGGCTTCTAAATACAAGAGCAAGAGTGGGGGTGGGGGGTGGCTGTGGAAGCTAGCTGCGGAGGGGGGGGCAGGATGGGGCGAGGAACCCCGTAAGGGATCCGCGCCTCTTCCCCTCGCCCGGGACTGGGATCACCGAGTGGGGAATCTGTCAGCATGGACCTCTCCCTCTGTCTCTGAGCAGGCTGCCCTGGGGAAGGTCGTTTGTTTTGTTTTTTAAGTTTATTTTGAGAAAGAGAGCGTGAGAGCAAGTGCGCGTCTAAGGTGGGTGGGGTGGGGGTGGGGGAGAGAAGGGAGAGAATCCCAAGCAGGCTCCACACTGTCAGCACAGAGCACAACGTGGGGCTCAAACTCAGGAACTGTGAGATCATGACCTGAGCCAAAGTCAAGAGTCAGATGCTTAACTGACTGGGCCACCCAGGCACCCCCCCACCCCCCCACCCCCACCCAGGGAAGGTTTGTTGAGTGAAGAAGTGAAATACAAGCCCGTGGGCAGATGAGACGATGAGGTGGCTGATGGGATATTCCCCGTGTGCTCCATCAGCCCCCAGCGGTGGGGGGTGGGGGGTGGGGGGGAGTAGAGAAGGGGCCGGAACCCACCCTCTCCTCTCCCAGGCCCTGTGTGACCTGGACCCTCAAAGCTGACCCAGTCCTCACCAGCTTGTTTTCAATGAGGTCGCAGACGATTTTGTTGTTGAAGTACTGGATGGGGGTCCAGCGGATGCCCTCCTGCACGTACTCCTCCTGGGGGCAGCGCGGGGGGCAGGGGTGGGTGTGGGTCTCTGGGCAAAGGGTGTGTAATTTTCTAGAATGCAGCTTCACAAGGCGGGTGAAGGAGGGTGTGGTGGGTGTTCCCATATCTCCCCATCTCACCACTTCAAGCTGTCTCCAGTAACAAAGTGTGTGGCCCTGGGCGTGGCCAGCTGCAACTTCTACCCCCGGCAGCCCTTGGCCACGGACAGACAGGAGCCGGTTCTTAAATGTCTTGGCTCCGTTGCTCCTGGGGTGGGCCACCTCTGAGGTCTGCGCTACCCAGTGTCCCCCACGGCTCAGCAGAAATTGGCCCTGATTGCCTGTAGTGTAACCCGCTCATCATCACACCCTATTCTGGCCTTTTTTTTAAAAAATGCATCTCTCACTTCCTCTCTCCTCGCCTGATGTTTGCCCTGAATCCTTGTCTCAGGCTCTGCTTCTGCACGATGGGTAGGAGGAAAACAGCAGGGATTTTGTCCATTTTTTACGTGCCAGTTTTCCCAGCACTGCAGTGTCCGGCACATAGCGGGTTCTCAATAAATAGTCACTGGACAGATGGACAAGGCCCCAGCCCTTGTGAACACTTGAGAGGCAGGAAATCTCTTCCAAAAAAAATTTCTTGGTGGGGCTTGGACAGCTCAGCCGAGAGAGAGAGAGAGAGATGGGAATGGGAGCTGGACGGGGAGGGTCCCCTGGTTCCTCAGCAACCTCCTAGGTCCTGCCCATCCCCCCGTGTCCCCTGGCCACCCAGCCGCCCCTGCCCACCTGCTCGGCTTTCAGGGTGAGCTCGATAAAGATTTGCTGCAGCTTCTCATTGACAAAGTTGATGCAGAACTGCTCGAAGCCATTTTTCTGCCAAGGGACGCAAAGGGTGCCGCCTTCAGTGGGCTGATGCGGGAGCTCCTGGGACCCCCGAGCCAGCCCAGGAGGCTGGGAGGGGCACGGAGTGTGGGCTGGGGAGCAGAGGCCGCACCTGGAAGATCTCGAAGCCGTAGATGTCAAGAACACCAATGCTGTATTCCTCCTGCGGCTTCTGCATAGCTCGGTTGATGGCCTGTAACGTGGGTGGGGACGGCCACTCTCTCGTGTTTGTTCACAGGCTGTGTCCCCTCATGCCTGTTCCTCTCCTGCCTTCTCCAGCTCTGTGTGCCCCCCCCCGCCCCCAATGAGAAACCCAGGCATTAGAACATCCGGGTTCCTACCTTGGGAGTTGGCTTTGGCCCTTAACCGTTCTGCACCTCTATTTTCTCATCTTAAAAATGGGTTAATAATGGCAACTACCCTGCAGGGCCTTATAAAGGAATTAAGTTGGTGCGCAGAACTGTACCTGGGATAGACTAAGTGTCAGATAATGTTGGCTATTACAGTATCATTACCATGCCTGGCCTTGACACGTCCTGTCCCTGTTCTCTCCCATTCGGTCCGTCACCTTGTCCTTCTGCAGCCCCCTCGTGACTTTCAGGTGCCCCCACCCGTCTCCACCACTACAGTGCAGGCCCCTCCCTCCTGGGCTCAGCCAGAGGGAACCCCCACCCATATCTTCCATCCGATGCCCCTGCTTGATGCCTCCGATGGCCAGGAATTGGCGAGGTGACAGCCAAGCCTGCCTTCTCCATTTGGTGAGTCCAAGCCCCGGGTTCCCTAGGGCAGCGCCTCTCCCCCTGCCTGGCCTCTGTTCCTCTTACCTCCACGAGAAAGTCGAAGAGCCGGGCGTAGAGCCCCTTGGCCAGGGCATCGCGGGTGTAGGCCGCCTGCTCCACGTTGAGGGTCACGTCGATGGACTCGCTGCGTCCGCCCCAGCGGCTGTCCATCTTGCGGCTGGTCAGCTTCTCCTGCAGCCGCCCACTGTCGATGCCCAGCAGGTAGGCGGGGAAAGCCAGCACTGCCGGGGGGGGAGGCGGCAGCCAGTTCAGCTCTTGGGCCTCCTGTGGTGCCCCTGGCTCTCCCCATTTTGTCCGGTGACACAGAGATTGTCCTCATGGGTTCTGACCCTCCTGGGGCCGACCTAGGAGGAAGCAGGTCACCCCTCCGCCCCACCATCCCCCGGCAGCCACACTCACGGTCCACACTCTCCACCCGGGCATAATTCCCGTCTTCACAGAAGCTGATGTTTCCCAAGTGCAAGATCCCGGCCACAAGCTGCAGGACCAGCTGCTGGACATTGGGCGGGATCCCGATGACCTGCATGGCGTTCTGCAGGCACAACAGGGACAGGGCCTGGGCCACGGATCCCCACCTCCGCGCTGCCCTCCAGAGTTGGACTTCTGGGGCCACAGCACGGAGTCAGGACACCTGGATCCCTGTCCTGCCTGTTTCACCCGCTTGCTGTGTGACCTTAGGCAAGTCCCTGCCCCTCTCTGGGCCTCGGTTTTCTAGCGTGGTGCTCACTGCTCACCAGAGTCTCACTGAAGTCACTCCGGTCGTCCGTGCCATCCACCTTGTAGGTGTCCGACTGTAGGTAGTAATAGTAGTCGGGGGTCATGAGTCCCAGGTTCTGCCGCTGCTCCTGGGAGGCTCCTTCCAGCAGCTGGAGGGGGAGCAGTGCTCATGCGTCTGATGTTGGGCTGGCACAGCCCTCGCTATCCCCCAGTCCTCAGTCATGGGCTCCTGGACGCCGTCTCCCCTTGGGCCCTCCCCCTGCCCTGGTCTCACGGCCCCTTTCCTTATACCTGGTAGTAGATGTGGAAGTTCCTCTCATTTTCGTTCTGCATGACCACACGGGATTTCTCTAGCAGGAAGTTGGAGATCTTGCCCCCATCTGGCTCCCCACCACGGCTGAACTGGATCTCAAAGTACTTGCCCTGAAGCCGAGACAGCCACGTTAGACCCCCAGGGTCCCGGCGGTGCAGGTGGGAGAGGAATGGAAGAGTTGCCATGTGGCCTCAACTCTGTTCTCTCCCCTTCCCACTTAGCTCCTGCATCAGCTCCTTCCCTCCAGCCTTTGTTTACGCTGCTCCTTCTCCGATGACTCAAGTCTACATCCAGGCATCCAGCCCTGTGCCCGGCATGTAGAAGTGCCTCATTTTATCGACCCGTTTCCCAGTCTGCTACCAGAGCACAGAGGCCTCCATGTCCCTGTGGGGTGTTGCTGGCTTCAGTGATCCGGGGTGTCTGTTGCATGTTGTCCCCGAGTCCAGAGCAAGGGCTCCATGGCCCCTTTCTTGGTCTCTGACAGTGTCTGGGTTCTACTCTGGGCCGAGGCTGGAGGGCAGAGAAGCCCCTTACTTCTCCTTTCTGACACTTCCATGCATTGATGATACACATTACATCATGGCACTAGCCAGACACCTGTAATACGTGGCGTGTACCCATTCTATTCTATAGTACAGTAAGTAATATTATAATATAGGTCATATATTACGTCATATATAACATAATGTTACATAATATGCAATATAAAACATGATTATGTTCTTGAGGTTCAGCCATGTTTTCGTGTGTATCAGTAGTTCGAAAACATACACTGTGCGATTTCCATTCGTATAAAGTTCTAGAACAGCTGAAACTAATCTATCATAGAAAAAAAAAAAAAGACCCAGAGAAGTGGCTGCTCCCGGGGTGAGGTGGGAACAGAGGTTGAGCGAAAAGGAAGGGAACTTTCTGGAGCGATGGTGACGTTCTGTGTGTCGATAGGGCTCTGATTGTACAGATGCACTGATTTTTTCCACACTCAGGGCACAATCCACTTCAGTGTGTTTGCTATATGCCAATTTTACTTCGAAAGCAATGAAAGAAAAGAAAAGAAAAGAAATCGGGATGCCTGGGTGGCTCAGTCGGTTCAGCGTCAGACTCTTGGTTTCAGCTCCGGTCATGATCTCGTGGTTTGTGAGTTTGAGTTTCGCGTTGTTTCGCACTGTTGGTGCGGAGCCTGCTTGGGATTCTGACTCTGTCCCTCCCCTGCTCGTTCTTTCTCTCCCCTCCCCTGCAATAAATAAATAAAGGCATGAAATGGAAGAGCACTGCAGATTTATATTGAACTCTAATTAATGATCTGCACCCTGATCTGTTGGGTTAGGGGAAGCGGAAACTAGGGTGTCTGCAGTTTACTTTGTAGCTCATAAAAAAATGAATAGGGGCGCCTGGCAGGCTCAGTCGGTGGAGCATGCGACTCTTAATCTCAGGTCCATGAGTTCAAGCCCTACATTGGGTGGGGAGCTTACTTTACAAAAATGAATGGATGGAGATATGATAAAGCAAGTTGGGCAAAATGTTAACAGTAGAACCTAGGAGGTGTGCAGCAGGGCTTTGCTACACAATTCTCCCAATTTCTCTGTGTGTTTGAGATTTTTAATAACAAAACATTGGGGAAAATACTTAAAATATAATTACATGATAAAAACGTTAGAAAATAGGGGCACTTGGCTGGCTCATTAGGTAGAGCGTACAACTCTTGATCTTGGGGTTGTGAATTCGAGTCCCATGTTGGATGGAGAAATTACTTTAAAAAATTTTAATATTAAAAAATATCCTAAGCCAGAGGATTTATATTTTTATTTATTTTTATTAAAAGTTTTAAAGTTTATTTACTTTTGAGAGAGACAGCAGGGGAGGGGCAGGGAGAGAGGGAGACACAGAATCTAAAGCAGGCTCCAGGCTCTGAGATGTCAGCACAGAACCTGACTTGGGGCTCAAACCCACAGACTGTGAGATCATGACCTGAGCTGAAGTGAGATGCTCAACTGACTGAGCCACCTGAGCACCCCAGCCATAGGATTTAAAAAAAACTATTTATTTTGAGAGAGAGAGATGAAGGGGAGGGACAGAGAGAGACCGTCCAAGCAAGTCTGTGTTGTCAGCACAGAGTCCACTCCGGAGCTCAAACTCACAAACCACGAGATCATGACCTGAGCCAAAATCCAGAGTCAGACACTTAACCGACTGAGCCACCCAGCCGCCCTCCCACAATTTAAAAAAATCTTAAAAAAGAATGTTAGAAAAAATATAATTAAAAATATCTAGAGAAATAAAAAATCATATTAGCATACAAAATTTATTAAATCAAGTTCATATGCAGCTATTGTACTAGGATTATTGAAGTCTGCGAGATGGATATTAACATCATCCCCATTTTATGGATGAGAAAACAGGAGCTTCAGGGAGTTACACTGTTTTTGTTTGTTTGCTTGCTTGCTTTTGGTCCAACTCACAAATCTAAATACAGACAGAATCAGACCATAAATCCAGATCTGTTGACCTGTTCTGTCTTCCGTTAGGCTCAACGTAACACCTGACACAAAGAAGGAGCCCAAGAACGATTTGTTGAAAGAAGCAATGAATGTGAGAGTAAATTGGGAACCGAAATGTGAATAGGAACAGAGGTAGCATGATTGTAGCCAGGGAAATAGTGAAGAATGTTACACAGACAAGTCAAGGAAGTCAAGGCCCCTAGAGTTCTGATGACAGGGACATCCTTTTCAGATAGACCATAAGCAGGAAGTGAATCTCCTCTTCAGGAGCAGGTAGTTCCTCTAGTGTTAGAAATACAGGTGTGTGTGTGTTTGTGTGTATGTGTGTGTGTGTATGCGCACGCGTGCACACGAGTGCGTGAAATGTGAATAGGAACAGAGGTAGGTAGCATGCTTGCAGCCAGGGAAATATGAATGTTACACAGACAAGTCAAGGCCCCTACACTTCAGTTGAGGGGAATGTTTTTCGGGTGGACCATAAGCAGGAAGTGAGTCTCCCCTCCAGGAGCAGGTAGTTCCTCTCTTGTTAGGAATACAGGTGTGTATGTGTGTGTCCGTGTGTGTGTGTGTGTGTGTGTGTCTGGAGGCAGCACTTGCCCCAAAGCAGGGCTGCAGACTCACAAAGCGGCTGGAGTTGTTGTTGCGCACGGTCTTGGCGTTGCCGAAGGCCTCTAGCAGTGGGTTTGATTGTAGGATGATATCCTTGACGTGCTGCAGGCAGAAGCGGGTGGAGGCGGGAAGAGGTCAGGATGAGGTAGGTGGTCCTGGGGGTTCATTACTGTGCACATGGGGAGACCCAGCCCATCCTTCCGTTCTCCCCTCACCTGGACCTTCTGGCCCCCACCGGAGACCTTGGAGATGTAGCCCATGATGTATTTGGCTGCCACTGTCTTTCCTGCTCCGCTCTCTCCGCTGGGGGGAGGGAGGGAAAGGATGGTCAGCAGCCAGTGGGGAGGGGGCCTTGGGGGAGTAAGTACCTTTCTTGTGCCTGCTCATTCATTCATTCATTCATTCATCCCCTACTGTGTGCCAGGCACCATACCAGATGCTGGGGAAAATAATGAACAATGCAGAGCTGACATTTGGAACGCACCGCCAGACAAAAACATAATGAATAAATAAATATATCCTGGGTCAGCTGGTGACAAAGTGAAGCAGGCCAGGGGCAGGGAGGGACAGCAAGGGTGCGGGGCCTGGGCAGGAGGGTACGGGTGCCCCCCCCCCCCACTCTGTACCTGATGATGACACACTGGTTCTCACAGTCAATGAGCATGTTCCGGTACATGTTGTCCGTAAGAGCATAGATGTGTGGGGGATTCTCGTACTGAGCCTGGGGGCGAAGATCAGGTCTTAGCGTGGCGCTGGGGGCTGGGAGTCCTGGGGCTTTGCCCTCCCCTTGCCCCCACGGCCCCAGCCTCACCGCGCCCTGGTAGAGGTCGATCTCACGGTCAGTGAAGTAAGGCATCTGCTTGAAGGGGTTTACGGAGATGAGCACGGAGCCGATATAGGTCTGGGGTATGGTTAAGGGCAGTGCCTTGTTCCTCATGGGTCCCTGTCCCTCAGTCCTAATCCCCTGCGGCTTCCAGAGCCCCATTGCTCAGAGGAGGAGATGGAGCTACTCAGACGTGCTTTGGGACTCCGGGAAACACAGGGCTGGGTCCAGCAAGGAAAGATGGAATGCACTGGTGCTGGGCTACCCAGGGCAGAGGGGTTAGTGGGGGCCAGAGCCCTGCTGTCACTGCGCATGTCCCCTCCTCCCACCCGGCGCCCTCACAGTCCACCCTCCACTCTGATCATTTGCTCCAGCATCTGTCTGTCCCCTCCGCCACTCTCTCCATCCCTCCTCCATCTACGGTTGGTCTGCCTCCTGTCCCTGTCTTCATCATCTGTCCCCACCCGCCTGGGGCTCAGGGTACAAAGATGTAGTCATCCATGAAGCGCTTGCGGAGGTTGCCCACGATGGCGTCCTCGGAGATCTGGGGCAGCAGCACCATATCATCCACACCACTCTGCTTCACGTTATGGCTCTGCCAGTGGAAGCGCTCCTTGCTGCCCTGGGTGGGGGTGGGGGCAGATGGGAGTGAGCCCCTGCAGAGGGGAGGCGGCGGGGGCAGGGGGTGGGGGGTCCAGATGGGGGTGGGCCCCTGCAGAGGGGAGGCGGCGGGGGCAGGGGGTGGGGGGTCCAGATGGGGGTGGGCCCCTGCAGAGGGGAGGCGGCGGGGGCAGGGGAGTGGGGGTGGTGCTGGTGCCTCCGTCCCCCCCATCCCCCACCTGGCTCGCCTCCCTCACCAGCTTCTGAGTCTGCACCTCAGGCCACCTGCCTGCCTCCCTCCCTAGTGCCCGGGCGCCAGGAGAGGTGGGCCAGCTCGGGAGCAGGCTCCCTGCCCCAAGGGAGGGGGGCTCTGCTCCCCCATCCCTCCACCTCGTGTCGCACTGTCATGGAGGAGACCGTGGTGCCAGGCAGCTGTTGCAGGGGTAGGTTGGGAGTCAGGGAGGCTTGCTGGGCAGGGGAGCGGGTGACTCGCCTTCCTCACTCCTTCAGACTTCCTGCCCCTCGTTTCTCCAGCCCCCTCTCCCTGCCCAGGCCCAGGCTGAGTCCCTGACTGCTCCAGGGCATTTGACCCGCTGCCCACCCCTTCCATGCCTTGGTGGCCGCCTTCCTCCCACTCTCCTCCTCCTCCTCGTGGTCATGCACGCCAGCCTGTCACATCTGTGACCTCTGCCCTCCACGCCCAGCCACAACCCTGCTCCTCCGCCTCCACAGCTTTCCTTTCTCATTTCCTTCCTCAGTTGTTTTTTTTTTTTTTTAAATCAGGAGAGACTTTCTTTAGGCACCGGGAGAAGACTCAGATACAGGCTCCCCCAAAAGACCCCTCCTCCAGGAAGCCTGCCTGGAATGTTTTCTCGTTTCAGCCTGACTGAGCTCATCCAGTGCGTCGGACACTTAAACATACTGGCTGTGTCAGGTGCACTCGAAGTGAGGGGACCCCTGCCACGGAGGCATCTGTGAGACAGGTGAGTGAGGGCGGCCGGGAGCTTCCCCGGCAGGTGCGCTCATGCCTAGATAAGATGTCCCCCCTTCCAGGAAGCCCCTCCTGCCCAGACCAGGCGCTCTTGGAGGGCAGGGACTGGGGCTGAGCCCTTTCTCAGCTCTGGCAGGGATGACCTGACGGATGAACAAGGAACAAGGGGAGAGAAAGAAACCCAGCTTTAGCAGTGGGGGGGGGGGACCCCAAGAACAAAGGATGCTGGGAATCAAAATCAAGTCTTCAAAGGGGACCCGTGTTTACCAGGCAGATCCCAGGGAAGAGAGACAGTGTGTTGGGTGGAGGAGATGCAGGAAGGGATCAAGCAAGAGTGTAAGAGTGGTCACTGTCATGTGGCCAGTGTAGGGCACAGGCGGATGAGGGGCCCATCTCTCCTTGGGACGCTGAGGGGGGGTTCCTGAGCAGGGGAAGTACAAGGTCAGATCCCGGACATGCTGACTGCCGGAGCGGGGTTCCCTGACAGATGCCCACAGATGGTAAAGGAACCCAGTTTTTGGTGTGGGCTAGATCTGGGTTCTAATCCTGGCTGGATGAGCCAGCCCTGCTCCGAGCCTCAGTGGTCTCATCTGTAAAATGGTAGCGGCAGGGCTAATGTGACGGAGGAACTGCTCTGGCGTGCAAAACCCGCTCCTCTCCAACCCACGCAGTCGTGAGGACGGGCCCCGGGGCAGAGGGTGACATTCACCCAGCACCCACGACGGGTCTGAAGCTGGGAGGCCAGGGGCGGAGCCAGCCGTCTTCACGGCAGCTTGCTGGGCTCTAGGGACGGAGGCTTCACAAGGGTGTGATGCTTGACTTCGGGGACCCATGTTTCCTGGGACCCACGGGGCGTTTGGCTGGGACTTGAAAGTCGAGACAGACTTTGCTCAGGGGCTGGGAGAACAGTGGCGCCAGGAGCCCAGGGCAGAGCAGGGAGAGCGGGTGGGGGCTTCGGGCTCGGCCGGGCGCCTCCCGCTGCCTCGAGCCTGAGTGAAGTAGTCAGAGTGAGCGTTTCATGCGGCACATCTGGTCTCCTCGCTCTGCTCTGCGGCCGAAAACCTGTCTGTGGCTTCTGGTCACTGTCCCATCTGTCCCTTCCTCAAAGGATCCTGGCCACTTACTGCGGGCTGGTGACCTCGTGCCCTCCCACACACCCCCGGGACCTTGGCGCCTCCAAGCTTTGCTGGCGCTTGGGTCTCTGCTCAGAACGCCCTTCCTGCCTGGTGGGCACGGGTCCATGCCTTCGCACTTGGCTCAGGTGACATTTCCTGTGAGAAGACCTCCCCAGCCCCAGGCCACGCTGAGGATCCCCACAGCCCCCGGGGGTCCCTCACCGCAGCCCTGTCCCCTCTCTGTACATCCTGCACATCGGCCACATCTTCTGGTGTGGAAGCCTCCAAATGTAGGGGCTCCGGCAAATGCCTGGCTGAACCCGGCATCAGGGCTTTTTCGAATGAATGAGTGGAAAAGTGAGGCAGCGCACAGATGAATGGAGGGGAGATCAACCAGAGCCTTGAATGCCAAGCCAAGGGACTCAGACTTGATCAGCAGCGGCATGGAGTGTTCTCAGCAGGGCCCTGCGGCTTTTGGGGACACTTTAAGAATTGTGGGAGCAAAGGGGGCACCTGGGTGCCTCAGTCGGTTAAACGGCTGACTTTGGCTCAGGTCATGATCTCACGGCTTATGAGATCGAGTTTCGCATCGAGCTCTGTGCTGACAGTGCAGAGCCTGCTTCACACCCTCTGTCTCCTCCTCTCTCTGCCCCTGCTGTGCTTGCGCATGCTCTCTGTGTCTCTCAAAAATAAATAAACCTTGGGGAAATAAAAAAGAACTGCGGGAGCATTTTGGGTTGTCCTGGCGTTGGAGACTGGCTGGCAGTTTGAGCCGGCCGCAGGTGCCAAATCTGCACACGAACAATCGAACAATCGCCAGGATCAGAGCCCCCACCCCTCCCTACCAGGTGCTCATTTACACGATAAAACTGTTAATAACCATTGGGATCTAGAGCCAAATTCTATCTTATGCATAGACAGAAAATCTATGTAGTTTTTTTGCCTTGGCTGGCACGCAGTGAATCTTCCAGATGCAACTACCCTGTATCAAGGGAGATTTTAATTTCATTCAGATTTCACTAAGAATTTCTCAGCATTAAAAAAAATTTTTTAATGTTTATTTCTAGGGCGCCTGGGTGGCTCAGTCGGTTAAGCGTCCGACTTCGGCTCAGGTCATGATCACATGGTTTGTGGGTTCGAGACCCGCGTTGGGCTCTGTGCTGACAGCTCAGAGCCTGGAGCCTGCTCCAGATTCTGGGTCTCCCTCTCTCTCTGATCCTCCCCTGCTCACGCTGTTTTTCTCTATCTCTCAGAAAAAAAAAAAATGTTTATTTCTTTTTGAGAAAGAGAGAGAGAGAAAGACAGAGCGTGAGCAGGGGAGGGGCAGAGAGAGAGGGAGACACAGAATCCGAAGCAGGCTCCAGGTTCTGAGCTGTCAGCACAGAGCCCGACGTGGGGCTCAAAGTCACAAACCATGAGATCATGACCTGAGCCGAAGTCAGATGCTTAACCAACTGAGCCCCCCAGGCACTCCCTGTTTGGCATTTTGGAAGCTCACGGTGCCGGTGGGTGGGCAGGTTCGTGTGGCTGATACGTCACGAGGCATCAGCCTGTGAGTGGGGCCGTCGGCTCACTGAGATGTACCTGTGTCCCGACGTGAGCACCTGGGGCTCAGTGGGTGCTGTGGACCACTGGCCTGAGCACTTTCCTCTCAATGTACATAGAGAGAGTGCAAGTGACTTCACATTACAGGAGATCACATGAATTATTATGTTTGTTTATTTTTGATTAAGTAGGCTCCACATCCAACGTGGGGCTTGAACTCATG
The DNA here is from genome assembly GCF_003009895.1 of Hyaena hyaena. Lineage (NCBI taxonomy): Eukaryota > Metazoa > Chordata > Mammalia > Carnivora > Hyaenidae > Hyaena > Hyaena hyaena. The sequence continues at coordinate 317,803 of NW_024081027.1, read as the reverse complement.
ACACTGAGATCAAGAGTCACATGCTTCACTGACTGAGCCAGCCAGGCGCCCCTCACGTTCATTATTTTTGGAAGGATGGGAGTCAGTGTGTTTCACTGCCTATGAATTTCTTTCCTTTCCTTTTTTTTTTTTTAAGTTTATTTATTTTGACAGAGTGCAAGCACAAGCAGGGGAGGGGCAGAGAGGGAGAGAGAGGATTCCAAGCAGGCTTAGGGCTGTCAGTGCAGAGCCCATCGCAGGGCTCGAACCCATGAACTGTGAGATCATTCCCTGAGCTGAAATCAGGAGTTGGTCGCCTAACTGGCTGAGTCCCCTAGGCGCTCCTCTCTGTGAATTTCATTTCAGGGCTTCAGGGGGGCCTGCCATGATGTTTGTTATAAGAAGGGGGTGCTGGGTGGGATGCACTCAGAACCCCGGGGTGCAGTGGGAAGGGCGGTGGGGAGGCCAAGTTGTGGGAGCTGCGTTGTGCAGGGGTCGGAGAGGGTGCCTGGGACAGAGGCTGAGCGGGGTGTGAGGGGAGGTGGAGGTGAAGGGCGCCAGGTGGCAGAAACAGCTCACTGGAGACTCAGAGGGGCCCTGAGGAGAGCACTGGTGACCTCATTCAGAAGCCAGATCGGGAGGTCAGGAGGTGTAGACGGGGAGTGAGGGTGGCTCTCAGACAGTCTGGCTGAGAAGAGGAAGAGGGAAGGAGGCTGTGGGGAGCCGTGGGGTCAGCGCACAGGTTTCCTGTTTTGAAGAGGGGGAGCCCAGAGTGCATTGGCGAGAAGAGATGATGACCTCTGGGAGCCAAGGGGTCTTATCCCTGGGCTGGTGTCTTTCGGTGGCTGTAGGCGGAGGTAGGGGGAGGTCTGCTCTTCCTCTGAGCCAACAGTGGGTGGGGAAGTGGGTGGGTGGGGACGCATGGGGGGTACAGGAAGTGGATCCTCTTTCTGAAGACCTCTGAGGAGTGGCGTTTTGGGTGGTAACCATGGAAACTAACAACAACTGTAACAATAGCGAACAGCCCCGCTGTGGTCTCGGCTTTTTCCGTGAATGATGCTGAAGCCTCTTGCACATGCTGAGGTCAGTGCTGCGACCGGGCCCGCTTTGTGGAAGAGAAGGCTACAGCACAGAAAGGATAGTTGTCCTCCCCAAGGTCACACAGCAGGAAGGGAGGACTTTGAAGAGGACTGGAGGGGCTGTTCGCTACCCTTAGACTGGGTCAGAGCCGGCTGGGGTTGGTGTTTTCCAATCAGATGAAGATGGGGTGGAGACGAGGTTGGCCCTGACCAGGGTTTCCCCTGTGGGCTAACCTGGTCCCTAGGCTCCCAGGCCCCTCAAGCTGGGCCGAGCGAGATTCGAGACCATTTCCTTTCTCTGAGGTCAGAGGCCCTGATGCTGGCTGTGTCTGGCTGGTTCTCTTGGCCTCAGGGACTTGGTTCCTCTTCCTGTCCCTTCCATCTTCCCCCATTCAACTGAGTGGTCCCCTGCCCCTTGCAGCCCCTGACGTTTTCTCCCCCTGGGTGCTGCCTTGGGCCCCTGGAACTCCCAGATCCACTCTTAGCCTCCCTGCGATGACAAGACTGTGGCTTGTTTGTGACCAAGGGGGAGAGATTTTGCTCAGGGGAGTACAGTGTGTGGAAGGACAGTCAAGAATTTCAGCCTGGGACCAGTTCGGTTGTGAGGCCCGGGGAGCTCATGTCTCGGCTCCAAGCCTCAGTTTTCCCCTCTGTAAAATGGGTTCCATGATAAACCTCCTCCACTGGTTCTCTGAGGGTAGTAAATGAGCCCGTGCAGAGAAGAGATTCACTGGATGCCTCAGAAAATGGCAGTCGGCGACCCCAAGAGCATTTAGAGGAAGTGGTCAGTGTTGGACCCACGATACAGGAGCCAGTCGAGAGATACTTGTCGAGTGAGTGAATGAATGACTGAAGTACCATCGGGATGAGACTGTCGCTTGCCCTGTGTCATGGATACCCATCTTCTGTGGCTCCCAAGATTCCATAGACCAAGTGTGTTGCTAAGTCCCTTCTTCACGGGTGGGGGTGCAGTGAAGAGGTTGTGGTCACAGTTGACCACAAGCTAAGTATGACTCAACCCGACGGGCTCTTGTGAAAGAGAGTCAGGGCTGGGGTAGGAGGGGAGATGTTCTTCAGAGAAACTCCCCCAGTCTGAGGTGGAGGGCTTGGGGAGTGGGGCTTTCAGTTTCTTTGGAATGGACATTCTAGGTCCATATGAGGCTGGAGGGATGGGCAGCCTGGGGCACGTGGGGGCGGGCAGCACCCCCGAACCCTCGAAGCCCCTCCTCTGGTGGGGGGAGCAAGAGATTGCAGGTCAAGGGGACTGTTAAAAGCGTGACCTTAGGAGTCACTGGGTTGAAATCCTCTGCCACTTCTGGGTGGTACAGCCGTTCACCTAATCTCCCTGCCTCCATTTCCTCATCTGGAAAATGGGAAGGCCGAGGGCTGCAGACCTCACGGGGCAGCCAGCTGCGTGGATTCAGCGAGGCCGAGTGTGTGAAGCAGACGCACCCGCCTTCCTCAGCATTGCCGCCGGCGGCCTCGAGCTGCCGGGTCCCCCGGGCTCAGGGCGCAAGGCCAGGAGGAGGGGCTGGAAGAGGGAGCTTTTGCAACCTGCCCTAACTGCTCCGTCCTCTCTGCTCCTGGGCGGTGATGAGAACAGCCCCAGACAGGAGAGAACAACGAAACAGCCACTTCCTTCCTTGTTGGGGTCCTGTGAGCTGTGGTCGCCAGCAGGGAGGAGGTGAGACGTTGCCATGGCGGCGGCAGCCCCCCAGCCACGGCCCCCCGGCGTGCCCCTGTCCTCCCCCAAACTCGGGAGGTTCTGGGGCCACACCCTGCGTCCCTGCATTGTGCAAACAGCATTCTCGCCTTCAAAGGCTCTTGAGGTCCCCTCTCCCTTGGGGGGAAGGCTCTCAGTGTCCAACTGGAGGCTGTTCTCCTCTGGGGACAGGTTGGGGACCCTTGTCCTTCTAGAGTTCTCTGTCCTAACTCCCTCTTGGGTCCCTGGCCATTTCTGTCCATCCCCACGGCTGCTGCCTGTGGACCGAGCAGTCACAGCACTGGCCTCCCTGCTCTATGTCTGCACTTTAAAAACAGTCACCACAACTGTCACCAAAGCACCATCCCCAAGGATGACCGGCCACTGCCTTCACCCACTTCGCCGTCACAGTCAATCCAAACTGCTGATGACCTCAATCATGGCACCAGGCGCCAACATCAGACACCAGCAAGGACGAATCCCACCACCAACTTCCCTGCCGTCACCGCCGCCACACTCACAGCGCAGCCGTCTGCAGCCATTCCCAAGCCAGCACCAGCAGGACAGTCACCAAAAACCAACCAGGGACCACTCACGGCAAAAGAATGCTGCCATCACCACCCAGCTCTGGACAACAGCGGCCACCGGCCACCGTCATTCCACAGATCGACCCTGAACACGACCGGCCACCGACCACAGACATTCAGCCCCAGCAGGCACCGGTGGCCATCATCGCCACCGCCAACAGGCACCCATGGGAATCACGGTTGTCACTGACTCACTGCCATCACCACCAGCGGCACCACCCACCCACCACCCTTCCACAGCGACCGCTCAACACCTGCGAGTCACCTCCATGGGCCACCGTCACCCCCCCTCCAGCGATGAGTGGGCATTGCCCGCGGTGACAGCCACCGTATCCAGTGCACCGCGCATGCTCTTGTAAAGCTCTTTACAAACACTGCTTCCTTGAATCTTTCAGCGCTCTTTCTGGCACTCATCACCCCTCCAGGAGGCAATCAGCACCCGTGATTAGAAGTATTGGGCTGGAGGGGCGCCTGGGGGCTCAGTCGGGTGAGCATCCGACTTTGGCTCAGGTCATGATCTCCTGGTTCGTGGGTTTGAGCCGCGCGTCGGGCTCTGTGCTGACAGCTCAGAGCCTGGAGCCTAGTTCAGAGTCTGTATCTCCCTCTCTCTCTGACCCTCCCCTCCTCATGCTGTCTCTCTCTGTCTCAGAAATAAATAAAACATTAAAAAAAAGAAGTATTGGGGTTGAGGAGAGGAGGGGATCTGCTCTTCCCCCCCACTGTGGTCCCCTCAGGTTGAGTTTCTTCCTTCCTGAAACCCCTCAGGCGAGCAAACCACTGACTAAGCGTTTTGTGCAGCTTCCTTGGGAGGGGCGGCTTTTCTCTCGAGTAGCAACTCATTTTCTGTCCTTTGATCAAAGTTTCCCCATCTGAGCACCCAAATCTTCCTGGCTTGGCTCCTTCTTCGAGGAATTCCCATCCCAAGCCCGGGTCTCTGGCTGCGCCTTTGGTTTGTGAGTCACCCAGAGGGATGCTTGGGCCCGTGATGCCCGTCGGCTTTCTGAAACGAGGAGGGCTTGTCTCCCAGACGAACACAGTCCCCGCCACCCGGTCCACTACCCTGCCTCCACCGCGGTCAGATGCCTGCTGCAACTGGCTCTGTGACCGTCCCAGCCACATGCCCTCATTGACAGAATGATGAGAAATGAAAGCTGAAGTGGTTTGCAGATGCATGGAGCGCTGGGGGCACATTTTAGAGCCGGCCTGGGCTCTCTCTTAATATGTGTGTTATGAGGCTGCGGGGTTGAGACCCACGATAGGGACAGTCTCCTGAGCCCCGTCACTGCAGTCGTCCGTCCTCGGACTTCAGCCTCACCGAGAGGTGACGCCTCTGGCTGGAGGGTATCTCCCGCCACACTTGCTTGGAAGGGTTCCAAGAGTGGTGTGGACAAGCCCGGGCCCACCGTCTCCTGTCTCTGCACTGTCAGGACACCATCCACTCCCCTCCCCACAAGCCCACTGGACACAGCTTCTGCTCGCAGCTCAGAGTGGCCGGACCCATAGACCCTCTGAAGTTCTGAGAGTTTCCCGAAACACCTTCTCTATCACAAGCAACTTCCAGATATGACATATGTGGGAACTGAGGCCCAGAGAGGGGAAGTGGCTTGCCCAAGGCCACACAGGAAGACGAGGGTCCAGGCTGGGCCGGTAACTGGTTCCCTACGCCCTGACGAAGGGGTATGTCCTTGTCCCCTGCAGATACTGTGTGGCCCCTCGGAGCCATCCTTTGTCCTTTGTTACTGCTCCATCCTTGGTCCCCTATCACCGGTTTGGCATCTGGGCATCACCCGATGTGAGCTTGGTCCCTGGTGAAGGATGCCTGGGGCACCTGAGCTGCAGTGAGGGACCCGCAGAGGGTCCTCTGCGCCCCTCCCTCTGGCCCCACCTTCTGATGGTGGTGGCCCTGGGTCACCTCCACCTGGGGGGGTGCCCCCACCCCTGCATCTCACGGCCCAGCCTCGAAGGACTTACCATGGCGAAGGTGCGTCAGGCCCCTGGGGAGCGCCCGAATGGGTGGTGGCAGGGGTCCAGGCTCAGGGCGTTCTGGGGGGCGGCTCGGGCATGGCCCTGCTCCCGCTCCCGCACCGACTCCTAGCCCTAGTTCCTCTTACAACAGCCCCCCTCCCACTTCCTTTGGCGGGAGGGGCCTCTGCTCCGCGGGAGGAGGGACGCCGGGCCCTGGGGCGGGGAGAAAGCTCCAGCGGCCGAGGGAGGGCTGTTTGGGGCTCGGCCTGGAGGGAGAGGTGGAGGGTGGCAGCAGCTGGCGGGGCCCCGGAAGGCCCTTTCTCCAGCTCCGAGGACAGCGAGCTGGCCGCAAGACTGCCTCTCCTCCAAGGGGGGCTCAGGGACCTTTCGGGAGGCTCGGCCTCTGCAAAACCACCTCAGACGTGCGCCGGTTCGGCATCCGCGAGCAAACTCCGGCTCCCAGGCTGCGCCTGCCGCTCTCTCCTCCAGAAAGGGGGGGTGGGGGGGGCATGTGTGTCCGTGTCACGACGGGCGCCGATTACCAGGAGCCACGGGCAGCTGTGAGGGTCTCAGCCTCTGGACTTAACAACCCCCGGCTCTGCTGCTTCGGGGGCTCCCCACTTTCTTATAAAATGGGGGCGCGCGCTCTCGCCCCCGGTCCTGGCACACGCAGGATCCATCAGGTGTTGGCACCGAGGGAGACCAGCCGGCCTCGTCTGGGTCCCCTCTTGACCTTTAGGAAGTGGCAGTTCGGAGCGGCTGTCACCTCCCGGTCCCCACAGCCGGGAGGAGGAGGTCGAGGCGACCCTGGGAGCCTGCGCTCCTGGCCGCACACGGCATCCCGCCCAGCGGTCGGCAAGACGCAGCGCCCCCTAGCGGCCTCGTCTGGGAGGAGCGCGTTTCTCCCGGAATCTCCCGCGCCGGCTGGGCGCTCGCTCACCTCACCGGTGCCTCGGGACACCTGCGAACGAGCAGGCAGGTGGACCTTCTCCTTGCTGGAGGCTTCAGACGGGGCTTCTGCAAGGAGGTGACGCTTGGGCCGAGGCCGAAGGGTGAGTCGGAGCTAACCGGCCGAAGAGGGAAGGGGAGGGAGCTCCTGGGAGAGGAAGCGGGTCTAGCAGAAGCCCTGGGATGGGAAGACGGAGGAACTTCGCGGAGGGCGGGAGCGAGCCCAGGGCCTGGGGGTGTGGCGGCCGGGATGGCAGGTGCCAGGCCGGGGAGCTCTGAGCGCCTCCTCGAGAAGCTTTCAAATCACTGGGCTCTGGTCTGTGCTGGTAAATTGCCCCTTTGGACGGATGGGGACCACCTGCGAGGGGCCGCGGCCGCTTCCATCCGGTGGCGGGGACGGAACGCGAACAGACACACTGACGCTCGGAGATCTACACAAGACAGAACTTTATTGATGGAGGGCTTCCTGGCGAGGGGTGTGTGGGCCCCAGGGCAGGGCCTGTAGCACCATGATGGGGGCGCCTGGACGTCGGGGTCCCCCTGGGGCAGGCAGGGCAGAGGTTGGGGTGGATCTTGCCAGCTCTGCCTCACCCCTGTAGCTGGTCTGGTCAGGGGGAGGGTGTCGGAGAGGCGCTGCTAATCCCCCTCCCCTATAGCAGACATAGACCCCCCTCTCTCCCCCCAGCTCAGACTGGAGGGATTGGGCAGTGCTGGGGGCATGACACCGGCAGACCCCCTCCGCAGCCCCCACTCTTCACAGTACATATTCCGGTCAAAGGGGGGGCAGTATTGGGGGCTCCCTAGGGGTGGGTGAAAAGGGCGCTAGGGCGAACAGTTGTTCCTTCCTCAAGCTCACCCTGGAGGGGGTCTCAACTATGAACTGGGAGAAGGGATGAGGAGGGGCCCTGGGGGTGGCCAACCCCTCTCCAACCACCAGCCAGGGACCCTGCAGGGGTTCCCAATAAATAACTTCCGGTTTCGTCTCACCCAGCTCCCGCCCCCTCGGGCTCCTTCAGGCTGGCCAGCTGCAGGCAAGGTCCCCTCCAGCCGGCGCCCAGCTGTGGCTCCGGGGCCCGCGCGCCCCCTAGCGGCCCTGGCAGGTTTTGCAGCACATCTGGCGGAAGTAGGCTCTGCTGCAGAACTGAAATTTGAGCACCAGGGGGCAGTAGGCGACCTTGTTCACATCCTTGCACTCTGGAGGGGGCAGGAGAACGGGGTCAGGGTGGGAGCGGGGAAGGGAGGGATCAGATCTCAGCGCCCCTTCTGCAGGGGCGCGTCTGCAGCCCGCACAGAGCTTCCTGGCTTCTCTGTGCCTCGGTTTTGTCCCCTCTCAAAGGGAGTTTATAACTATGAAACTCAAAGCGGGGTTTGTAAATATGTCATTAGGCTGTTGGAGGATTTTGAAAGAGAGTGTGCCGGGTCTGGGCGTATTCCCTTTCAGTTATCCTCTTGATCCAACGGGGGCTGCCATCTTTCCACGTTTCCCTTTGTAACAGACTGAGGACTCTGAACTCCAGAGGAGTCCCTTCTTTCCAGGGTATTTGTGTATTTTGTGTTCGTGGTAATCCGCCGTGACAATGACGTGAGCTCCCACTTGGTCAGTGATGCATAGTAGGTCCTGGTGCTTAACAACGGACTGCACGTGGCTTGTTTTATTCCATCTCCCTCATGCAGCACCTCCCCGCTCCCAGGTGAATCTAGTATCGACCACCCTTGACAGATTAGAAAACCAAGGCACAGAGAAGGAAGCGCAATCCAGTTTGGTTCTGGTGCCTGGAGGAAGTGATCTATTGCTCTGTATGGAAAATACTTAGGCAGGGAAAAAAGGGACATATTTAAAGCAGTGTTTCTCAAGGGAATGCTATTTTGCTCCCCCCCGCCCCCGCCCCAGAGGACATTTGGCCATATCTGGAGACATTTCTGGTTGTCACCATGGTGTGGGCTGCAGAAGCGCTATTGGTATCCAGCAGATACAAGTCAGGAATGTTGCTGAATATCCACAATGCATGGGGTGTCCCCCCTGGAATTATCTGGCCCCAAACATCAGTAGTGCCCGAGGTTGAGAGATTCTGGCTCAAAGAAAAAAAAATTAAGCATCTAATGGGACAAGTGGCGATCAACAAGGTGAAGGCTACGGAGGTGGCTGGAGGAATGACTCGAGTGTGGGTGCCCAGAAGGAGCAGGTGTCTAAAGAGCGAGGCACGTAGTGCAGGGAGAGGTGCCGAAGGATGCCCTGGAGGGGCCAGAAAAGGGCATTTCGGTGGCTGGAGAAGCTCCAGGCCAAAGGTCAGGACGCCTGCGCTCTCCTGTGGCTTCCTCTGCGCGGGCCCTCTCGTGCCCCTGGGCCTCCCGCCCCACATACCTTCGGGGCCGTCCCCGGGGGGCGCGCTGTCGCACTTGGCTTCGCACTGCTGCGTGGCGGGGGGCCGCAGGGCCTCTGCGCACTCGCGGGACGGCTGGCCGGTGTGGCTGGAGCAGCGCACCGCCCGCTGCTGCTGCCCGAGGCCGCACTGTGCGGAGCACTGCGGGGAGTCGCCGCTGAGCCTCGGCCGCGCCAGCCCGGGGCGTCCCCTGCCCCCGCCCCCCGCCCCCCGAGGGCGCCGGCCTACCTCGCCCCACTCGCCTGCCACCCAGCGAGCGGGGGGGCAGCGGCGCAAGTTGCAACGCATGGTGGCCGGCGGCTTGGCCGCGGGCGGGCAGTGCGCGGGGGGCAGCGTGGCGCGGTGGTCTGAGCTCTTGCATAGGACGACGCGGTGGCGGAGGCCCGGCCCGCAGCTGGGGGTACACTGCAGTCGGAGAGGGGGTTTCGTGCTCCCGGGCGCTGCAGTCGCCGCCCGCCCAGGGGTTGGGGGGATGGTGGTCCGGAGGGAGGCCAGGGGGGTTCAGCTAACCTCGGCCCGGTCTGGAGGGGGCGGTCTAGGCCCCGCACTCGTGACTGCGCAGAGGCGCCTCGGCGGGCACCCCAGTCCCCACCTCCCGCCGCACGGCTAGCGGGGTGGGCGCGGGCGGGCAGGGGCGGCTGACCTCTGACCAGTCCAGGGCGGCCCACTCGGGCGGGCAGGCGGGGCCCTGGCAGGCTTCCAGGACGGGTGGGCGCGGCTGCGGGCACGCGCTGTCGTCCAGCGCCTTCTCCTCGGCGGCTGACACTCGGCGCTGGCACACGACGGAGCGGCTGCGCACGCCCGCATCACAGCTGCGGCTGCAGCGCGACCAGTTCCCTACCACCCAGCTGCGGGGAGGGGGCGGGCCTGAGAGAGCGTGCGTCGCAGCCCCCCCCCCCCCCCCCAGCAACCCGCATCTTTCTGGAAACCCGCGCGGGGGTGCCCGCTGCTTGGAATATTATCCCGCGCCGGTAAAATCCTCGCCCTGCACCCACCCTGTGCCTGGCGACGTGCATCACCCCGCGGGAGAGAATTACCTGGACCTGCCCAAGGAGCATCACGGCTCCGACCCCACCCTCGGGAGCACCGCCCCCCAGGCCTGGGAGCACGCGCTCCTCTGATCTGAGGAGCCCCGCCCCTCCCGCCCTTGCCACCCTGCCCGGCACCCTGGCGGGCACTCACTCGGGTGGGCAGGGCTCCGTGTTGCAGGCGCGCTGCCGCTTGGGCAGCTTGCTGTGTGCGCTGCAGTGGTGGGGGGCCACGGCCGAGCTGTCCAGCTGGCTGCGGCACTCCACGGCCTGCACCTGGCTGCCTGGGGGCGGGCGAGAGACCCGCTCAGCCCTGCCGCCGCCTGAAGGGGCCAGCCCCCGCGCCCAGGGCCCGCCCCCGAGCCCACCCCGACCTCACCGCCGGCACACTGGGCGGAGCACTTGGTCCAGGGGGCGTAGTGCCAGGAGTAGGGGGGCAGCGCGTCTCGGGCGATGGGCGCGTTGAAGCGGTAGCGCAGGGCAGCCAGCTCCGTCCGGGCCAGCACCTGCGGCGGGGGAGGGGCCGTCAGTGGAAGACGGGCTCTAGTCCCCAGGGAGGCGAGCGTCTTCCGGCACCTTGCTCCCGCCCCACCCCATTGTTACCATGACGATGAGAGACGCGTTTATAGGTCCCAGGGCTTCCAGGCTCTGTGTCTGATCCGGCCCCTGTCGCAGCTGAAAGGTGGTCCCGGCCAGGGGCAGGCGGTGCGGCTGGGGGGTCCCGGGCAGCCCCTCCAGCAGCAGGGACTCCTGGTCCCCCTTCAGGGCTAGGGGGACAGCACAGGGGTCAGAACCCCAGCCACACTGACCCCCTGCTGACCCCCAGGCTGCATCCCTGCACCTCCGGCTCACCCAGGTGACTGAGGGAGAGGTTCAGGTCCTGGATGAAGATGTGGACGGAGCCTTTGGGGATCCAGACGACTTCCTCGTACCCTGGACAGTGGAGCTGAGATGTTGCCTACTTGGCCCTTCCCCCACACCTGCCTAACTCCCCCATTCCTGGCCCTTGATGATAACGGCTAACTATTCCTGTGCTAAGTACTCACAGGGACCTTCCAGGGCACCCCCAGCCCCGGTCCTGTGAGGTAGATGTATCATCACACCCAGTTTACAGATGACAAGACTGAGTCTCAGAGAAGGCAGGCAACTCACCCAGGTTTGGCTGCTAGGAAGTGGCTGGGCTGGGGTTCCAACCCAAACTTTCCCGCCTCTCTGACCACCAAAATGGTCTGATCCACCCCCTACCTCCCCCAAGTATGCAGCAGGGCTGGGTTTGGGCAGAAAGAAGAGGGCACTGTAGACGCCCCGACCCACATGATGACACGGTGACTTTAGCAGCTGGAGTTAGGTTTGCAGTGGGCTCTACCACTTACAACCTGGGCCCCTCCCTGTCCCCTGCACCCTACACTGGGGCCTCACAGTGTGTTTGCTTCCAGACGCCCTCCCTCCCCTTCCCCCCTCCTCCCTGGGGTCTCTCTCTTCTTCAGCCCAAGGTTGGGAGGCACAGTCAAGTTCACCATAGCCTGCAGATATCCTTCCCCTAGTTAGCCTTCTCCTTTAGCACAGCGTCCCCCAGGCCCCTGCCCCAGCCCCTGCCCCAGGCCGCCAGGGTGGGGGAGGGGAAGGGTTTCGGTCACTGACCTCTCTGCACGCTAATTGCCAAGGTTTAGGCACCAGAGCCCAAGCTAGTCCCTGATCCTGGTCTGGGCCATTGCTCTGCCCCCGGGGACATTTTGGGGTCCCCACTGGGCCCCGCGTGACTGCGGTGGAGCCAGTGCTGGCCCCCTTCCCCCCTCCATCGCGAAGTGTGGGAGGGAGAGGGAACGGAGGTCTCTCACCGGTTGCAGGTGAAGCCGGGCTGAAGACCCCCTCGATGGTTTCGCAGGCACTGCCGTCACCGCCGCACACCCGGCACTTGTCCTCCCTCAGGTCGGAGCCCAGGACCCGGTCACAGCCCACGTGCTGGGGAGGTGGGGGTGTCAGTGAGCCCCGCCTCCCTGCCTCCGCCCCTCCATTCCCTTGCCCTCTCTCTGGGAGTCCCCTCCACCTTGCACTCGCCGCTGACACAAATGTCCACCGTGTCCGGGCGGCAGGGCGTCCCGTCCACCACGGCTGCCGCCCTCTCGGTGTAGAAGTTGAAGCCTTCGGCCAGGCATGTGAGCGAGCAGGCCTTCACGCCCCCTGGGGGGGGGCACGGCCCCGTCAGACCCGGGGGCCAGGCCACCCGGCACTCCCTGCTTGCTCCCTGGGGGAGGTGAGGCATACGACAGACCCCAGACCCAACAAGGATGGGCAGGTTGGGCAGAGAGAGCTGGGGTTCCCAGCATCCAGTGGCGGACCTGTTGAGCCACATCCCGGGCTCTTGGGCCCCTTGGGTGAAGGGGGTGCCAGGGCAGCCCCCAGGATGCTGTATCCACCTGCTGCGGCCCTCCACTGCCCCCACCCCCACCCCCCGGCCTCCTGAGTTCCTCACTCACCTCCTCGGTAGGTCTTCCACGTGTAGAATTTGCCACGGAAGGGGACGCTGTCAAATTCAGAGCACTGCATTTCCCTGAAGTCCTGAGAGCCTGGGGGGCAGTCCTGGGGGCCAGAGAGGGGAGAGGGAGGGAGGCCAGGTGTTGGGGAATGGAGTTAGGGCACAGGCTCAAGGCCAGAGGACAGACAGACGCTCAGGGCAGGGATGGGTTGGAGGGGTGAGGCTGTGGAGGGCCAGGTGAGACTGGTCAGTGGCCTGAGCTAGGTCTAGGCAGTGGAGCTGGAGGGACAGGTACATCTGAGATGGAGCAGGTGACTCATTAGAGCTTGGGGCCAGCTGGGGGGGATGGCTGGCCTTCTGGTTTCGGACCATGAGACCTTTCTTGGGAGGGCAGGCCTAGGAAGGAGCAAGAATAAGGGGGCGGGGTGTCCTTGTGGACTCTGGAGACGGGAGTCCCTCCAGGTGGGGCTGGGAAGGCCACCCCTGTCACTCCAAAGCTTTCCCTGAGCTCTGAGCACCCCCCTCCCCCCAGCAGTAAGCCCTGTGCTTACTGGGTGTGTAAAGCCCGGAGCCCTAACCAGCCATGGGGAACCCCAGCGTTTCACAAAGGGGCCGCAGCAGAGGACGACCCAGGTGTAGCCGGGGGGAGGGGGGGCTGAGAGCACAGGGCACGGGTGCTGCAGGCAAGGCAGGAGGTTGGGACGGGCCGAGGCATCTGGTTAGAAGGGCGTGCAAGCTGAGGACCAAATGTGGCCACTGGGCGTGGTGACAGGGAGCTCAGCGCGAGGGGCGGGGCAGCTCGGGGAGTTTGGGCTTCAAAGGGAGGGGCGAGGCTCGCCATAGCTGGAGGAGGTTGTGGGGGTCAAGCAACTTCAAGGTGGGAGACTCATCTGCTGACGAATGGAAGGAGCCAGACGCTTGTGGAGGGGGGAGAGCTGGGTCTGGTGGGCACCGGGGCCCGGGGGCAGGGGTAGGCAGGGCAGGGCAGGGCAGGGCTGGCCTGGCCTGCAGGGTCCCGAAGAGACGGCAGGCGGCCCGCGGAGGCTCGTCGGAAGCTGACTTATGCCTGTTTTCCGAGTGTGCGAGGGGCCGCGGGTACCCGGCCTGGGGAAACTCACGTCGGTGTTGCAGGAGCGGTGCCGCCGTCTCTCGCCCAGGCAGTACTTGCCCCCGATTGTTGGCCTGGAAGGGGGGAGAGGGGCAGAGGAGATGTCGGGCTGGGGGAGACAGAGGGCGGGGCCCGCCCCAACCTCTTTACGAAAGGTCCTAGGGGCTGACCTAGGGCTGTCGCAGTGACGGCTGGAGGAGGACACGCCGCCGCCGCACGTCCGGCTGCAGTCGCCCCACGGGGTCCACGGGCCCCAGGCCCCGTCCACGCCCTCCGGCCGCGACCCGAAGGGGACGCACACTCTCTTGTAGCACCACTGCGGGGAGGAGAGGGATGCGCAGGGGTGAGCCGGACTCCCGGGGTCTCGGCGCTGCTTCCTGCCCCGCCCCTCCCCCCAGCCGGGGGTCTCAGCACCCCTGGCTTGAGCCGGAAGGGGCGAGGGTGGAAGCGGGGTCTGAGGACCCGGACGGGGGCAATGCAGGGGCGTGGCCCAAGCAGACGGCCGCCAGCAGGAGGTGAAACTACCTTGGGACCTAAGTGGCTGGAGACGGGGCGGGGCCTGCGGGCAGTGGGCGGGGCCAGAGACGAAGGAAAACACACTGCGGCGCGGTGGGCGGGGCTCGGGCAGGGGGCGGGGCCCGGCGGGCGGCTGCGGCCTCGCTCACCCCCTTGTCGATGGTGTGCGTCTGGCACAGCGTGCCCTCGGCGGCTGGAATGCTGTTGGTGATGCACCGGTTGCTCTTGCTCAGACACCACAGCTCGCTGCAGACCTCCTGCGGGCCAAGGCGCCCGCTCAGGCTCGCCCCCCGCCCTCCTCCCTCTGGCAGCCCGCCCGCCAGGCGGCGACGCGGCGACCCGCTCCCGGCCGCCTAGCAGTGGGGCCCCGGCGCCCCTTTGCTGGGTCTCAAGGAGCCTTCTTGAATCCTCTCGTGCGGCATGGCCTGAGGCCTCCTCTGCCTTGCGAGCCGCACTTATCCAACGTCCGTGTGTGCCACAAACTCCCTTACGCGTTACTACCCGTTTCACTGAGAAAAAACCAAGGCCCAGACAGGTAGAGTCACTTGCTAGGGACCGCACAGCTTCTAAGGGGCAGCCTGGGTTTAACCCAGACCTTTGATGGACCAGCCTGTGACCGATTCACTCTGGTGCCTCCTGAGTTTCCAGAAGGAAACTTGGGACCGGCTGAGGAATGATGATGATTCTGCATTCCTTTTCGGGATGGGTGAAGCAGCCCTTGGGTAAACAGCAATTCTGAAAACTCAGGCCCGGGAGATGGCCCAGGTCAAAGGCCTCATCTCGGAGTTTTTCCAGCTGGTGATCCTCCTTGCGGCCCCCACCCACACTGGGGAAACTCCCAAAGCTTTTAATCTGTGGGCTGCTGGAGGACGGGGCAAGGGGAAAGGCCAGGCTGGATCTGGGTGGGGCATTCCTTTACTTCCCCCACTGAAAAATCTGCCCACCTTTGCGTCTGAATCCTGCTTGGGCTGGGCAAGTCCCAGGAAGTCACTCTGACCCTTTAGGTTAATATCCCTGGACAAACCCCAGTGGGTTCGAGCGTGCCAAGTCTCTGACCCTCTAGCCTACATCCTGCCCCACCTCCCGGGGTCTTCCCTCCCCAACACCCAAGAAGTGGAAATCCTCTGGTATCCTTTTTAACATTTATGTGGAATTTCCTCTCTGAACCTAATGCTTTCGAGTTTTGGAGATTTGGCATTGGACCAGTCAAGAGCTACGGGAGCGGCCCTTGTCCGGGTCAGCCTCTGAGACACCCGCACACGTATGAGAAGTTCAGAAGGTTTTTCTCAAATCTGCTCCCTCAAACGTCCTCCAGAGTCCCTGCCTTCTGCCCCCTCAGGGCACACATCACAGCTAAAATCTCAGTCTGGTTTTCTGGCTTCACTTGGCTTGTGTCCTTCTGGCCGTTTGTAAAAAAAGATCACATGCCCCGGGCCCCCCTTGGGACCCCTCTTAAAGAGAGCGAGCTATTCCAGTCCTGTTTTTCCTCCTGTCCACAAGGAGGCGCTGTGGTGCACATGCAGGAGCTGGGCGGGTGCGCACTCTGGGAGACTTCAGCTCCGCCCCTGACTTGCAGCACATGCCCCTCTTTGGGCTTCAGTTTCCTCATCTACAGCACAGGCCTTGCCTACCTAAAAGGCATGTGACGGGGCAGATAGAGGGATTGCATAAACTCCCTGATGTTGTGTAACAAGGACCACAGCTATCTCTGGACTAGGCTCAAGGCCCAGCTCTGTACACATGTTAGCCAAGTGACATGTAGTCAATACTTTCCCCCTTTGCCAGGGGCGCCGGGAAGATGATCCTTGGAAAAATAAAAGGAAGAATCAATTCAGCATACAGGCAGCACCCGATCAAGCTCCGTTTTCTGGCACTTCCTCCCCTCCCCTCCCTCCGTGTGACATTTAGAGTCACAGAGAGACCTGGACTCGAATCTTGGCTCTGACATGCTCCGGAACTGTGACTTTGGGCAAGGCACCCTCCCTATGCCTCAGTCCCTTCAATCTGTCTTGTGGGAATAACAGGATCGCCAACAGTTTAAATGAGATGATACACATCACATGCTTAGCACATAGTGAGCGCTCAGGGAGTGTCAGGCACTGTCCATCATTGTTGGGACACCTGGGGTACAGCAGATGGCCTAGGATAGCTTCCAGATTCTTTAGAAATTCATTAAGGGTGCTGTCGTCAACAGCCAAGTTGGGGGTGGGGGTGGGGCAAGAGTGGATTAGCTAGAAAATCTTCCAGGGCCTATCTCCTCCTCTTATACTGGAATGAAGTGAGGACACTTTACCCGCTGCCTGTTCATGTGTTGGGTGAACACGGCCTTAGCTTGGACGTGGCCATCCAAACTCTGACCTTTGGAGTCTAGAGGAAGCTAGCAGGCCTTCAGTTTCTTGGGGGCACCTGGGGGGGAATCCCCAGCTTGCTGGTCTACCACAGGGCGGGGCTTTGGGAGGTCAATCTAAACCTCACAGCGAGTGATGGGGTCAGTCAGGCGGCTCAGAGCTCATCCAGCCACGGGTCATGTGAGCCAGTTGGTGGGGGGTGTGGGGAGTGAAGACAGGGTGTGGTTGGAAGGCTCTGTCTGGTTCTCTGCCATGTGGGGAAGACGGTCCACCCCCCAGGGAACGGTTCCCACCCAGTCTGGATGTTTGGTTGAAACCTGCCCAGTTAGGGGGCTTGGGACCTTAGCTCTGCTAAAGCCACAGGAGGCCTGATAGGACGGACAGAAGGTAATGACCGAGCTCTCCCTGGCCCAGCCCCCACCCCCAAATCTGGTCCCATTCTCCACCTCTGAGTGCTTGGGACCTTTGTACACCTGTGCACCTCTTTTCCCCCAGCCCCCACGGGGGCTCACCCCCCTCCCGGCTCTCCCACCCCCTGCGGCCCCTCCCCTCCCAGGAAGGAAAGCAGGAAGGCTCTCTCTACCCCGTATTTACACTGACGCGATTTGACTCCATGTTGGAAGCGACACTGCTCATCTGCGTCGTAGGCCTGGCCGGGCGCTACTGTCGGGTACACGAAGTCCTGTCTGGGGGGCCGGTTGTTCAGACACAGCCCCAGGCCTGAGCTGTGGTGAGAAGAAAGCAGCTGTCACCTTAGGGGGCTGCAGGCCGAAAGCTGGGGGAGCCCAGCGGGGCGTAGGTTCTGGGGGAGGGGCCCTCGGAGGCAGCTCTGGCATCCGGACCCTTCCCCTGAGTGTGGGCAGGCGGGGCGCGGGGCGGGCACGGCGTCCTCACTCCAGGAAGCTGGTGATGTAGTCGCGGCTGCAGGACGACCACACGAAAGGGTTGGTCTTCATGGTGATGTGGGCGGCCATGAGCTTTGCCGGGTCCTGGCCCCGCGCCCCGCAGCTGTTCCCCACGCCGTCGTGGTTCATGCCAAACCTGGGGGAGCAGCGTGGGCTCTGCGGGCGCCCTGGGAACGCGCCCGGCCTCCCGGCCTCCCGCTGCTGTGTCCCCCCCTCCCCCGCCCCCTCCGGCCTCACGTGTGTCCAATCTCGTGGGCGATGGTGAAGGCGGTGGCCAGGCCGATGTCCTCGTTGATACTGCAGCTCCGCTCCCGCTCGCACATCCCGCCCACGGGCGCCAGGCCTGCGACACGGGTACGTGGCACATGGCTGGGCTCAGGCTGGTGCTGGCTGGTCCGTGCGCCCTGCCGGGTCCCCCCACCCCCACCAGGGCCAGGGTCCCCAGTCCGCTGGCTTCACAGGCGCCTGCAAACCCACAGGGTGTAAGTACCTAGTGTCCCGCAGGGCTTGTTCTTATAGATGCAGATGTCGTAGCTGCAGAGGAAGGATGAGCTGGTGGTGAGGGGCTGGGCCACAGCCCTGAGCCCTGCTGCTGCCAACGTGAGCAGGGGGGAGGGGCAGGGGGTGGGGGCGCGGCTCACTTCCATCTGCCACTCACCCCTCACCCCTTGCTCTGCCCCCAGATGACCTTGGGGAGGCCGGGGGTGCATGAGTGACTGACTGACTGCCCGCAGGAATGAGACAGTGAGTGAACGGGTGCGTCTGTGCCCAACTGGCCCCACTGGCCCTGACCTTCTCTCTGCTCTCAGGCTCCCAGCAGCCCCTTCCGCCCCCTCACGCCCCACTGGAGTAGCCGGAGCGTTCCAGCCTCTCCCATCTCCCAGCAGAAGCGGCCCCTGCTTGGAGCCAGGCGGCCCCGGGGACCACTGGTGCCTCGGCCCGGCCTGGAGCCTCCCCGGCCCTCACCGCGTGATGAGCACTGCTGTGTCATGGTTGGCCACACCGTTCTCCGGGATGGCGTTGCCATGGCCGCTGCGGCTCACGATGGATTTCTGCCACTTACAGAAGCTGTCCAGGGACTTCCCGGCGTGGTGGGTGATCTCCAGGGTGGGCTGCGGGCACACAGAGGGGAGCGCGTGGGTGCCAGCCGCACTGGGAGGGCAGGTGGCGCTGGTGTGCAGGGCTGGGGGGGGGGGCGCCCACGCACCTGGTCCTCCGTGAGCAGGATGAGGCGTGTCACCAGGATGTTAACGATGTTTCCCAGACTCGAGTCCTGGAAAAGTTTGGCAACCTGGCCTCCAAGAAACAAGAGAGACCGAGTCTTAAGAGAGGCTCGGAGCAGAAGACAGAAGACACAACAGTGACAATAGCTGTCCTTCGTCACCGCGCGCTTGGGAGTCAGGCTAAGCGTGCTGGGTACCTCTTCACACCGGCCGGTGCTGCGATCATTCCCGTTTTACAGAGGGGCAAACTGACATGCAGGGAGGCCAGGACACACAGTAGGTGCCCCGGGTGGGATTCAGTTCTGGGTAAGCCTGCCTCCAAAGCATGGTCGCTTGCCAGTAGTTTCTTTCTGACTCGCCCCCATTTGGCTCATCCGTGCCCGCCCTCAGGCAGCCCTGCACACTCGGCCGCATCCCACCACCGTCTAAAGGGACCGATCTGAGCAGCACCACAAGCAGGTTGGAAGGGGTAGGGGGCATGAAGCTGTGGAGACAGTGGCCAGGGAGGGGAGGGGGTGCTCCGGGGGAATGGGCACAGACGATGGAGGCCGCATGGTGCAGTGATCTTGGAGCCTGGGGCATCCCTGTCCCATGTAGAAACCCCCAGAAACCCTGGCAGGTTTTAGACAACTTTAAAAGCCCAATGGAGGGAAGCGGGGCCAGGGCAATACGCAGGGGCATCACACACGAGGTCATGTCAACACACTGGGCCCTCTGTCCTTCTGCTGAACCTTTTCTCCTCCCTTTTGCTTCAGGGAAACAGCAGTGCCATGTGGCAGGCTCCAACCAAGTGCCAAATGCTCCCTCCGGCTGCTCTCCCTGCCCCCGACCCTCTCCCCCACCTCTTAACCTCTGTGGTAGATGCCATGATAATAGTATTGTACAAAGGTGGAAACAGAGGCTCAGGGAGACCCAGGGGCTGGACTGAGATCTGGTGTGGGCAGCGGGTATATCTGAGTGTGGGTCAGCGAGGGCACCTGTGTGAAGTTATAGGCAGGTGCCCACAGGACAGTTCTGCGTGCATACAGGTGCGGGCCCATGTGTGTGCAGCTGACCTTGACAGGTACGACCTTGACAGGGATGTGCAATCGGTGTCCTTGTTTTATTTTACTTTGAGAGAGAGGACGAAGTGAGCAGGGGCAGAGAGAGAAGAGAGGAAGAGAGAGAGAAGCGGGGCTCACCCGGGGCTCGTGTTTCACCCAAAGCACAGGACTCGAACCCAGTGTGGGACTTGAACTCACAAACTATGAGATCATGACCTGAACCGAAGTCAGATGCTTAGCCAACTGAGCCACCCAGGCGCCCTGTGTCCTTATTTTATACAGCAGACACTTACTCGGCACCTGCTGCGAGCTGAGCGCTGTTCTAAATGCTTTATCGATTCACTGCAACCACCTTACCCTTGTGAAGCGGGGACTATTACCAGCCCCATTTTACAGATGGGTAAACCAAGGCACAGGGGTGAAGTAACTTGTCCAAGGGCGCACAGCCTGCCGAGTCCATGCTCCCAGCCACAGAGCGCGGCCGTTTCTTCCCAGTCCTTCCTCATGTGGGCCTCCTTTCCCCCTGTGTCCCCTCCATTCTGGTTCCCGGGCCTCAGGTCAGGGCTAGTGGCTGGGATGGTGAGACCCCGTTTCCTGACCTCTGGAGGCAGGCTCCAGGTGCCCGGGCTCCACCCCCAGGGAGGGGGAGGCACTTACAATGTTCATGATGGCCAGCACGTACTGCTCCACATCCCGGCGCCCGTGGTAGGCCACCATCATCTTGTCTGCCACCACCAGCGTCTCCACGTAGCGCTCTCGGCTGACCGAGCGCTTCAGGCCTGGCTGGCCGCGCTCCGTCTCATTCCCCAGCGGCCTGGCAGGTGGCGGCTTCAGGGTACGCAGCCACCACGGCCGCCCCTTCCACGGCTTCTCGTCTGGATGGACGACTTCTTGTCATTCTGCTGCCTGCCCTGACTGTCCACCTACCTGTCTGATGGCTCATCTGCCCAATGGGCCGTCAGACCCCTCATTCTTTGGTTCCTGGGTGTTCTGGTACAAGGTCTAGTCCCACCGTGGGTCCGTGACCCAGATGTCCGGTTCTACAAAGAAGTGTCTGCCCCACCGCCAAACTGGAGAACAGCCCACCTGCCCGGTGGTCTTCCTGCCCAACCGAACCAGCCCGCCTGTCTCCCGGACCGTCAGGCGGTGACACCACCCACTTTTCTGTGTGTATGACCCACTGTGTCAGTGTCCTACTTGCAGACTGTCAGACTGTGTACCTCATTTAACGTCCCAGGGCTCTGCCTTTGTCCCCACGGCAACCTGGCTTTCTAGCTGTCCAATTGCCCTGGTAGATTTCTATCTCATGCAGCTTTCTTACTTTCCTGTTCCCTGACCGTCTGATCTAGAACCGTCCTCCTGAAAGTCTGGCCGTACACTGGACCTTCCGAATGGTGTTTCTGCCGCGAAGTGGCTCAAGTATCTGCAACTACCCAGTCGCTTGACCATCTGATCACACAGGAATCCTGGGGATGGAGGGTTTTACACCTGAGCACCTGTCTGGCTGTCCAGCTGCCTGTGTGGCTCACTGCTGGGCCATCGGACTAGGGCAGTGGTGGAGGGGCTGTTTCTCTGCCCTACTGTCCCGCTGCCTGGCTGGCTGCCAGTCCTCCCCACACAGAGCTACCTGCTGACCTTCTGCAGGGAGAGATGCTCCTGCCTACCTCTGCCTTAAGGCAAAGAAGTCCAGTCCCTCTGCTCATCCCCAGAAAGACAGGTATACCTCTCACTCCACAGGCTGTGTCCAGGTGGGGGTGACGCAGAGAGGAGCGCTTGTACACCACATGGGGGCCACTCTCCTCTGGGCCATGGGCTCCTTTGGGCCCAACTTGCAGGGGCTCGATCAAGTATTCTTCTTCCTCCGCCACAATGAGGCCATGCTAGGGGTTGGGTAGTGTGCAGAGTGCTTGGATCAGATCTTGCTCCCAGGACCCCTGGGACCCTTTCTCTGTCTTTATGATTTCATTCCTCTATCTTACTGGGGTTCTGTTGCTATTCCTTTTCCAACTTCTTGAGGTGGATGTTCAGTTTATTAATTTTCAGCCCTATCCCTAAGGCTATACGTTTTCCTCTAAGTTCGGCTTTGGCTGCATCCTAAAAAAAAGTAACTAATCCTTCTGATGAGCTCAAAGTGCTTTCAAAATATCCACCATGATTCCTCTCTGACCTCTATGTAGGAGTGTTTTTCCAAACTCCCAAACGTGTGGGCATTTCTCCCTGCTTCCCAGGACCCTCCGCTCACCAGGCCCCCGCAGGTGCTGATGGCCACACGGGAACTGCCAGCCTGGCCCTGCAAGTGGCCGGCGTAGAGACAGTGGGGCCGGGCAGCCCTCTGCCAGGCCAGGCCCTCCCGTGTCCAGTACTCCACGGAGACGTGCCCTGCTAGGAGGCGGGGGCTGCGGGTCAGGTTCAGCAGGAAGTGGGTGCTGGGTGCAGCCACCTTGTAGAAGAGGCGGGACTCTGCAGCTGGCCCTGTGCCCCGACGCTGCCTCCGGTGGGGTGGGGGCGAGAAGGCCAGCAGTGCCCCATTATGGTCCACTCGAGTGGGGAAGGCGATCTCGTAGCTCTCCAGACTGGACAGGAACTCATCTGTGGGTGAGGGTCAGAGGCTCTGGGTGAGCCCTGAGAATGACCCGTGTCTTGGCTGCTTGGCTACAGGGCCCTCCCCGCAACGAATGCCATCCCGGCCCCGCCGACCCTTCCTCAGCTCCTTCTTCCCTCCCCACTTCCGCCCCTGGGCTGCCCCTACCTTGAGAGCGGAAGGCATGTAGGACTTCGAACGTGAGGCCCAGCCCCAGGGTGAGGACCCAGCGGAGGATCTGGCCGGCGGGAGCCATAGGGGCCACGTGTCCACATGTCTCTCTCCAGCCCCGGCTGCCAGCAGCCCCCACAGCACCACCTCCCCTGTTCACAGCCTGGGGAGCATCACCGGGCTCCTAGGAGGGAGGAGGTGGGTCAGGTGGTGGGTGGGTGCTTGGTCCTGCTGCCCAGTGTATCCAGTGCCTAGGCCCCTCACTCCCGGCCCCAGTGACGTCCAAGACATCTCCTCATTCAGAAGTCCCCCTGTCCCCACCCTCCCCTTCCTCCCTGTACTATTAGGATACACAGGGATTTCAACTTTGTGAGCAAAGAAAACAAGACAGTGTTTGTGAGCAAGAAAACAAGAGCACCTATGAGGTGCCAGCTACCGGCCTGAGCGTTTTCACACCATTTCGTTTCACTTCCACAATAATCCTGAGGATTCCTTCCCTAGGTAAGGACTGTGCATGATACAGACACCGTCCTTGCCCACCATGGGGCTCGGTCTCCTGGGAGTGACTGAATGAGAGGAGTTCAGGTTGCGACAAGTTCTCTAGAAGTAATAACGGGGAAGCTCAGATGCAGGGGTGTGGGGGGTGAGCGGAAACTCATTCAGTGAAGAGACAGGAGAAGGTGCCCGGGATGGAGGACCAGCAGGCTCAAAGGCCCTGGGGCCGGGAAGAGCTGGGTGTGGATCCAGGACCACAAAGGCCGGTGTGGCTGGGCAGAGTGGCTGAGGGGGAGGGTGCAGAGCAGTAGGGAGGCTGGCATGGGACTCGGCTGTGTCGGTCAGTGGGCATTTTCAGCCCAGATTAAAGCGGAGGCCAGTGCTTGGCTCTCCCTCCTCACCCCGTCTGACCTAGGCCTTACTATTAGATCCCCTGCCATGGGTAGCACTATCTACCCTGTCACTGGGCCCGGAACCGCTGCAGGTGGCCTCTGTCCCTGTGACCTCTCTTCTAACCCTGTACTTCTGCCCTGACCCCTGGTTCTGCTCCGTTGCCTTTCAGATTCTTCTTTCTAGAAGCTCTAGGCCTGGCTGGCAGGTCTCAGTTTCTCTGGCATCAGCCCCAGGCCAGCCTGCTGCACACAGACACTGCTTTGGGCCACTACCCTGTGCCAAACCCTCCTCCCCACTCCCGTCTCCACCCTCCTCCTCCTCCTCCTCCTCCTCCTCCTCTCTGCAGTTTCCCCCTTAATCACACACTGTCTTGTTTTCTTTGCAGCCTGGCCAAGTCTGAGAGTCGATCCCCAAACAGGGCAGGTCAGCACAGGAGGGAGGGAGCCAGATTTTCAACAAGATGCAGACTTGGAAGTTGACATTACCGCTTCTGCTTGGACCCCTCCAGGAATGGGGAGCTCACTCCAAGACACTCTCTGTACCCTCCTGCTGCCTTGAGCTGGGCGGGGGATCACCCCTCGTTTGTTTGTACCTTTTGGGGGCTCCAGTCGGTGGCCTGGTGTCGGACACCTGTGGGTGAGCCCCTCTGGGCCTCAGTGTGTCTTCTCTGGTGCCTGGACAGGGAGGGGGCAGTGAGGAGGGGCTGGGCTGGGTCAGAAGTTCAGGGGTGGCTGAGAATAATCTGCCCTTCTCCCTAACTCTGGTGAACCTCCTCTTGGAGTATCTGATCATCCTTCAGTTCCCGGTCCCCCAACAAAGGCCCCCACCCCCCGTCCCCATCTCTTGCTTCCTGTCCCCTAGCCCATCCTGGAGACCCAAACCAGCTCTGATTAAACCCCTTCCTGGTTGAGTTGCCCTGACCTCCCCCTCCTGCCTTATCCCCCCCCCATCATGCCAAGGTGGCAGCATTCTGATCACAAGTGACGGTGGACCCCCTTCCCCCAATCCTGTCCCTCTGTCTTTCCTGCACTGCCAGGCCTGGTGCAGAATCTTGCGCCCTGGCTCTGTGGCTCTGGTCTTGGCTGCAGCGTCTTTGAGTCTCTCCTGCTGCCCACCCCTGAAGTCCTCACCACTGTCCCCTGGGCTGCCCCTCCTCCCAAAGACCTCACAGCCTCCCTCCGCTTCTGGCTCTGGTGGGGCGTGGGGGACCCAGCATAGGCGGGTGAGGATGGGGGATGCAGAGGGGAGGGGTCTGGACGGAAGGTTGGCAGGTGTCCTCTGCCAGGGCAGGGAAGAGCATCTGGGGCAGTGGCCCAGCCCGCAGGGCGGTGTGGGGAGGTGTGACCTGCCCGGGCCACTGGGGCTGCCAGGAACAGGTCAGTGGGTCTGGGGGAGAAAGTGATGCCCGTGCCCCGGAGGTTAGGGCATTCCAGGGCCCGCGCCGGACTGTGATGTGTGCACAACTGTGTGTGTGTGAGACCGTGTGAGGGGACTGCGTGTACGTATGGGGCTGTGCGTGGGGTGTGTGCCCATGTGACCCCGTGTGTGGCCATGTGTGTGCCCGTGCGGCTGTGTGTGTGTGTGCGCGCGCGCGCACGCACACGGGCGCGTGCCCAGGCCTGGCCATTCCTCCCGGCCCCTCCTTCCAGAAGGCGGGAGGGAGGCGGCCGGCGCGGGGCCGGTGCCAGCGCTGGAGGAGGAAATGCCGCGCGGAAGCGGCCCGGAAACAGCGGAGGCTCCATCCCATCCCAGTGATCCGGGAAGGAGCCGCCGCTCCACGCCCGGACCTCGGCGGGTGCCGTGCCCGGGGAGCCCCGGCCGCTCCGTGGGGGCCCGGGCCGAGGCCGCCCGGGCCCAGGCCTCCTCCTGGCGCTGCACATCTGGCCGCCGGGAGAGCAGACAAAGGCCCGCCCGAGGCCTGCGGGAGGAGGGGGCCGGCGCCCCGGCGGGTCCCCCTCCGCCAGCCACTAATTAAAGGCCCTGAGCCCGAGGGGCCGGAGACGCCGGGAGACAGACGGCTGTGGCCTCGGTGACCGACTCAGGGGAAGTGGGAGGTGCCGCCCCCACACCCAGACACACAAACACACACTGGCAAGCGACGCGCACACTCCAGGGTGACCACACCTGCGCCGCCGGGGACCAACACGGGACACCGCGGACCCACAAAGGACTCCCATCCCAACGCACACCGACATGCTCAGCACACACTCCCGTCCAGAGGCAGGCGCCCCAGGCACACAGCTACACACTCCCCAGACCTATGTGCACACTCACGTCCACACTCATTCACACGCCCACACAAGACAACCCGGAGACACACACACACTCGGGCCTACGCACACATACACGCACACCCTCGTTCACACACTCACACCAGACAAGGGACAGACTCATGGCGTCCCACGAAACTTGACATTCACACCAAGTGCGCTCCCGTTCAGGCATTTACACACTTGTTACACTCAGACACACCCGGACACAGCACGGAGACACGCGCACACTCACCGGACATTTACATCCACAGCAGACATGTAACTATGCGCACACCACGGCTCACACGCACACCTTTGCACACGCACAAAACCCCTACGATGGACACGCAACTTCAACACACCCAGACACTCTGAGACGTTTTCACGCAGACACACACATGCAGACTCACCGCATTCACACATACGTGGATGCCCACACGCACCCCGACACACACACACACACACACACACCCCGCCGACAAACCCAGACAGGCGCCCCGTACGACCTCAGGATCGCACACACTTGGGGACGCCGGACACCGACACAAGCCCCGGGGGCTGGACGGTCCAGCCGACCCGGGCCCGCAGCCGTCCCCCCCCCCGACGCGGACACGCAAGGTCACCCCACGCCGCCGCGCCCCGGCCCCCTCCCCCCGGGCGCCCTCCGGGGCCCGCGCCTTTACCTGCGGCCGCCCGCCCGCCCGGGCCTCCGTCCGCCGTCTCCGCCGCCGTCTCGCCGCCCTGCGCAGGAAGGGAGGGAGCGAGCGCGGCGGCGTGGCCGGGGGAGGGGGCGCGGGGAAGGCACTTCCTGAGCCGCCTGCCAGGGTTATAAAAAACCCCCAAACCGCGCGAGGCCAGAACCCCGCCCGCCCGCCGCCGCCGCCGCCGCCCGGCCTGGGCCGCGGGCTGGACCCGAGCCAGGGACCCGGGAGCTCGGGCGGCCCCGCCCGGACCGGCCTCGCCTTGGGGGGTGGTGGTGGGGGGCTGGGAAACGGCGGGCGGGGAGAGGGGCTGGGGTGGGGGCGGGGAGAGTAAGGTGGCCCGTGGGGGAGGGGAGAGAGGCGGGTGGGGGAGGGGAGGGAGGAAGAATTGGGTAGGGGTAAGGGGGAAAGCAGGGAGAGCAGAACGGGTGGTGCAGGGAGGGGAGACTGAATGGAAAGCGGCGGGAGGAGGTGGGGGATGGAGGAGGAGGCACCTTCGTGTGGGGCGAAAGGGGAAGGAATGGGGAGCCGGGCGGAGGGGTGGGGGAGGGGAGAGCCCACTCTCTCGCCGGCACCGCCAGCATCGACAACAGCTGTTATTTATTGAGGGCTAGTCCTGCTCAAACAAGCATTTATTGGGCACCACCCGTGTGCCAGGCACGGTGCCCAGGGCGGCCGCATAAATGTCAGCCAGCCCCTGCCCTCCCAAGAGCTCCCCTCTGGGGGCTTGACCTGCCCGAAGCTGGCTGGTTCCATTTCACAGAAGAAAAAACTGAGATCAGGGAGCAGGAGGGGGACGTTTCACGAGGGCAGGGGCCCAGTGAGTTGTGGCACAAGAACGGGGCTGACTTGCACAGTCAGAGCAGGGGTGAAACCGCACACGGCCGCCCCACAGGCCTTTGGGTGCCTGGCCAGGGGCTAGTGCTGCTGGAGGTGGCAGGGCAGTGACCCCCAGTCTCTCCGTTCAAGTCATTTTCCAGGCCTGACCCCAGGGAACTAGGCAGAGCCTGGCCTGGTTTGCCCTTGCCCTTGCCCTCTCTGAGTCTCTGTTTCCTGGTCCCTGCGGGATGGCTGACGGCAACCTTAGAGGCGGCTGGGAGAGGGGTTCATTCTACAGCAAACGTTTGTTTCTTTTGTTCTGAATTTGGGCTGGTAGTTAGGTCAGGGCTTGCGCATACAGCAGATACTCTGTAAATTCCAGACTCTTCCCGGAGCTCCTGTGAGATTGGAGATTGCGGCCGGCTCCACCTCCACCCCATTCTCACCCCAGGCCAGACCCGAGGGACAGCCCACCCTTGCGTTTGCTACCCTCGCCCCCCCCCCCCCCCCCAGCCAAGGAACAAGTCCAAGTAAGCCAGCTCTGGTCTCTGCCTTCGGTCCCCGTGCTACCCAGGGACGCGCTGGGAGTCCACCCTGAGCTGCCTTCTTCCATTTTACTCCTTTGTCCCTCAGAGAGGTGGCCACCTTGGCCTCGTCAGTTTTGCTCTCATGCTGAAAGCTCTCACCTTCAGCCCAGGGGCTGGTGCAGCCACTCAGCCACAGTCCTTAGTCTGGGCTGGGTGGCCGCCACACAGCACCGGGGGTTTCAAGGCTGCTTTGAGCCAGGAGCTTGGAGGCTCTGCCCCTCACTAGCCGTAAACCTCTTCTAATGATTCTCTGAAACTGGCTCTTCTGCGTCCATGCCTCCTCTCTCCCATGCTGCCACCCCAGATGCCCCTTGGGGTCCCCCTCTCTAGAGCGCGTGACTTGGCCCTCAGCCGCTCCCACATCCCCGTCTCCTGGTCTCCAGGATTGATTGGGGGGCTGGGCTTGTCCAGGCTTTTGCGGGGAATCCAGGGAAACAGACTTTTGAGCACTCACTGAGCACTGGGGTGCTGGTCCAGGCACCGGGGACACCGTCCAGAACAACCACATGGCATCCCCCACTGAGGTCACTGTCCTGCCTCTTCCCGCCTGATGTTGCCACGGCCCCTCCACCTTGTTGCGGAAGTTTCATCTCAAATATCACCCCACAGTGAGGCCGGCCCCTCCCCCCACTTCAAGATGACATCCACACACCTTGTCTCCCCTTTCCCTGGTTTATTTCATTCCTGAGTCAACACCTGATGTTGCAGAATACATTTTTCGTGTTTTCATTGATTCTCTCTCCTTAACCAGGACGTCAGCTCTGAGGGAAGAGGAGTTCATCCGTGAGGTCCACAGTGGTATCCGCAGTGCCTAGAACAGGGTCACCACACGGGTGCTGCTCAGGATCGGAATAAATAGGGAGCCAGCAAGAGGCTCCCGGTGCAGGTGGCATTGATATTTCTGGTTTGCATGTTAAGAAGGAGGCTCCGGGGGTGAAGGCGTTCTAGGAGCGAAGCTCATAGGGCCAAGTGCATTCTCTTTTGGCTTAAACCAGCTTGGACTGACTCCAAAAATGTTTTTCTTCTTCTTCTTCTTCTTTTTTTTTTGCTGACTTAGTAAACCTTTAGAATGCAGAGCGATCTCGAGTGCTCGGGCAGGCTGCAGTACTCAGCGCCGCCACAAGAGGGCCTGCAGGAATCTGGTCGCCGTGCGGGTACTGGGGACAACGGTCGCGAGGCTGTGATATGATGCTGGAGCGCTAGCTTTGCGGTCTGTTTTAACTTCACATCAGCCCCGCGAGGTAGGCACCGTTAGCATCCCCATTTCCCAAATCTGAAAACCGAGGCTCAGAGAGGCTGAGTAACTTGCTCAAGGTTGCTCAGCTACAGGTGGTAGAACCAGAAAAGAAGGCAGGGTGGCCCTGGGATCGTTGAGCTGAGGGTGGAGGGACCCCTCTCCCAGGGGCCAGAGCCCCCAGTCTCTAGCCCCTCTGCTAAGTGTTTTCCAGCTGTGAAGTTGGTGTCCCCTTAAATATTGAGATGACTCTTCCCCCAGGGCAGGTGAAATTGACAGCACCCCTCCTCTCCCACTGAGGGGGTCAGGGAGGGTGCCCTGTAGTGGGGGAAGCCACAGTTAAGGGCAGATCGGGGGGATAAATAGGGGCCGGGCAGTGGGGGGGTGGAGTGGGTGAGGAAGAGAATTTCAGGGCACCGTATGACCATGTCGTGCTTCCCTGGGATTCCTCCTGTGTCTGGAGCGAATATTGGCTTAAACTCTGCCAGGCAGGGCAGGGAGGGAAAGACCAGCAATGTGTCTTGTCACTTATGTGTGGAATCTAAAAAAAATCAAACTCGAGGAAACAGACATAAGAATGGTGGTCCCCAGGGGCACCTGGGTGACTCAGTCGGTTGAACGTTCGACTCTTGATTCCCGCTCAGGGCATGATCTCCCGGTTCTTGGGTTCGAGCCCCGCATCGGGCTCTGCGCTGACCTTGCAGAGCCTGCTTGGGGTTCTCTCTCTCTCCCTGTTCCTCCCCTGCATGTGCTCTCTCTCAAAATAAATAAACTTAAAAATTTTTTTAAAAAATAATGGTGATTACCAGGGGTTATGGGGTGGGGGAAACGGGGAGATGTTGGTCAGAGGGCACCAAAACCAGTTAGAGAGTAAATTCTTTGGATCTAACGTGCGCCGTGGTGAATATAGTTAACGATGCGGTTTTACATACTTGGAAGTTGCTAAGAGAGCAGATCTTCAAAGAAATGCTAACTGTGCCGCGTGGTGCAGGTGTGGCTAACGGACTGGCGCCTCTGTGCACCGGATCCACGTAGTGTGTGCCTTACACTTACACTGTGTTGTGCATCAATTGTATTTCCATAAAGCTGGGAAGAAGAGGTAAAACAAAAACCCAAACCCCGCCCAGCAAATGCAGCACAGGCCTCCCACCCTCCCTCTCCAGGGCCCTGAAGATTCCTCCCTTCCGCTGCCAGCCCCCGGGCCCCATTCCAGCGCAGGGCACCGAAGGGTCTCCCATTTCACCTCCCCAGCTTTGGGGCCTGCCGTTGGGAATATCACTCTTGATCTCAGAGTGATGGTCTGAGGGCTGGCCTCAGTTTCCCTTCTGCTGCTGGGGCAGACGCGCCTCAGCTGTCCCCTCTGCCCCTCCCCGAGCACACCCTAAGTGACTTTCCTCCAGCCCAGCATTTGGTGACAGAGGTTTCAAATGCGGCGCCTTTCTCGTCCTGGCCCATGGTGACGCGTCCCTGTGAGTGGCTGGCCTCCAGCCCAGAGACCCCAGAGGGTTGTGACCTCCTTACATCTTGTCCGTGTGTACAGGACGGGGAGGCGGCTTCGGCAAAGCCCAGGTTAGCACTGGGGGTCATCTCCCGCTCCCCCGGGGGTGGGGGGAGTTGTGTGCAGATGCAACAGCACCCCAGCTTCTCTGGGGCGGCCCAGGGCTGGCAGAGGGCGCCAGAGTGTGAACTGGGAGTCAGGAAGCTGCTGGGGGGAACCAGGTGGGACGGGCACGCCTGGTCCCTGGGCTTCTGCGGACCCCCATCAGGGTTGCACCCTCAGCCCTAGGGAGCAAGAGACCTCTTACAGGAAGCAACCGTGTCCTCTGGTCCTAGGACCCTGTGACTACATGGATGCTTCAGCAAAACTGTGGACCTGAAGAATGGAAGGCTGATGATCCCCGGGAGGGTTTGAAGGTTAATGGGGGGGGGGGTGTGCTGGAGCGATAGAGCCAGGAGCCTCCCGACTCCTGCTTAACCGCTGTGTGTCCCTGGCAAGTTGCTTGGCTTCTCTGAGCCTCCTTTTGCGCATCTGTTGAATGTGAATGCAAATATTGGCGCTCAATAGGTGCTTAGCTCCTGGGCTGTTGGATGAGAGGCTGGGAGAGGTGTTGCAGGTGGAGTCCCGGCGGGAAGGGGAACAAGTTCAAGACCGATTCCATTGCTCTCTTCTCGGCCAGGATGTGCAGCACACAGTAAGTGCCTAATAAAAGCTTGCCAGGCTGTTAGGATCCAAGACTCCTGGGATAGAGGATCGTTCGGGGCCGCCTCCAAAGTTGCTTTTTTCCTTTTCTAACTTGTCCCCCAGCCTCACCTGTGCCTCCCCGGTGGGGCCACTGGGCAGGCAGGCACAACACACGGTGTTGAAGTGTCAGTTCTGAGGCCTGGGTTCAAATCCTGACTTTGTTGCTCACCAGCCGTATGACCCTGGGCAAGTCAACCACGTGGCCATGACACAGATTAGTATTCTAGTGCGGGTTTCGGGCTCTGGGTTCTTCTGGGGGCTTCTGGCTGCAGCGGACAGACCTCTCCATGCTGATCTGCCCCTGCCCCATCCCGAAGTGTGGGGTCAGGCAGCGGTCTCAGCCAGGGGCAGTTCTGCACCCCCGGCCCCCCAGGGGACATCTGGCAAGGTCTGGAGCCGTTTTGGGTTTTATGCCTGGGGGATAAGCTACAGGCATCTGGTGGGTGAGGCCAAGAGTGTGCTAAGCGCCTTACAGTGCCCAGGACCTTCCCTGTCACAGACATGATCGGGCCCCAAATACAGCTTAGAGGTGGAAAAACACTGGGTTAAGAGCAGGTGCTCTGAGTCACACCCCCTACTGCCTGGCCCAGGGTGGGGGGCTTTTCCCTCTGGACTTCTGTCCCTGTCTGTAAAAGGGGAGTGGTTGTATCACTTGCACAGGACTCTTGGGGCGACTCAGTGGGTTAACAATGGAAGGGGTTTAGGACATGACCGGGCTCACGGGAAGTGCCATCAGGGTGGACGGTTGTCACATGGATGAGTTATTATTAGTGACAGCGAGGACGATGCTGGTGGTCGCATGTGTCTTCTGATCTCTGATTCCTCAACCGTCTCCTGGAAGAGTGAGCTCTGGTTGGCCCAGACCGTGGTGGCCCCTCAGCCAAGCAAGTTCACTGCTGAAGCCAGAACAGGCAGAGTTCAGCTCACCACGCCGGAGAGAATGTCCCGTAAGCCCGTCCGCTCAGGGAGGCGCGTGGATCCGAGTCCGCATCCTCAGGCGTTGGGAGAAACAGAATTTGGTATTTTATAACTCATCTGAACCTTTCAAGTCCTCATCCAGCTATGGGTGTGGCGGTGGGGGAGAAACTATAATCTCAATGGATTCGGGGTCCCCTACTCTCACCCCAGGAGGTGAGTTGAGAGAAGGATCAGGAGGCAGGCAGCCTGGGTGGGAATCCGGCTTTGCCATTTGCATGTGACCTTGAGACAATTACTTAACCTCTCTGAACACGGGACAATAAAAGTGCTCACCTTATGAAGGGGTCATTATGAGGATGAAATGGTCAGTGTGTATAAAGCACTTAGAACGGGGCTTGGTACCCTGTGAGTGGACTCGAAAGCTAATCCACATGATGATGGTGGCGGTGGTGGTGACGACTCCAGCTTGGCGGGTGACTGATCAGAGGCTCTCCCCCTTCGCGCTGTTGACATTTCAGGCTGGAGACGCATTGGGGCTAGGGGGCTGTCCTGTGCGTTATAGGATGTTTAGCAGTGTCTCTGGCCTCTACCCACCAGATGCTGGTAGCACCCCAGTTCTGCCAGGCGAAGCCATCTCCAAACATTGCCCAGTGTCCCCCGGGGTGGGGGGCAGACAGTTGGTGACAGCGGCTGGCGCTGGCATCCACTGGGTGAGCCGGGTCCTTCCTAGGCCGCCAGCGTTCCCTGACTTGCAAAAGCCTCCCTCCTTTTTCTTCTTCTCCCTCTACTTTTTTTTCTTTTTTTCCTTCTTTCTTCCTTTTCTTCCTTCCTTCCTTCCTTCCTTCCTTC